>NC_081308.1:53548899-53876498 GCF_030435805.1 Mustela lutreola | reverse complement strand
GTATAACCCTATCCACAATAAATCACTTTCAATCCAGTCCTGAAAACTAATACAGAGTAGGAAGAAAGCATTACAGAAAAATTTTGTTTTCATTAATCAAGCTGGAAAATAACGGGCCTTACACGAATGCCCTTTAGGAAGACAGTTCTTATAGTTTTATGTTGATGGAAACTAACATTACATTCGAAATGCATGTTAAAACCATGACTGTAGACTAACTACCACTTTCAGTCGTCAGAAGATGAAAAATGATCAAGAGTCACCCAAACTGAATCCTGGTTCCTCCTGGAAAATGTGTTCCTAAATATTTCCCCCCTGAACTACTGTGCTCTTTCTGTATCTTACACAGCAGACACTGCGATGCACAAACACATCCAGAAGGCCTTTGAGGGCTGACAGCCTGCTGGAACAATGAGGAATTCACCCGGGTTTCTGCCTTTCTGCCGGGCCCAGAAAGTTCTGGGTAACCCAGGTGACGTGTCATGAGAATACAGGTGTGCCTCACACCGTATGTATCATCTCCTCAGGGTAGACACCAAAATCCATGTTCGTATATGAAAATCTGGGATGCATATAGAAATCAAGAGTGATTCTGTCATCTTGAAAGAAAAACACACTGTTGCGCTGCCACATGCCTCGTTTCTCCTCGAGTGACTGCAGGAAGTAGCGATTGCAGTCAGAAATCTCAGAAAGAAAAATTAGAGTAAGGGCAACACCTGAAGTTTACTCCTGAAAATACTTGGAGAACGACTGTGGCCAATAAACCAGGGCTTAGTTCATGAGACTATGTCAATGAGCTTATACCATCCCATGTTCTGGTCAAACCCTCATGTCTGGGAGATGGAGGGACGTCTTCATCTTCCAGAGCTACTATTAGGGAAAAAGGTGGAGACAATACTGACAGGAGTCCCTAATTCAGCAGGAGAGCCAAAAACACCTTGCCCCTCCATAATCCCAAATGAAAATAAACATCTCGGGGCGCCTGGGTGGGTTAAGCTTCTGCCTTTGGCTCGGGTCATCTCAGGCTCTTGGGATCAAGCCCCACGTCGGGCTCTTTGCTCAGTGGGGAGCCCATTTCCCTCCTTCTCTCTCTGCCTGCCTCTCTGCCTACTTGTGATCTCTGTCTGTCAAATAAATAAAATAAATTAAATCTTTAAAAAAGAAAAAAAAGAAAAGAAAAGAAACATCTCATTTTACTAGTGTGCAGCAGTGACTATGCAGGAGAAATTATTATATTATTATTAGATGATATTATTATTATTATTATTATTATAATTATTATTGTACTATATTATTAACCTTTTGAATTTGGACACCTAAAATTTTTAATAAAATATGAAGACCTTTTTTTTAAAAGATTTTATTTATTTGAAAGACAGAGATCACAAATAGGCAGAGAAGCAGGCAGAGAGAGGGGGAAGCAGGCTCCCCACTGAACAGATAACCCAATGCGGGGCTTGATCCCAGGACCTTGGGATCATGACCTGGGCTGAAGGCAAGAGGCTTTAGCCCACTGAGCCACCCAGGCGCCCCATGAAGGCTTTTTTTAAAGAACAAAAACTTCAGACTATATCTTTATCCTAGAAGTTCCCACTACAACTGGCTTCTGTCTTGGTCAACATTTAGCCATTCAGATAAAGTCCGTATTTAGTGCTTCATGTGTATGCATGTGTAAAATAAGAGGACAGTCATAAATCTTTAAGATTGTGTATAATAACCGTGAAATAAGGATTCTTGATACACAAGGTCTCGTTCTGGGGAAAACAGCTGGTGAACAGTATGCAGTTTTCAAATGATGGAGGGGAAATATGCATTCGGTTATGAGAAAGGGAAGGAGAACAAGACCAAATATTAATAAAAGGGAAAAAAGCTTTTTCTGCCATCTTTTCGTGCTGCAGTAACAGTGTGAACAAATGTCCCACAGATGCCCTCAAGAACATTAACACTGCTGAAAGGGGAGGCGAAGGCCAGGTTCTTAGGAGGCCCTGCACCAAAGTCATCGTCCCATTTCCTGACTGTGATGACGAAGCATGAGTACATTGGCAAGTTTGAAATTATTGATGACCACAGAGCTGGGAAAACTGCTGTGAGCCTCACGGGCAAGTTAAACAAGTGTGGCATGACCAGCCCTAGAATTGTATAACTGAAAGATCTGGAAAAGTGGCAGAATATTTCCATCCCCTCAGTTTGGTTTCACTGCATGGAAAAATTTTTCTGGCATCATGCACCATGAAGAAGGAAGACTCCAGGCAGGAGGGAAAATCCTGGATTCCTTTTTCGTAGAAATATAATATACATGGCACATGAAATGCCTCAATGGGGAAAAAAAAAAGGAAAATAAATTACAGTCAACTAATGTTTGACAAGGGTGCCAAACAATTCAATGGGGGTAAGAACAGTATTTTACTCCCAAGCAGCCACATGCAAATAATGAAACGGGAGTCCTGCCTCACACCATACAGAGAAAATAACCCCAAATGCATCAAAGACATAAATGTAAGCATTAAAATGATAAAGTTCGGGATGCCTGGGTAGCTCAGTTGGTTGAACGGCTGCCTTCTGCTCAGGTCATGATCCCAGAGTTCCCGGATCGAGTCCTGCATCAGGCTCCCATCTCCACAGGGAATCTGCTTCTCCCTCTGATCTTCTCCTCGTTCATGCTCTCTCTCATTGTCTCTTTCTCAAATAAATAAATAAAATCTTTTAAAAAATAAAAATAAAATAAAATAATAAAGTTTTCAGAAGAAAACACAAAGGTAAATGTTAGTGGTCTTGAATCTAACAACGGCTCCTCAGCCATAACACCAAAGTACAAGCAACTTAAAAAAAATAATAAACAAATAAATGGGACTCAACCAAAATGTCCCAGTTTTGTGTTTCCAAGGACCCCATTGACAAAGTCAAAAGACAAGCCACTAAATGGGAGAAAATATTTGCAGGTCATATATAAGGAACATGCATTCAGACTGTGTGAAGAATTCTTACAACTCAAATAAAAAGACAACCCAGTTAAGAAATGAGCAAAGAGGGGCGCCTGGATGGCTCAGCGGGTTAAACTGCTGCCTTTGGCGCAGGTCATGAACTCGGAGTCCTGGGATCGAGTCCCGCATCGGGCACTCTGCTCAGCAGGGAGCCTGCTTCTTCCTCTCTCTCTGCCTGCCTCTCTGCCTGCTTGTGATCTCTCTCAATAAATCTCTGTCAAATAAATAAATAAAATTTTTAAAAAAAATGAGCAAGAACTTGAATACACATTTCTCCAATATTCAAATGTATACATTAATATATAAATGTATATATAAATATATTTTACATTATCGTATATTTATATAAACATATTTATGTAAATATATTTACATTCTTAAATATGTATTTAAATATAAATAAAATATGAAATATATAATATATATTTAAGATACATATAAGGTATATATAAAATATATGGGACAATAAGCACGAGAAAATATGCTCAACATCACTAATCATTCAGGAAATGCAAATCAAAACCATTGTGAGATACCACCTCCCACCCACTTGGATGGCTACTATCAAAAAACCCAAAAGCAGGTGTTGGAAGGATGTGAAGAGCTTGAACCTGTAAATTGCTGGTGGGCTTGGAAAATGGTGCAGCCACATTAGAAACGGTTTAGTAGCTCCTCAAAATGCTGAACACAGAGTTGCCATATGACACACCAATATCACTCCTGTGTATAGAGCCAAGAAAAAAACTATGCCCACACAAAAACTTGTGCATGAAGGTTTAGGGTTTATTCGTAATAGCAAAAAGGTGAGAACAACCCAGATGTTCATCAACTGATGAACAGATAAATAAAATGTGATCCATCCAGCCAGTGGAATATTATTCGGCCTTGAAAAGGATTAGAATTTTGATATGTGCCACAACACAGAGGAGCCTTGAGAACATTCTGCTGATTGAGAGAAGTCAGTCACAGAAGACCACATATTGCATGATTTGATTTATATGGAATTTCTAGAATATCTAAATCTTCAGAGACCGAAAGTAGATTAGGGGTTGCCTAAGACTGGTGGTGATGGCTAAAGTTTTCTTTTGAGGATGATGAAAATGTGTAAGTAGTTCAGTATAGTATAGTTAACTATAGTGAAAGCCATTAAATTGTCCACATTAGATGGTGAGTGGTATGGCCTGTGAATTATATCTCAATTAAGCTGTCATCAAAAAATGCAAAGAACTTCTATATTTATCAAGTAGAAAAAGAATGAACTTGATTAAAAACATCAAAAATGGGGAAAATAAAAACAAACAAAATAAGATGGGAGGAATAAGATCATGACTGTTTATCATTAATTTAAATGTGTACAGACTGACTTTTTCTATTAAAGCGCCTATCAGGGGGTTACAGATCCACGCTGTTCAAGAAACATACTTAAAATGCAAAAGGGATTGAGAATGTATCAGGTGAGGACATACCATGCAAAAGAGAAAGCCAGAATGGCAAAATTCATCGCAGACAAGTTGGGTCTAAAGTTATAGGTACTAAGATGAAGAGGGACATTTTTAAAGGCAGAGTTTAGAGGAAGTGGTGATGCAACATGGAGGCTTAAATGGGTAGAAGAATAAATGAAACAAGATGGGATTGGGAGGGAGACAAACCATAAGTGACTCTTAATCTCACAAAACAAACTGAGGGTTGCCGGGGGGAGGGGGTTGGGGAGAAGGGGGTGGGATTATGGACATTGGGGAGGGTATGTGATTTGGTGAGTGCTGTGAAGTGTGTAAACCTGGTGATTCACAGACCTGGGGATAAAAATATATGTTTATAAAAAATATATGTTTATAAAAAATAAAAAATTTAAAAAAAAAAAAATAAAGGCAGAGTTTGGAAAGAAGATGTAAAAGGTATAAGCAGGTATACCTCTAACAACATAATACCTAAAGACTCTAAAAATGCAATAACAACGTAAAATTTTAGCTTTTCAAATGGGAGTATCTACTAGAAGGAGGGAAAAACAAGGACACACAGAAAATAGACATCCTGGGGCGCCTGGGTGGCTCAGTGGGTTAAAGCCTCTGCCTTCGGCTCAGGTCATGATCCCAGGGTCCTAGGATCGAGCCCCACATCGGGCTCTCTGCTCTGTGGGGAGCCTGCTTCCTCCTCTCTCTCACTCTCTGCCTGCCTCTCTGCCTACTTGTGATCTCTGTCAAATAAATAAATAAAATCTTTTAAAAAAAAGAAAATAGACATCCTTATTTCCCTCGGAAAACATTTCTTTCTTACACCTAAGAAAAGCCATATTTGTAAAGATTAATTGCATACTAGACAACAAAGGAAACCTTTACAAGCCTTCCAAATTAAAGATTTAAAGAACAGTTCTTTGATCACAATCCAGTAGAATCAGAATTAGATAACCTGGTAACAAAAAATTGAAACTACATACACGTTAAGAAATACAGTTTTCAGTCAAAGAAGAAATCATAAGACAACTGAAGAAAATCTTGAAAGCAATGGAAAGGAGACTATTTCATACCAAAACTTAAAGAAGACACCAGAAGTTATACTCTAAGGACACTTCAGTGTCAAATGTCTTCAATTTCAAACATTTTTTTGAATTAAAGAAACTACTCATTTAAACCCATCAGAAAAGGGCAGCTCAATCAAAAGAAAGGAAGTAATTATAATAAAGATAAATTTTTAAACTAATAAAAAATATGAGGGGCAAATAAACTCAAAGTTGTTTCTATGAAAGACTAATGAAATAATAAAAAAAAAAAACTTCACATGTCCTATTAAGGATAAGAGAGGGGGAAGATGGGGTGTGGGAGGAGGTGGGGAGAGAGGGAAGGGGGATGGGGAAAGGGGGGTTTCAGGGAGGAGGGGACAGAGACAGGGAGAGAGAGAGTTGCAAAACAGATAAGGATTGGGAACAGAGATATAAAAGCAAATGCATAATATAAAAGAATCACTAAACTGCAAGGCACTTTATACTAATCAATATGATAACCTAGAAGAAACGATGATTTCCTAGGAAAACCAAATCATCCAAATGATTCAAGAATGGAAAATTCAGAAGATGAGTTCCAAGATCAGACAGGTTTGCAGCTGGATAGCTGTCATTCTACTGTTAAATGGCAACAGGCAATTAAACAATAATAAGTCAATTCACTTGATGAAGCTGAGCACAATGTTAATACCCAAACCTGAGAGGGAGGAACGGGGAAGCTATGAACACATCTGGCTTAGGACAGATTAGTTAACAGAAACTGAACTAATGTTAGCAAATAACAGAAGTCAGGCATCTATCAAAGGACTATATCCTGAGACCAACTTGGATTCATTCCAGGAAAATAAAGGGAGCTCAAGACCAGAAAATCAATAAGATTTACCTCATCACTAAATTAACTGTGAATAAACTCTTAAGACCATAAATGCATTTGATAGAAAATAAAGGCACCTGATAAAAGGTGAGCAGCCATTCTTTATAAAAATGAAGATAAAAACAGAAGGACGTTATTCAGGAGGGATTATTAACTAGGAAGCACTAGATCAAGAGGTAGATAAAATGAGCCATAGTGACAGAGCCCCATGCATGCATGGATAGAGGCGAATGAGCTCATGGATGAGCACCGGGCTGTCAACAGGTATTATAGGGACAAAGGCAGCGGTGAGGAGAGGAGAGTCTTAACAACATGGAAGAAGGTAAAAGGAGGATTGCAGTTAAAAATTGAGCATGATACAAACACATGCAAACAAGACCGGATATTTTCCCGTGTATAGTTTCTTAAAACCCTGTACACATTACTGGAACTACCAACTCTTGCTTTCAGCTCCTCAGCCCTCGCGTGATTTCCCAGTACTAGGATGCAGGGGTAGATCCTACGTTGGTGACATCCTATGTCATTGTACTCCTAAAGGGACAGGTGAAACAGCACAGGGGCTGCAGGTCAGAACTCAGGCATCGCTGTGCCCACCCCAGCTCCCTGCTCGCCCAGCCTCCACTCTGAAGCAATGGGCACTTGGAGCTGTTAAGAAACAGGGATCTGAGCAGTTCTCTGGTTCACCCTGGAGCCATCTGCATCCATCATGTTTCCCACAGCTCTCCCCGAGTGTTGGTGCTGGCTCCCCCCGAGTGTTCCCTTAGCTCCTGGCACACCCTTCTTATGAGAGCACCTAGTACTCCCCGTCACAGTGCTCTGTCTGTCACTTGCGTCCATTGATCCACTTTGTGCTGGTTGAGGGCTGGAGCCCCCTCCTGTTAACTTCTCAAGTCCGTTTCTAATGCAGCAGCCCCTGGCACTTAAGCACCCTGTCAGTACCTGCCAAATGAATGAAATGTACTCTAAACATAGTATGAAGTCTGTGTTTTGAAACTCCTTTTTGGAGCCGTTTGCTATCATTTTCCCAGGCAATTTAAAAAATTTCCAGCCTTGCTGCCAATAACCTGAAGGGGTAAAGGAATGCCGGCGTGCCCCATGGGACATGTCACTCTGGATGGTCCTTTGGCAGCAGGGACTTTGATAGCGCTCTTTCAAACCCAGCAGGATGGTGGAGGGGTACGTGGCTGAGTACCTCCCTGGTCTGACCCTGTGTGACGCCACCCGGTGCTTGCAGCTGCCCTCTGGAAGGTGTTGCTTTAGCGGCAGAGCCAGAGGGCACCAAGCATGTGTCTGTCTCCAAAGTCCTGGGCACCACATCACAATGCCTTCCTGAGAAGCAGAATCAAGGACAGTTGCTGATCTTCATTCTTTCCCACCAAAGGTATCTCATACACCATCTTTGGAAATTGGAGCCAGGGGGCGCTTGGGTGGCTCAGTCGCTTGTGTCTGCCTTCAGCTCAGGTCATGATCCCAGGGTCCTGGGATCGAGTCCCACACACTTGCCTCCCTGCTCAGCGGGGAGCCTGCTTCTCCTTCTCCCTCTGCCATTCCCCCCACTTGTGCTTTCTGGCTCTCTGTGTGTCAAATAAATGAATAAAATCTTTTTAAAAAGTTTGGGCCATATTCTTTCACCATTCTCCTTCACCTGGGGTAATTTGCCACCTCCCTGAATTTACCTGCATCTTTCCCAAAATCTACTTATCTTCCAGCCTTCTTGACCATAATGAGTCTATAAATTTTCAATAGAGAGTGTGAACTTACACTTGCTAATATTTGCATAACATGCACCTCTTTCGATCTCAAAGAAAAGCTTTGCACCGCAATGGTCTCTAATCTCCAATTAGGTTCTGTTCCGGGATCCCACTGGAATTCTACATGCCTGTCCCCTAAGATGCCATAAATTGTGGTCCAGTTTCCCAGCCAGCCAAGGAAAGCACATGGGAAATCTTGCTGAAGTATGAGTAAGAGCCAACGAAAGGGAACATATTTATCTGCCTCGAATGCTGGGACCTGAGGAAAGCAAGTTTCATTACAGACAAATCAGGAAGGAGGTGCAGATTGCTTTTTATATCACTCTGGAGTGGGGGTATGCCATTGATGATTAAGGCCATTTCCTGCAATGCACTCACCAAAGTGATACTCACTTCGGAGTGGACAAAACTTAGGAAATGGCCAAGGGGTGCTCTGCTTACACTTTACACACTCAGCATTTATTTGTATTAATTTCTTTATAGGGCAGTATAGAGACATGAGGCCACATTGAAAAAGCAAAGCTTGTCATCCTATGGCCTTGGGTCAAGAATAGAGATAGTGCTGCTCATGTCAGTTTCAACCTCCAGTGGCCAAGGGTTTGATCTGATGCTCTTTCAAGTTTTCACCATAGCCTTTCTCAAGCTCAATGGCCAATAATCCCACAGGAGGAGATTTTAGGGCCCTCTCAAACTTCTGTTTTGCTATCTCTCCCCAGCCTGCTTCCTCTGCAAAAGTCACCACTTTGCCTGTGCATCTACCACCTCTTAGAGCCTTTGGAATCAGCCACGAATTGCAGTGCTGATTCCTTCCATGACCACATATTGTTTACAGGAAAACTCTTCTTCGTTATGCCTTGCCAGTCAGAGTGACGGTTTCATCCGCAACCTGGACCAGGTTCGGGAATATTCTACACATAAATGTGAGCAAATGTCTTCTGTATTGAGAGACATGTACATTCTGTAAATGGACTCTATTGAAAAACCAATACATAGGGTACACTTATGTCCTGACCCAGCTGGAAGGAGGCACTTCATTTCCATCTTTCAGAAAATTGGTGTAACACATTGATTTTCATAACAAAGAAAGCAGTTTTGTGTCCTCTACCAAAAGACGGTCATCGTAAGCAATAAATTACCTCTTTGGAGTGAACAAATTAATAAGATATTTTCTAAATTTCAAAATAACAAAGACAGAACGATGTCTGTAATGCTAAGTGCATCTCCTTAGTTGCAGGACATTGTGTCATGGACCACCTGAGCAATGACACATGGCGGCCGGTAGTCTGATTTGTACATCAATTCACCTGGCAACCTGTTAAAAGAAAGTCTTGCACATGACAAGCTTTCAATAAGACACTGAAAAGATGGCCAGGAAGCCCCCTTAGCTGGCTTTTTAAGGTGTCCAGACATCTAGTCAACCTACCTCACCAACTCATCACCATGCTTACTGGAGTAAACCCAATCTCTTCCTTCCCCCTGGAGATGGGAGAAGAGCCACTCACATGTTTGTATGGAATTCTCATTCCCCCTCGCTCTGTCCCCACATGGCGCTGTCCGTGTAATAAATAAACAAATCTTTATGTCACCCGGTAGTTCCTGGGTCCAATTACACAACTCAGACAATTTTGGGTCACTACAGCCTTTTGTTTTTCTTTCCATCTTAAGCCTTCTGGGTGACCAACAGCTATCTAAAACTCATGTTGCTGCCATATGCTGTTGTTCTGCTTCATCTTTCCAGTAAAGTTCAGTATTTTCCCCTAAAGTTTGGTTTATCAGTATTTCCAGCGTCTATCTCCAGCTCGGGTCACCATCCCAGGTCCTGGGATCAAGTCCCACTCTGGACTTCCTGCTCTGCGGGAAGCCTGCTTCTGCCTCTGCCTCCCATCTCTTATGAATAAATTAAAAAAATCTTTAAAAATTAAAAAAAAATTTCTATCTTCCCACTTTTAAAGATTAATTCTAGGAATTATTGCTATAAATCCAAGTGTCCTATCTCTTTCTTAAAAAGTCTTCTCCAGGGAACCTGGGTGTCTCAGTTGATTAAATGTTTGGCTCAAGTCATGATCTCAGGGTCATGGGATTGAGCCCTAGTGAGGCCTCTGCGCTCAATGGGGAGTCTGCTTCTCTCCTTTTCCCTTTGCCCCACCCCCCTACTCACATTTACACACATGTGTTGTCTCTCTCTCTCTCTCTCTCTCAATAAATAAATAAACAAATCTTTAAAAAGTCTTCTCCAAAGGGAGTTTGAGAAATAGTCCAGTAAGGGGCTGGAAGAAAATATTATAAGTTTTATTCATATTTCATGTCATTCATTTAACTGTTTATCTTTTGCATGTCATTTATAATGTGCATAATAATTTAGAAGAGTAGTAGAGTCTATAATTTATCAAAAATTTGCTTAAATTGGTGATATGTCTGCAAATATTTTTGTATGTATGTATGTATGTATTTATGTATTTATTTATTTTTGTGAAAGAGAAGTGCACAGTAATAAAAGGAGATCACTGCTCCAGGGACCCAGATATTTCCCCAAGTCCTGTTTCCTTCCATTCTCTCTGGGCTTCATTAGACCCCCTTAACAGCAATCTTGTCCCTAAAACACGCCCTCTGCAGCACCAAGTTCGAATGCTTAACTCGGGCCATCACTGCAGGTTGTACCGGGATGACCTTAGGGAAAAGGGTGGTGGGTCTCACAGGTTTGCTGTGTCACCCCCATGAACAGTCCTTTGTTCTGAACAGCTAGTGCAGCCCACGTTTGAAATCACAGGCTCTGGCACCAGAGTGGGCGTAGATCCCAGCTGGCCCCTCAGTAGCAATATGGCTTTGGGAAAGTTGTGTCATTTCTGGCCCAGACTTAAGGCTCATCCATAACGTGGAGGAGAAGACAGTGTGACCCTCAGTGGGCTGTTGAAAGGATCACGAGATGGTTCGACTCAGGTGCTCTGAGGTACAAAACACACAGTAGGCCCACAGTAGAACAAAAAGTTGTTCTATTGATCTTATAGTTACTATTACTCATACTAACAAAACTGATCATTTGATATGATTTTCAAGCGAATTGTCTTCGCCTGGATTTCTAAGATTAACCTGCTTCAAAATGAATTCTGCTCTACTGTGAAAAACGAGCTAACCAGCAGGTTTCTTCTGCGTCTTTTCTGAACTTTTTAGGATCCTCTCTAGAGAAAGGTTCTAAAGGAAGGCAAAGTGCAGAAATACTCTTGCTTGAAATGATTAATTTTGCCAAAAAACAGTGCCTTGAACATAAAAGATATTTGATGAAGCTCACTGTAGACAGTGTAACTCTCCAGGATTCATAAGTTGAAAACTCAATGTCCAAAGGGACATAACTAGGAGATGGGGTCCTTGGGAGATGTTTAGGTCATGAGGGTGGAGTCCTCATGGGCGAGATTAGTATCTCCATGAGAGAGACCCCACAGAGATCCCTCGCCCCCTCCACCTTGGAGGTTATAGGGAGAAGATGGTCATCTGTGACCCAGGAAGTGGGCACTTGAACAGACACGGAATCTTCCAGGGTCTTGACCGTAGACTTCCCAGCTTCCAGAACTGAGAGAAATAAGTATGTCTTTAAAGCACCTAGTTTATGGTGCTCTTGTTACATCAGCCCAAACTAAGATAAAGCTTGTCTCTTATACTGAAAAATAACACAAATGTTAACAACAATTTTAAAAAGGAACATTGTGGCCAATGACATGTAATGAACATCATCTCTCCTCTACAGAGCCAAGAGCTTAATTAGTTTCGGGCAACTCAGTAGAGTATGATTAAACCAAAGAGCAGCAAGATGTCTAAATGCTCAAGTCCTCTGCCTCCTACTTTTCTGCCAAAACAAAAGAAAAGCCCTAGGCTGGTTTTGGTTGCCACCAAGCACAAAACAGCCAAATTCCAAATTAGAAAGCCTTGGGGTTTAATTGTGGATGTTTGGAATTACATAGAAGCTCTCTTTGATCATTCCAAAGGATGTTTCCCTCAAAGGTTACAAATACATCTCAGCCTACCAACCATCTCAGGCCTACCACAAAAATTATATATATACACTTTTAGCATTTTAAAATGTGTCTAAATTTCAGTTTCAGATCCAGTTTTGACTATTGTTATGGGCTTAGTTGGATGCCCCCAGATTCCTACGTTGACGTCCTAACACCCAGCATCTCAGAATGTGGCAGTATTCAGAGATGGGATTTTTAAAGAGGTGATAAAGGGAAAACGAGCTCACTGGGGGTGGGCACCAAGCCAACAGGACTGGTGTGCTTACAGGAAGAGGAGATTAAGACACAGACAATACAGACTGAAGGACAATCGTTTGAAGACAGAGTGGAGAACACAGCTATCTGCAAGCCAAGGAGAGACGTTTGAAGAATCGAACCCTATTGCCACCTTGATCTTGGACTTCCAGCGCCCAGAACCATGAGAAAATAAATTGTATGTTGCCTAAGCCACCCGGATGTTGATATTTTGTTTATGACAACCCATGACTCAGAAATTTGAGGACCTCCCTTCTAGACTTTATCCTGAAGTTCTGTTTCAGCTTCAGGGGCTTGTGTAATACTACTGTATCAAGGAGGGAGGCTCCTGCCATTCCCCACACTGGGTCGTTGAGACACTGCACAGCTGTCCCCAGGGCTGGCTACATAATTTACAAGCCCCATGCGAAATGAAGATATAGGGCCCTTTGGGCAAAAACAGGGAGGAAGTGTTTGTTAAAGGTACTAAAATAGAAAGCTCATTTCCTCCATGGTCTGTCTTCTGAAGGGGCATGGCTGCTGTTTTCTATTTGCATTTAATGTCATTCCAAGCAAATAAAAATTTTAAAATGTGATTATGGGCATGATTTTTGCCATTCATCTTCGCTGGGTGCAATGTCAGTGTTAAATAATTCACGCAGGGATTCCACAGCTGGGGCACACCCACGTGCCCTCTTCTTATCAGAACCGTGGAAATCCTGCACAAGACCAGCTCTGCCGTCTTTACCTCACCTGGGGACTCACACCTGTTCCACCGACCCTGCCGCCCTCGGCTTCCTGATGAGTAAGGAACTTGACAGGATCAGGAGCCGGGGGCTGCCTTTCTTTCCCTTCCCTCCTAAGTCACCACTTCCAAGGCTTGGCTAACACAGGGAGGTGACATGAGTGAGAAAGGACAAGACAGGGTTCTGGGATGCTCACAAGAGGCCACCGCCTCCTGCCGGTGCTCAGAGCAAGCTCTGGTCTGTAGGGAAGGCGAGCTCCGGTTGACTCGGTCATAGACGTCACGTGGTCAGCGAGTCTCGTTGACCACCACTCACGAGGTGTCCATTTCCATGCTGTGCTCACCGGGCAGGGCGAGCAGTACATGCAAATGAGGTGGCAAGGAATGGTGGATACCCACAGTGAGCTGTCCCCTCTGCTATGTACGTGCTCCACTGTCCCACCTGTTATGCCCCAATAATGGGTCCATGATTAAAAGAGCGAGACAAATCGAAGGTCAAACAAAGCTTTATTTTGCACCAAGCATCAAGAATCAAACTGACCAGCCAGGGCCGCTTCTCTTACAGAGAAGTCGACCCCTCTCTCCTTTACGGACTAGCTTTTAAGGGCAAAGGCCATGCGGTTGGGCCTGGCCATGCACAGGTGGCCAATGAAATTGTAACACACAGAGAGAGCTGCACAGTGATGCTAGGTGACCAATTGAATTACAACTTACCTTTTAGTAGACATTTGACCTAGCCTATCACCTTGGTTAGGATTGGCGCCCAAAAGACTCACAAAGGGCGGGACCCATACTCCTTGGTAGCTAGGGAGACAGTATGCAACTCTCCACTGATCAGATGTCTTTACCTGACCTGACCCACCCTTGTATTTGGGCTTTGTTACCTGAGGTTGATTTCCGGGACTTGTTTTTAAGTAAGTCCCCTGGGAGAAGGGGAGCAGGGACAGCTTAAGGGTTAAACAACAAGGTTATTGTGTAACCTCAATTGAAGCCTATGGCTAAAATATAAAAATATAAAATAGGTCCTTACACCACCCACTTCGCTCAAAAAACACAAAGTCAAAAATAAAACTGAGTAATTCCTAGACAGTGAGAGAGAAGCACACTGACTTCACCTTAGAACCCTTCTGAGGGCGGTGCTTGGCGGGGGTGGGGGCGTGTGGGGGGGTTGGGGGTGGATAATGGGACCTCTGAGGGTGTGGCCCAAAGGGCAGGGCCCTTTGGGAAGGGGCTTTCTGGGGGAGGGGCCCTTCTGGGAGCAAAGCCCTGGGTGGGGGTGTTCCCTCTGGGGGCAGGGCTGGGAGCAACCCCAGAAACCTGGCCCACAGAGAAGCTGGTCCTGTCTCTCCCTCTGCTCCCTTTCCCCAGGGACCCCTAGGCTTGGAGACTAAAGTCAAAATTAAAGCCATATGTCTAAATGGTTCATACTGTGGTTGGGTAGTGTTTTTAACATATTAATTGACTGGTTTTTCTCAGTATTTGTCAAACCTTTCCCAACTCAAGGCTTTCTCTTAAGCAGCAGCGCAAGGCTGGCCCTTCAGTTGGGTCAAGCTATTTGGTGATTCTGTGTAAAAACCCACCCTCTTGCGCTGCTCAGGAGGGCAGTGTTGCATCCTAATATAAACATAAATATATATCAAAACTTTTTACAAATTATATTTATATGTATACATTCCATTCTATGTTTACATATATATGTATAAAATAAAAATAAAAATATTGTTTAAAAGGCTGTTTTGCTGGGCGCCTGGGTGGCTCGGTGGGTTAAAGCCTCTGCCTTCAGCTCAGGTCATGATGCCAGGGTCCTGGGATCGAGACCCGCATCGGGCTCTCTGCTCAGCGGGGAGCCTGCTTCTCCCTCTCTCTCTGCCTGCTTCTCTGCCTACTTGTGATCTCTGTCTGTCAAATTAATAAATAAAATCTTTAAAAAAATGCTGTTTTGCGGGGAACCTGGGTGGCTCAGTCCTTAAGCGTCTTCCTTCCACTCAGGTCATGATTTTAGGGTCTTGGGATTGAGGCCCACATTGGGCTCCCTGCTCAGCAGGAAGCCTGCTTCTCCCTCTCCCACTCCCCCTGCTTGTATTCCTGCTTTGTCTCTCTGTCAAATAAATAATTTTTTAAAAAGAAATACTTTATTTAAAAAAAATAAGTAAAATGCTATTTTGCCCTCTATCCTGGTAAGATGGAACACATTCCTAACAAGAGATCTTCCTTGACTCCGTGATAAAAATTTAACATTGTCTTAATGAATCCTCACAGCATCCGCCCCCCCAACCCTTCTCAGATGTTACAATTAAGGTTCAGTGAAGTCCAAACACTGGGCCTGAGGTAATATATCCAGTATGTGGCCTCTTGCCATAGTCTAGCAGCCCAAATTGGGGGTGAGGGTGTTTGAGTGTCATTGGCCAGGATGCAAAAGCTGAAAGATGAAAAGAAGGGTACTCTTGCTTTTTGGCCCCAAAAAAAGAGGATTTAGAAAGAAAGAGACCAGTCGCCCAAAGGAGGAGGCTCCACACTTATCCCAGCTGGGCAGAAGTCAGAGCAGAAGGGAAACTCCCATCACCAAGGAGAATGGGATTCTCCTTCATACAAAAGCATAGGATCCCTCTCACCTGATATGTTTCTGTCCCATAGTCGTCCCCCTGTGCTTGCCCCATAATATCATTCTCAGGAAATGGCTGAGAGATACATTCAACTTGCAGAATTACAGCAAATAAAGTAATCTTTGACCCATCCTGGGAGCTTCTGATTACTGGGAGGGGCCAAGCCATCCTAGGGCAAGTGCACTCATTTCAAGAACCAGTAAAATGACTCCAAGAGTATCATAAAGGCTAGTGATCATGACTGGTCCAGAAATATTTCTGGGAGTCCCTTTTAACATCCCTCCCATCATTTCTTCTCATCTCCAAGGGAATGGTACTTAGGTATTCTGAAAGAAATATGCATGACTAGTAAACTGTGTGTGACCCCGCCGACTAATTCATCCCTCACCAGCAAATAACTGATGGTTTGAAGGATGAATACTCCCCTGGCAGGGCAAGAGCTGAAGCAGAATGTATGGGGCGAGGCGGCTCTTCCCCCTGGATATAAATAATTAAACCCAGTAGCCACCCTTCCTGCCTGGCCACTGTCATTTAGGTATGGCTGATTATCCCTAAATGGGAATGAGATGGGGGCGGGGGTGGGGGAGGGAAGCAGGTGATGGTCAAAAAAACTACAGTAGCTGCCACTGAGGACATAAAATGCAGCATTATGATGCTGTTGAATCAGAACATACCACTACCTGAATCTGTAGCTCTTTGAGGATTTGCAAATCAACTAATTATATTTTTCTTGGATTCTTCCCATACAATTAGAAAATTTATAATAGAGTCCATGAACATTATTAGTTTTACCATTTTAAACCAGCAATCACACTTTGATTTTTACAACAAAAGCAGAAATATAAACACACACATTTGGATCAGTTTTCTGTTAGTCTGTCCGGACTTCAAAATCCTATTCCTCAACATAATGCACACCAAAGTTCTGGATTAAACAAGAAATTAGATGGCACCTGAACACTTGGTTTAATATTCTCTAAAGGACTATGCAACTTATTTCTTACATTATGACATTGTTTTACAAATATCCACACTTTTTAATGTTAATATTTTAATCATGATTAAAAAATCAAACATAAAAATTTCTACTTTTTGCTTTTGCCCCCTCCATTTGGAACTTATTTATAGCCTGATAATTCAAAGGTCCCCATGTTTATGAAAATCTGGACAGAAATAGCTCTAAGATCCCATTCAGAACTTGATATTAATCTAAGTCTTTTGGCTCCATTTATCCTGAGAGCAAAGAGTAGGACAAAGGATTTGAGTACTGTTAGTTTATCTGGGGGATTATCCAAGGTAGAAAAGAATGGGAAAGTGAGACAGTGAAGAAGCAACTTTGTCAAAAAGGTACATTGTTGATATAATTGTTGTGGATAGAAAATGAAGGCTTGCTTTTACTGAAAGTTCCTGAGAAACTTCTTTAAGTTGTCCTCATGAAGACCTGAAAACTGACAATTTTATCTATGGTTCTTATTTCCACTTCACTGAGAGCTGTCCTCGGAGGACATTAATTCTCCTACACTTTTGGGTTGTGTTGGAGACATTCTAAAATGAGAGAGAGAACATGAGATGCTATCCGTGTTACATAACTGTGATTTCCCATGGAACTATCCACCACAGGTGTGGCTATAATCAGGTGTTGGGCCTTGATATCAGAGGTATTTGAGGCAGTATCATTTTAGGTTAATCACTATATCTGAAATTTCCAAAAACTTCAACTGATGAAAATTTGATTATAAATCTACAAATATAACAATAAATCTACTGTATTCAAATTATTTTCATAGAAATTCACAGAAAAGCATCAATTGATTAATATTTAAATGTTACAAAATACTGAACTGAAAGAGTTTGGTCATATAACAACGTGTAAGAAGTAGAACTTAGGTTTAGGTTAGAACTCAGGATGCATTTGAGACTCAGTTAAGAAATTGAATGGAGGGACGCCTGGGTGCCTCAGTGGGTTAAGCCGCTGTCTTCCACTCAGGTCATGATCCCAGGGTCCTGGGATCGAGCCCCAAATCGGGCTCTCTGCTCAGCAGGGAGCCTGCTTCCTCCTCTCTCTCTGCCTGCCTCTTTGCCTGCTTGTCATCTCTCTGTGTCAAATAAATAAAAAAAATCTTAAAAAAAAAGAAATTGAATGGATGTCTGACTATCTTATAGGTTTGCTAAAAATCAGTGACTTTGTGTTCACTTGTGGCTATGCAGGAATTTTTAACTTTCTCTAAGAAGCTATTAGATTTGATTATATAATGGCAGTAAAGGATGGGGAAAAGCAAAGTACAAACCCCATAAAGACAAAGACACAGAGTATGAGAAACGAGTAATAGATAAGAAGAATCAATGCATTTGAGGAAAATGGGAATTGAAATACACAATGATTGTTGATTTTTTCAGATGGAGAAAACAAATCTAGCTTGCAAGAAGGAAATAACAGAAGACATGTTGTGATGTGATACAGAATCCTGGAAAAGGCAGTAACGTGGAATAAAGGAGTAGGGAGAGCATATCAGGTAATTTGGATAGGAAGGAGTTAGGAGATAATTGCTTGATAAATTTTATATGGCCCACTTAAATGCACAGATTTCTCTTCTTTAATTTATATGGAGAACAGGGCGTCCTTTCTCTTCCCTTTCAGAGCACCAGAGGTGTACTCTTTCAGACTGAAAACCTGAAAAGCTCAGGACTCAGTTGCTTAAGCACAGCTGAGAGAACATATTTCAATTAAGATTTACATTTTGCTTTATGTAGTAGACTGTCAAAAGTGGTTTAACCATAGTTTTTCATTTAACAAGAGGACTACAGAGAGTGTTTTCGGGTGTTGGTTCAGAGTCTTAAGAAAGTCCAGTGAACTATCTTAAAGGTTTTCATGGCTTTTTATTCACGGTTGCAAAAATTGCTGTTGGAGTTCTCACTATTAAGCCCACATTTCTGGCAGAAAGATAGAGGTAAAAGAGAATGATATCTTGTAAGACTGATACTTTGTCATATGGTTACAATGTAACTAGAAAAGAGACAATAAAATATTTGATGTTGTTTTAAGTTTCCTGTTGTCAGTCCCTCAGTGCTTTCTGATATTAAAGGAAAAAGTAGATGGATATTGACCTGGCAACTATCAACACCTGTCAGTCTCTCTTGGATAACCAATATCTCTATAATCTCTTCTTCCCAGTAAAAAAAAATATATATATTCATAACCCACACTGTGCCACCTCAAGTTACTGCACCAAGATAAAATTACAATGATTTTCAGTCATTCCAAATGGACAGAATACCCTTCCTTATGATATCATGTCTTATAAGATGGATATTGCTACCAATATACCCAGATGTGACTGTGGAAGATACAGGAAAAAAATAATAATCTTTATACATTCCTTGGGTTGACCCTGTTTACACAGATGCATTACTATTAGAAAAGGTTGGTTTGGGACATTGGAATGAATTTACTTAATGGGTCTGTATGTAATTGGGTTGGAGGAAATTTTTAATTTCTACAAAAATTATTAGAATTCTACCTTATTCTCTTTTGTTAATTTTCACATGTTAACAAAGCCAACGTTTTTGTCTAGCAGACAAGATCTTAAATCCTAACAAAACTCAATTTTTTCCTTTTTTTTAAAGTTTGAGAGCCTCATGTTCTCTCATGCTGCTTTAAATACAACTCAAAAAAAGGGAGCTAAATGGGGCAGTAAGACCAGACTTTTTATTTTATTTTATTTATCTTATTTTTAATTAAAAAGTTAAAGATTGTATTTATTTATTTGAGAGAGAGAGAGAGCATGAGTGGGGCAGGGGGAGGTAGCTGCAGAGAGAGACTGAGAAGTATACTCCCTAATGAGCAGGAAGCCCAATATGGGGCTTGATCCCAGGATCCTGACTGAGATCATGACCAGAGACAAAGGCAGGTACATGTGCAAAATCCCTTTTTTCTGGGAAACAATACTTTACAAGAGATGTTTGAAAAAGTACTGGGGAATCAACTTTAATCGGAGATACAAAAATTTAATTGACTTTTGTAAAGCTACAGGGATCCAAATGATGGGAATCCCAGCCCGTTTAGGTTGTGGACCACAGAGTATTCTTCTCTGTAATATTTTATTTTCTTCCATGTCTACTAACTCCAGTCCAAGTTCACTGATCTCATTTTAGATAGTGCAAAACCTGGCAAAGAATACCAAACAAGTGCCCAATATTCTACATTTATTATATCATTTCTAACATATAGAAGTGTGTTATCAAGGCTGGTTCTGTGAATGAACATAGTTATGCTAAAGTGTGTTTTTTTCTCCAAGAAATTAAATGCATGATTATCACACAATTATAAAATACTTGTGTCAAGAATTTTTATTCAAAAATTAATAAGAGAAGCAGATATTAAAACTAGTTCACATGGTACTTTGGGATATAAGTAGAGTTGTGTAGCAGAAGTGCTCTGGGCCCATAATTTGGGTTATAGAATTTATGTTTTCTAATGAAAAATCATTAACTTGCATTATTGTTAACAAGAATCTTGTGCATTACCATCAGTTTTCTATATTATAACCTGTTGCTCTACAGTTTGTAAATAACTTTGTCAATAGCAAGCTAATAAACGGTGTGACTCCAAAGGATTGAGATAATCTCCAGAGTTTCTGCTACATAATGCCCAGGACTCCATTGAAAGGACACCTAAGAATTAATTTTGCCCAAAAATTTGATCATTGTTTTCACTGTCCTTACCTATTTTCCAAACCTAGTCCTTTTGATCACCTTTCACTCTGTGGACAACCCTGTATCTGATTGACTTGTTAATTCTGGGAATGTTTTGCAGATTAATTTGCTTGCCAGAGGTGGTTCCTCTAATTGATGTCTAAGAACCCTAATTAGTTAAGAATACTTTTTTTTTTAACATTTTCATTGCTATTTGTTATTATTATTATTGCTAATATCTCTATTATAAATAATTCACAAGGGCATCTATCTGACAAAAGACAAAGAGCTGGCTACTAGTAGAAAAAGTACATTTGACTCTGTCAGTGAAAATGGTAAAGGGATTTGAGAAAATAAGGCAAAGCACTGGAATCATGTGTTAAAACTTGAAATATTATAGACACATTTACTTAATTTCTAATACTGTTGTTGCTTATAATTAAATAAGATGTTTTCCATGAACCACGCATTACAGCAAATATGTTGTTTATACAGATTAAATTTTCATCAAAATGGATGCCTGGGTGGCTCAGTTGGTTAAGCAGCTGCCTTTGGCTCAGGTCATGATCCCAGCGTCCTGGGATTGAGTCCCGCATCGGGCTCCTTGCTCGGCCGGGAGCCTGCTTCTCCCTCTGCCTCTGCCTGCCATTCTGTCTGCCTGTGCTTGCGCTCTCGCCCACTCCCTCTGATAAATAATTTAAATCTTAAAATAAATAAATAAATAAATAAATAAATTCTCATAAAAAAATTGTAAGTGTATTTTATTGTAGGATCATGATCAGCATTTTGCAGATGAGAAAAATGAAATTTGGAAATGTCTCTTCAAATCCCTCATACAATATCTGGCCTAGATAGAAGGATATACTATCACAATTGAGGAAGATAATTGAGATTACTTAAAATGATAAACTTTATTGTTTAGGGTTTTTTAAAAGTTTGCCACAGATTCAGATTCTTTTAAAATATGTATCTATTTTGTGTACAGAGAATGAACTGAGAAGTAAAAAGAAAGTGATATATCAGTGCTACCAACTAATGGCTATACTATCATCACCTTATTTATGAACAATGAAACAGCATGCAATATTTAAATCAATTTAAATAAATTCCTATTTGTTTTATATATTTATAAATTTAAATAAATTCTTATTTATTTATTATTAAAGAAATTCCTCTAACAAACAGTATGTGTTGAAGGTTCCTAGCAGAAAAGTGTTGTACTTCATGGAAGTAATCAGAAAATATGATCTAAAATTCTGCTTTCAAGGGCGCCTGGGTGGCTCAGTGGGTTAAAATTCTGCTTTCAAGAAGCTATAACAGTAAGTACTGAGCATTAGCTATTATATGCTATGGATGAATAACTGAAATCTACATTTGAAACTAATGGTACACTATATGTTAACTAATTGAATTTTAAAAAGTTAGTAAAAAAATACCACTATTTCATAAAACAATATTCCCAACAGGCTCTTTTGCTTTAAAATACTCACTTTGTAATGAGGGTCATTACTTTTGTCTAGCCAATTCTTACATCACTGTTTATCCCTTCTCTGCTTTATTCCTTCCCAGTATCAATAAAGGCTCACTTGGGGTACCTAGAAGCCATGAGAAAGCTTGTAATAGATCTGGCTGGCTTTCACCAGCAATTTGACCACCATGTGCACAGGGAAGTCTATTGATAAAGGCTTTATTGCAATACATTGCAAATACATGGATGATTTTTAATTCTCTTTCTTGAGGTCTTGTTTCATGATAATAAATTTAGGGTGGCTTATTGGAATGGATGTTATTAACATATTTTCATAGTTCTAAGTACATAGAATTGTAAAATAGATTAATGAATGTGGCATTACTGACAACTGTCCTCATTTTGAAATCAAATTACAGTGTACTGAGCTGAGGAGGCAAAGCAGATTTGGGATTATGAGTGAACTAATTTAAAAAAGTCTTAGGGGTGTGATCAGACTATTGGGTAATTCAGTAGAAAAATGTCAACTGATTGAGATTCTGTGTTCCCTGATTTCAGAGAGAAGTTAAGATAAATAAGTAACACGAGGAGACTAGGAAGCCAAACATAAGTGAAAATTTTGTGCCAGGGTGTGTATACATCTGTTTATCTTCTTGCTTTACCATTAAGGTTGTTCCTAGAGGAGAGTTTAAATATGTGTTGGAGCTAATCTCTGTGGATTACACAAGAAACCACATCCTACAGCTCTCCCTGAAACACCCCTTATGATTTCAATGTAACTTGGTTTTTGCATTTTTAGAAATAACAAAATACTTTGCAAACTCATCTACTTTATTATTTCTACAAGTTACCACCACAAGTGAGTCAGCTGGCTCCACATTTTAACACAGTGACAGTCACAGAGGAATGGAGGAATGAGTCGAGTTATCAATATATGTGCTTTTAAGAAGTATGACAGGGTAGCAGCTATTTCCAGGAACCAAAACATGGGTCAGCAGCTGTGCAGGAAAAGTGGTGGAATAAATGACTCATTTCAGAGTTCTATAACATATTAGTTCTATAATGTATCTTCAGCACCCAATTACCCGCTTTGATCTAAAGATAAGGATTTACAGTTAAGGTCCCATTTATGATTTGACTGGTAGGGTCTGAAGAATTTTTACTATTGTTTTGACTATTACTTGAAACCTATAGTAGTACTTGGGATATGTGTTGTGTAATCTGTGAACATGTGCTAATTTTAGATTAGATAATTCCTGTCTCAAACCCCTGTTAATTTGTTTGTTTTTGATTACTTGTTAGTGGTTTCAGTAAATGGATATATCTGAACAATAGCAAAGCCACTATTAAAATAAGTTATTATTATATAGAGCATGGAATTGCACATTCCTCCTTTGAATCCGACAGAGTTTCACCATATCCTTAACAATTTGGGGAAAACATGCTATTATTTTTCTTTATAAAATTTCTCCTGTTAGGCTGTGATGATTGTCATCAGCAGTAACTCCTCTGAAGGCTTTGTCAAAAGAGTTGAAAAAATTGGAAAGGTGTGAAGGTAGCTGTTTGCTGAATATAAAGAGAAGAGCATTGAAGTACAATTCACATTCTTACTTCTCTTTCTATGCTTTCAGATGTTTGACATTTGAAAATTTTGCTTCTAGAAGAGATGCCCTATATAATTCTTTTTTTAAAATTTTTTATTTTTTATAAACATATATTTTTATCCCACGGGGTACATGTCTAGGAATCGCCAGGTTTACACACTTCAAAGAAACCCTAAGCCCAGCAGGAGAAGAGAAATCATAAAGATCAGAGCAGAAATCA
Source organism: Mustela lutreola (assembly GCF_030435805.1). Classification (NCBI taxonomy): domain Eukaryota; kingdom Metazoa; phylum Chordata; class Mammalia; order Carnivora; family Mustelidae; genus Mustela; species Mustela lutreola. Next base: position 53,852,822 of record NC_081308.1, on the reverse strand, counting down.
ATGAAATAGAAACCAAAAAAACAATAGAGCAAATCAACGAAACGAGGAGCTGGTTCTTTGAAAGAATTAATAAAGTTGATAAGCCCCTGGCCAGACTTATCAAAAAGAAAAGAGAAAGGACTCGAATAAATAAAATCATGAATGAAAGAGGATAGATCACAACTAACACCAAAGAAATACAAACTATTATAAGAACACACTATGAGCAACTCTATGCCAACAAATTTGACAAACTGGAAGAAATGGATGCATTCCTAGAAACATATAAACTACCACAACTGAACCAGGAAGAAATAGAAATCCTGAACTGACCCATAACCAGTACGGAGATTAAAACAGTCATTAAAAATCTCCAAACAAACAAAAGCCCAGGGCCAGACGGCTTCCCAGGGGAATTCTACCAATCATTTAAAGAAGAACTAATTCCTATTCTCCTGAAACTGTTCCAAAAAATAGAAATGGAAGGAAAACATCCAAACTCATTTTATGAGGCCAGCATCACCTTGATCCCCAAACCAGAAAAGGATCCCATCAAAAAAGAGAGCTATAGACCAATATCCTTGATGGACACAGATGCGAAAATTCTCACCAAAATACTAGCCAATCGGATTCAACAGTACATTTAAAGGATTTTTCACCACGACCAAGTGGGATTTATTCCAGGGCTGCAAGGTTGGTTCAACATCCGCAAATCAGTCAATGTGATACAACACATCAATAAAAGAAAGAACCAGAACCATATGATACTCTCAATAGATGCTGAAAAAGCATTTGACAAAGTACAGCACCCCTTCCTGATCAAAACTCTTCAAAGTGTAGGGATAGAGGCACATACCTCAATATCATCAAAGCCATCTACGGAAAACCCACTGCAAATATCATTCTCAATGGAGAAAATGTGAAAGCTTTTCCACTAAGGTCAGGAACACACCAGGGATGTCCATTATCACCACTGCTATTCAACATAGTACTAGAAGTCCTAGCCTCAGCAATCAGACAACAAAAGGAAATTAAAGGCATTCAAATCAGCAAAGAAGAAGTCAAATTATCATTCTTTGCAGATGATATGATACTATATGTGGAAAACCCAAAAGACTCCACTCCAAAACTGCTAGAACTTGACAGGAATTCAGTAAAGTGTCAGGATATAAAATCAATGCACAGAAATCAGTTGCATTTCTCTACACCAACAACAAGACAGAAGAAAGAGAAATTAAGAAGTCCATCCCATTTACAATTGCACCCCAAACCATAAGATACCTAGGAATAAACCTAACCAAAGAGGCTAAGAATCTATACTCAGAAAACTATAACGGACTCATGAAAGAAATTGAGGAAGACACAAAGAAATGGAAAAATGTTCCATGCTCCTGGATTGGAAGAATAAATATTTTGAAACTGTCTATGCTACCTAAAGCAAGCCCTATATAATTCTTACTTTAAGGAACAAGTTGCTTTTATAATTTTTAAATTATTCTACCATTCAAGTATTTTCATTTAAATTAAATTCAATATCATTTAAAAAATAATCAAAAGTGCAGCCAGTATTCAATTCCTGGGCTAAATAATTTTAGAAAGCTTTGTGTTATTGAACCTACAGGGTTTTTCTGTAGTTTTAACTCTTTCTTTCTGTGATTTTTCCCATTAGTCACGTAAGTGACTGCAATATAACAGACATTGAGGATAAAGAAGTACTGAATAGAACAAACCTTGGCCTCATGAAGTTGAGAATCTAGCAAGGGAGTCAAACAATTCAATCATTCAGAGACAATTTATTGAGTGCCTGGCCTAAGATGAGCACAACAAAACCCCAGCTCAGAGGAATCATTTTAATGGGAGAGATAGATAATAGGTAAGCCAACTTAAAAAAAATTGTACTGGTTTTTCTTTAATAGTGATGTATATTTGAACTAAATAAGCACATTTTAAAAAGAGCAGTGATTGAGAAGAAGAGGTTTTTTAACTGAGTGGTCCGAAAAGGACTCCCTTAAAAAGTCTGTTTTGAACAGATTTCTGAATAATATCAGCTATGAAGCTGTGTAAAGATCTCAGGGGTGGGTGATTTTTCCAGTCAAAAAACTGTAAAGGCTCCAAAGTCACAATACAGCTGTAAGTTTCTCTAATAAAGTAACTTCTGACAAAGGATGAGAAGAAATAACTAACCCAGGTTTGAAAGAAAAGGGACAGACTTTCTATGGAATTAATATTTAATTAAAGCTCTAAAGGACAAAAATACACTAGAGCAAAATCCTGGTGATGCTGATATACCTAATGAAAGATCATAAACAAGGTGTGGGTAGCAAAGAGTGTGTGGGAATGTTGGTAAGAACAGTGGGGAAGAGTCATCCCTGAACATGTTCTTAAATGAAGCAATTCTTGTGTTGTTTTAAAAGGTAAATTGGAGTTTGTCTAAGTGATTAGAGAAGGATGCCTCAGCTTATGGAACTTCGAAGCCATAAAGATGTGATAAACTACTGCAGATATTTTCATGTATATTTGTTGTTGCTTCTAGTACTGGTGATCTAAAAACTCCTACTTAAGACAACTAAAAATCCAGACAAAATAGCTTTTAAAGTTAAAAATATCAGAATGATTATAAAAATAAGTGAGGGATTACTGGGCCAATATACGAAATACAATGAGAGCCTAGAGATATATGCCCTGAAGCCATTTTAGCTATGAGAGCATTTGAAACTGCTAAAACACACTGAGCTGTGTTTTTAATAGACTCTTGATACTAGAGAAACAAAATTCAAAATCCAGCAACAATCAAGTTTGAGGACTTTGGTACAACCCAAATTTAAGTTGAGATCCCCAAAGCACAAGGAGAAGCAGAAATAAGACTATAGCCTGCCTTGCCTTCTGTGTAAACTGAGAAAGTCAGTCACTGAATTTGGAGTATGATTGTCTTGTAGAGTCTCAGATATAATAGAAAATCCTGCCAAGGAGGACCATACCATTATTATAGCTCTTAATTATCCCTACTCAATAAGAGTTTCAAATATAATGTCTTGAACATAGCAAAATGTAACAAAGCACGCAAAGAAAAACCATTAACAAGATTTGATAGACAAAATGGGATTAAGTATGATATTAAAATGATCAATAAAGATTGTAAAATGGCTTGATTACTCTGCTCAAAGAAATGAGAGGGGAAGCAAATTGAACAAAAAACTGACACTAAAAATGATATTGAGAAAGATTTTATAAATGAACCAAATGGATACTCTAGAACTTTAAAGATATGACAGCTAATTTAAGATACCACAGGGGTGCCTGGGTGGCTCACTTAATTAAACCTCCAATTCTTTTCCTTTTATTTAACACCTTAATTTTATTTTATTTCTTTCATTTTGGCTCAGGTCATGATGTCAGGGTTGTGAAATAGAGCCCAGAGTTGGGCTCTGTGCTGAGCCTGGAGCCTGCTTAAGATTCTTTTCTCTTCTTTTTCTATCCCTCCCTGCACTCTTGCTCGCTCGCTCTCTCTTGCTTGCTAATAAATAAATAAATATATAAATATATAGATAATAGACAAAGCAAAATAAAAGCAGATTATGGAAATAAATATAAAGATTTTGAAATGAAAACAAGTTCAAAATAAAATAGAGAAGACCTACACAGCTAAAAGTTCATTCAAAAATCTACTATTAAAGAATTCAGTATGACACAATGTTAAGATATCAAAAGATTTGAGCATGTACTTTACAGAAAGGGTAATCCAAATGGCCACTCATATATAAAAACTGTTTATCTTTATTATGAATCTGGAATTAAATTAAAATTAAAATTAAATTAAAACCTAGAATGGCATACTATTACACACTTACCATATTGGGCAACAGTAAAAATGTCTTGCAAGAATGTGAAAGAATGACAGTGCCCATAATAAAAACATTTGAGGTAAGTTGTACAATATTTAGAAAACTTAACAATAAAAATAAAAAGAAATTGGTCCATTCCTAGAAACACAACATGGAACTAAATGAATATTTTCACCAGGATATGCAAACAGATGATTATAGTTATTTCATTCATAACAGCAGATCAGCAGTGGTATATTTGCACAATGTTACATTAAATAAGAGAGAATATTAACAACCTGGGAGGAGGGGCTAGGTTGTTATCATAAAGAGATCTTCTATGGTGCTGATTATGTTCTATTTCTCAAAATCTTTAAGTTAAAAAAGTTTTCCAGTTTATATCTAGATAGATAGAGAGATAGATAGATAGATGATAGATAGACAGATATCCCAGAAGCTGCAATGCTAGGCTAGGACCAGGCTTTAAAGGGCTTTTCTATACTCTACTAAATACTTTAAACCTTTCATTATATCATAGCTCAGTGTTCAAATCTCCATTGGTTTCCTCAGTTTCCTAATATTTCTCTTAAGGTGACCTGATCTAGACTTTTGATCACCTTTGTCTAAATATTTCTATTTTAACAAAGTCCTTTTTAACACTCAGAGACTGAAACTTAGAAAAATACTCTGTTATCTCACTAGAGTGGAAAATATATAGTTACCCATTAACTAATGATATCCATGTCTACATTAGATCCATGACATTTTTAATTCTTGGGAGCTTTTGGTTAAATGAATTTTTTAAGCTTCCTTTAAATGAAGCTTTAAGCCACCACCACATGAATAAAATTGAAGAACTAAATGAAAACAAGCCAAGTATTTACAGAGTAATAGAATGTGCAGTGGAAAGAGTACAATTCTGAAATCATAAAGCCTAAATTAGTGTGATGCATCTTTACTAGCCATGTAATCATAAACCAGTTATCTAAATTGTGTTTCCTCGGTTTTTTCACCCATGAAATGGTGATGATAATACTTATTATGCAGAGTTGTTGTGTGGCTGTAATGAAGCATGGAGCATGAGAGTCTCATATTCCATGCTAAAATGATAGCTATTTTTATACTTATAATAATTCTAATAATAGTAATTAAATTGTTCAAAATGATAATATTCATTTATATTGAGGCATTGTATTGACTATTCATAGACACATTTACCAAAATAAATTTCATTTTACTTTACCCCCCCTGAGGATATATATTTTCTAATTCAATATGAATCTCATTATGAATAATAATTATCATGATAAATATGCTGATTTTTCTTCTATTTATTTTTAGGGAAGTATCCTAAACTGTTGAACATAAAGAAACTTAAGCAAGTCTGTCTTATTCAAAATTTGCATGCTGCTTTCTTATGAAACTAGATTATAGAGTTGTATGAAATAAATTCATGCAGTTAAGATATTTATGTTTGGAAAACTGGGTGGTCAGTTTAGTATCTCAAAAGAAGATTTTAAATTTAAACCTTAAAAATGAGCTCTTTCAGCCTTATTTATAGACCATCCTTCATGCTTCATAAGTATTCCTTCATTGTAAACTAAGTAATAGTTTTTGTCACAGTGTATATAACTAAAATGGATTTTATATTCTATTATTTCAGAGTTAGTTGCAGTTTCTACTTCCTTACTTCCTTTTTTGAAAAATAGATTAATTCTACAAAAAGTTTTTTCCAGCTTTATTGAAAAATAATCGACATATTATAATTTGTAAATTTAAGAAATGATTTCTTATAACATTGCAAACTTTTAACATTGTGTAAATTTTGTACAATTTGATAAATTGGTATACATCTGTATTGCAATATAATCTACATAAAAATGTTAATACATCTACTATCTCATATAGTTGCCACTGTTTTTATGCATGTATCGTAAGGAATTTTAAGATCTACTCTCTTAGCAACTTTTATGTATATAGTACAGTAGAGATAAACTTCAGAGTTCTTGTGGGTTTTGTTCCAGACCACCTCAATAAAGAGATTATCTCAATAAACTAAGTCAAATTATTATTGTTTTTTTGGTTTCCCAGTGCATATAAAAAAATAAACACTATACTGTACTGTTCAAAAGCATTATGTCTTTAAAGAAAAACAATGTATATACCTTAAGTAAACTAGTTCTGAGTTTTTAGTGGGTCGTAATTACTGATCACAGATCACCATAACAAATACAATAATAATGAAAAAACTTGAAATATTGCAAGAATTACCAACATGTGACAGAGAGACACAAAATGAACAAATGTTGTTAGAAAAATGGAGGCAGCAGACCTTTTTTATACAAGAATCCTATAAAATTTCAACTTGTAAGAATGTGATATATGCAAAGTTTAATAAAGGGAAGCACAATAAAAAAGTATGTATATATTATTAACTATGATCATCATGCTGTACATTAGATCCCCAGAACTTTTTCATATTATAGTTGCAAGTTTGTACCCTTTGACCACCTTACTCCACCCCAGGTTCACCCCTTGTCAACTCAACTCTAAGTTTCTATTAGTTTGCCTTTTCTTCAGATTCTGTATGTAAGGGATATCATAATACATAAATTTAAAAAATATATAAAATCTTTGAAATATTTCACTTAGTATAATACCTTCAAGATCCATCCATGCTGTTGTAAATGGCAGTATTTCTTAATTTTTCATGGTTAAGTAGTAGTATTCCATAGTATATATTTACCATACTTATTTTATTCATTCATCCATTAATGGATACTGAAGCTATTTCCATCTCTTGCTTAGAGTTAATAATTTTATAATGAACATAAGAGTGCAGATATGTCTTCGAATAGTGACTCCGTTTCCTTTAGATATATACCTAGAAGTGGGATTACTGAATCATATGGTAATTTTACTTTTAATAATATGAATCATCTCCATACTGTTTTCCATACAAATTTATATCCCTATCACAGTGCATAAGTTCCCCATTTTCCCCAATATTTAACAAAATTTTTAGTTTTAATTTTTTGGTAGTATATATTCTAATAGGTAGTAATATCTTGCTGTGTTTTCCAGAAGTAAACAACAACAACAACAACATAATGACTTTGCCCTGAGTTTTTACATTGAGCACTTTTTAATGCTCCTGTTGGTCATTTATATAACTTTTTGAAAAAAAAAGTCTATTGAGATCCTTTTGCTATTTTTTAAATTATATATTTTTTTCTATTTGTATCTGTTGGTTATTAACCTCTTTTCAGATATAAGATTTGTAAGTATTTTCTTCCATTCTGTGGATTGTGTTTTTATTCTCTCTCTCTCTGTCTCTCTTTTTCGGCAATTCAGAAACTTTAGTTTGATGTAATACCATTTATTTATTTTTGGTTTTTTACTTGTGTTTTTGGTCTGGTATCCAAAAAACTATTGGCAAGACCAATGTCAAGGAGAATTTTTCCTATATTTTCCTTTAGGAAATTTAGTTTCATGCATCACATTTAAGTCTTTAATCTATTTCAAGTTAAGATTTATGAGTGATATAAGGCTCCAGTTTCATACTGTTTTATGTGACTATTCAGTTTTAAATATCATCTATTGAACAGACTATCCTTACCCATTACATATGTTGGCCCCTGTCAAATATTAGGTGACTGCATGAAAGGATTTATTTCTGGACTCTCAATTCTGTTCTACTTGTTTATTGGTCTGTTTTTATGCCAGTATACTTTATTGTTTTGAGCTTGAGGGCTTTGTAGTATAATTTCAAATCAAGAAGTGTAATTTCTCTTCTTCATTCTTTCTCAGAACTGCTTTGATTATTTGTTGTCTTTTATGGTCTCATATAAATTTTAGGATTCTTTACTTACTTCTGTCAAAAAATAATATTGGATTTTTTAAAAAGATTTTTTATTTATTTATTTGACAGAGAGAGATGACAAGCAGGCAGAGAGGCAGGCAGAGAGAGAGGAGGAAGCAGGCTCCCTGCTGAGCAGAGAGCCTGATGCAGGGCACGATCCCAGGACCCTGGGATCATGACCTGAGCCGAAGGCAGCGGCTTAACCCACTGAGCCACCCAGGCGCCCCTAACTTTGGATTTTTGATAGGAATAGAATTTACAGATGGTTTCCGGTAGTATGGACATTTTAACAATGTTAATTCTTACCGTTCATAAATATGGGCTATCTTTCCATTTGTATCTCCTTCAATTTCTTTATCAATGTCATAGTTTATGGGGTACAGATCTTTCATCTTCTTAGTTAAAACTTTTCCTAAGTATTTTATTATTTTTGATGCTATTGTGAATTAGATTGTTTTTCATCATTAGAGTGTAAAAATGCTCCTGTCTTGTGCTTACTTTGGCAGCACATATACTAAAATTGGAATGATGCAGAGAAGATTAGCGTGATCACTGAACAAGGATGACATGAAAAACTGGGAAGCATTCCACATTAAAAACAAAACAAAACAAAACAAAATTCTTGTCTTTTATATATTGATCTTGTATTTGGCAGCTTTACTAAATTTGTTTATTCAAATATTTTTGTGACGTTTTTAGGATTTTTTTACATGTAAGTTCATGTTATCCAAAAAAGGAAAATTTTATTTCTCCTTTTTTTTTTTGGAGTCTTTTATTTCTTTGTGCTCCTTGTTTCTCTGGCTAGGACATCCAGTACTATGTCAAATGAGAGTAGTGAAAGTGGACACACTTGTCTTGTTTCTGATCTTTAAGGTGAAAACTTTCAAACTTTTTTGATTGAATATGAGATTAGCTCTGGGCTTGCAAAATGTGTTTTTTAATTGATTTTTTAAAATTTTTTATAAACATATAATGTGTTTTTATCCCTAGGAGTACAGGTCTGTGAATCACCAGGTTTACACATTTCACAGCACTCACCATAGCACATACCCTCCCCAATGTCCATACCCCCACCCTCCTCTCCCAACACACCTCCCCCCAGCAACCCTCAGTCTGTTTTGTGAGATTCAGTGTTTTATGGTTTGTGTCCCTCCCAATCCCATCTTCTTTTATTTTTCTTTTCGTACCCCCCAAACTGCCTATGTTGCATCTCCACTTCATCGTATCAGGGAGATCATATGATAGTTGTCTTTCTCAGATTGGTTTATTTCGCCAAGCATAATACCCTCTAGTTCCATCCACGTCATCACAAATAGCAAGATTTCATTTCTTTTGATGGCTGCATAGTATTCCATTGTACATATATACCACATCTTATTTATTGATTCATCTGTGGAAGGACGCTTAGGTTCTTTCCATAGTTTAACTATTGTGGACATTGCTGCTATAAACATTTGGGTGCATGTCCCCCTTCAGAATGCCACGTTTGTATATTTAGGGTATATACCCAGTAATACAATCACTGGGTCATAGGGTAGTTCTATTTTCAGCTTTTTGAGGAACCTCCACGCTGTTTTCCAGAGTGGTTGCACCAGCTTGCATTCCCACGTACAGTGTAGGAGGGTTCCCCTTTCTCCACATCCTCGCCAACATCTGCCATTGACTGACTTGTTCATTTTAGCCATTCTGAAAGGTGTGAGGTGGTATCTTATTGTGGTTTTGATTTGTATTTCCCTGATGCCGAGTGATGTGGAGCATATTTTCATGTGTCTGTTGGCCATTTGGATTTATTCTTTGCAGAAATGTCTGTTCATGTCTTCTGTCCATTTCTTCATTGGATTATTTGTTCTGAGGGTGCTGAGTTTGATAAGCTCTTTATAGATTTGGGATACTGGCCCTTTATCTGGTATGTCATTTGTAAATATCTTCTCCCATTCTGACAGTTATCTTTTGGCTTTGTTAACTGTTTCCTTTGCTGTGCAAAAGCTTTTTGATCTGATGAAATCCCAATAGTTCATTTTTGCCCTTGCTACCCTTGCCTTTGGCGATGTTCCTAGGAAGAAGTTGCTGCTGCTGAGGTCAAAGAGGTTGCTACCTGTTCTCTCCTCAAGGATTTTGATGGATTCCTTTCTCACATTATGCTTCTTCATCCATTTCCAGTCTATTTTCATGTATGGTGTAAGGAAATGGTCCAATTTCATTTTTCTGCATGTGGCTGTTCCATTTTCCCAACACCTTTTGTTGAAGAGGCTGTCTTTTTTCCATTGGACATTCCTTCCTGTTTTGTTGAAGATTAGTTGACCATAGAGTTGAGGGTGTATTTCTGGGCTCTCTATTCTGTTCCATTGATCTATGTCTGTTTTTGTGACAGTTCCCAACTATCTTGATGATGACAACTTTGTAATAGAGCTTGAAGTCTGGAATTGTGATGCCAACAACCTTGGCTTTCTTTTTCAATATTCCTCTGGCTACTCGAGATATTTTCTGGTTCCATATAAATTTTAGGATTATTTGCCCCATTTCTTTAAAAAAAAAAGGATGGGATTTTGATAGGGATTGCATTAAATGTGTAGATTGCTTTAGGTAGCATAGACATTTTCACAATATTTGTTCTTCCAATACAGGAGCATGGAACATTTTTCCATTTCTTTGTGTCTTCTTCGATTTTTTTCATGAGTGCTTTAGAGTTTTCTGAGTATAGATTCTTTGTCTCTTTGGTTAGGTTTATACCTAGGTATCTTAGGGTTTTGGGTGCAACTGTAAATGGGATTCACTCCTTAATTTCTATTTCTTCTGTCTTATTGGTATAAAAAAATGCAACCAATTTCTGTGCATTGATTTTATATCCTGACACTTTACAGAATTCCTATACAAGTTAGAGCAGATTTTGAGTGGAGTCATTTAAGTTTTCCACATACAGTATCATATCATCTGCAAACAGTGATAGTTTGAATTCTCTTTTGCCAATTTGGCAAAATTTCCATGCCTTTAATTTCTTTTTGTTGTCTGATTGCTGAGGCTAGGACTTCTAGTACGATTTTGAATAGCAGTGTCATGATAACGGACATCCCTGCTGTGTTCCTGACCTCAGCGGAAAAGTATTCAGTTTTTCTCCATTGAGAATGGTATTTACAGTGGGTTTTTCATAGATGGCTTTGATAATATTGATAATATGTGCCTTCTATCCCTACACTTTGAAGAGTTTTAATCAGGAAGGGATACTGCACTTTGTCAAATGCTTTTTCAGCATCTATGGAGAGTATCAGATGGCTCTTGTTCTTTCTTTTATTAATGTGTTGTATCACATTGATTGATTTGCAGAAGTTGAACCAACCTTGTAGCCCTGGAATAATTCCCACTTGGTCGTGGTGAATAATCCATTTAATGTACTATTGAATCCAATTGGCTAGTATTTTGGTGAGAATTTTTGCATCTGTGTTCATCAAGGATATTGGTCTGTAGTTCTCTTTTTTGATGGGATCCTTGTCTGGTTTTGGGTTCAAGGTGATGCTGGCCTCAGAAAAAAAGAGTTTGGAAATTTTCCTTCCATTTCTATTTTTTGGGAACAGTTTCAGGAGAATAGGAATTAATTCTTCTTTAAATGTTTGGTAGAATTCCCCTGGGAAGCCATCTGGCCCGGGGCTTTTGTTTGTTTGGAGATTTTTGATGACTGTTTCAATCTCCGTACTGGTTATGTGTCTGTTCAGGTTTTCTATTTCTTCCTGGTTCAGTTGTGGTAGTTTATATGTCTCTAGGAATGTACCTATTTCTTCCAGATTGTTGAATTTGTTGGCGTAGAGTTGCTCATAGTATGTTCTTATAATTGTTTGTATTTCTTTGATGTTGGTTGTGATCTATCTTCTTTCAATCATGATTTTATTTATTTGAGTCCTTTCTCTTTTCTTTTTGATAAGTCTGGAAAGGGGTTTATCAATCTTATTAATTCTTTCAAAGAACCACCTCCTAGTTTTGTTGATTTGTCCTATTGTTTTTTTTTTTTGTTGTTGGTGGTGGTTTTTTTTTTGTTTCTATTTCATTGATTTCTGCCATGATCTTTATTATTCCTCTTCTCCTGCTGGGTTTAGGCTTTCTTTGTTGTTCTTTATGCAACTCCTTTAGGAGTAGGGTTATGTTGTGTATTTGAGATCTTTCTTATTTCTTGAGAAAGGCTTGTACAGCTTTATATTTTCCTCTCAGGACTGCCTTTGCTGTATCCCACAGATTTTGAACACTTTTGTTTTCATTATCATTTGTTTCCATGAATTTTTTCAATTCTTCTTTAATTTCCTGGTTGACCAATTCATTTTTTAGAAGGATGCGGTTTAGTCTCCATGTATTTGTGTTCTTTCCAAATTTCCTCTTGTGATTGAGTTCTAGTTTCAGAGCATTGTGGTCTGAGAATATGCAGGGGATGATCCCAATCTTTTGATAATGGTTGAGATCTGATTCATGACCCAGGATGTGGTCTATTCTGGAGAATGTTCCATGTGCACTAGAGAAGAATGTGTATCTGTTATTTTGGGATGGAATGTGTTGAATATACCTGTGATGTCCATCTTGTCCAGTGTGTCATTTAAGGCCTTTTTCCTTGTTGATCTGTTGCTTGGATGATCTGTACATTTCAATGAGGGGAGTGTTAAATTCCCCTACTATTATTTTATTATTGTCGATGTGTTTCTTTGATTTTGTTATTAATTGGTTTATTTAGTTGGCTGCTCCCATGTTAAGGACATAGATATTTAAAATTGTTAGGTCTTCTTGTTGGACAGACCCTTTGAGTATGATAATGTGTCCTTCCTCATCTCTTATTATAGTCTTTGGCTTAAAATCTAATTGATCTGATATAAGGATTGATACCCCAGCTTTCTTCTGATGGCCATTAGCATGGTACATTGTTTTCCACCCCCTCTCTTTAAATCTGGGGGTGTCTTCGGGTCTATGATGAGTTTCTTGGGCAGCATATTGACGGGTTTTGCTTTTTATCCATTCTGATACCCTGTGTCTTTTGATTGGTGCCTTTAGGCCATTTACATTCAGGGTAACTATTGAGAGATATGAATTTAGTGGCATTGTATTGCCTATAATATGACTGTTACTGTATATTGTTTCTGTTCCTTTCTGATCTACTACTTTTAGGCTCTCTCTTTGCTTAGAGGACTCCTTTCAATATTTCCTTTAGAGTTGGTTTGGTGTTTGCAAATTCTTTCAGCTTTTGTTTGTCCTGGTAGCTTTTTAATCTCTCCTTCTATTTTCAATGATAGCCTAGCTGTATATAGTATTCTTGGCTGCATGTTTTACTCACTTAACACTCTGAATATATCATGCCAGGTCTTTCTGGCCTGCCAGGTCTCTGTGGATATGTCTGCTGCCAATCAAATGTTTTTACTGTTGTACAGTTCTTCTCCCAGGCTGCTTTCAGGGTTTTCTCTTTGTCGTTAACAGTTGTAAATTTTACTATCAGGTTACGGGGTGTGGACCTATTTTTATTGATTTTGAGGGTCATTCTTTGCATCTCCTGGATTTTGATGTTTGTTCCCTTTGCCATATTAGGGAAATTCTCTACAAAAATTCTCTCCAATATACCTTCTGCTCCCCTCTCTCTTTCTTCTTCTTCTGGCATCCCAATTATTCTAATGTTTTGTCGTCTTATGGTCTCACTTATCTCTCAAATTCTCTCCTCATGGTCCAGTATTTGTTTGTCTCTCTTTTGCTCAGCTTTTTATTCTCCATCATTTGGTCTTCTGTATCACTAATTCTTTTGCCTCATTTATCCTAGCAGTAAGAACTTCCATTTTTTATTGCACCTCATTAATAGCTCTTTTGATTTCAACTTGGTTAGATTTTAGTTCTTTTATTTCTCTAGAAAGGGCTTTTATCTCTCTGGAGAGGGTTTCTCTAATATCTTCCATGCCGTTTTCGAGCCCAGCTAGAACCCTGAGAGTTGTCATTCTGAACTCTAGTTCTGTCATATTACCAATGTCTGTTTTGATTAGGTCCCTAGCCTTTGGTACTGCCTCTTGTTCTTTTTCTTGTGATGAGTTTTACCACCTTGTCATTTTGAGCAGATAAGAATATATAAAGGAGCAAATAAAATGCTAAAAGGGTGGCAAAGACCCCAGGAAAATGTTCTTTAACCAAATTGGAAGAGACCCCAAGTTGTGGGAGAACGAAAGGGGATAAAAAAGAAGTTCTAGGGAAAAAAAAGGTTAAAAAAAAAGAAAACAAGGAAAAAATATTACCAAAGAAAAAAAATTATATATATACTAGACTTGTGACTAGAACAGGGTCATTCACTTAATTTTGGGAGTATTTTGGTCTCTTAGAAGAAACTACCTCCCAGGATTTTAAAGGATGAAAAACATATAAGGGTAGGCACAATGATGGGATGGAATGAACCTATAAAAATGAGTTAAAAAAATTAACTTCTAAAAAATAAGTTGATAGAGCAAGTTGGTTGGGACTATAAAGAAAAATAAACTGGAGAGAATTTGCTCAGGCTGGACACTAGAACAATCTTGGAGCTAGATTTAGGGTATATTTTGATCTATTAGGAGAAGTTATACCCCAAATTATTTAGAAGAAAAAACCCTATGTGTAAAAAAATATATAGTTAGATACAATGGAGGATAAAATATGACTATAGTAATGAAGGTTCAAAATAGTTTATTTTTTTGTAAGCTATTTAAAAAATAAACTCGTTAAAAAATCATTGAAAGACAAATGGGTAAAAGTTAAAAAAAAGTAGCAGAAGAAAAAAGAAAAAATATATAACTGCAAGACTAAAGAATCATTGGGAGAAAGCCATGAATTCCTTGTTTTGCTTTCTCCTCCTCTGGAATTCCACTGTTCTCCTTAGTAAGTGAAGTTGATCTTGGCTGGGTTTCTTGTTGGTCTTCTGGGGAAGGAGCCTTTTGTATTGATTCTCAAGTGTCTTTGCCCGAATGGGTTTATCCTGCCCTTACCTAGGGTAGGGCTAAGTAATCCGTGAACTTTTGTTCCCTGAAGGCTTTCCGTAGAGTTCTGGATGATGGAATGATAATGGCGGTCTCACAATCCGGCCCAGAGGAGTGGACAACTCAGGGCCCCACTCCTCAATGCACCCTCAAAGAAAAGTGCTTAATCACACCCATCTTCCCGGCCTCTGGCCATGCTTGGAGAAAAGCACTCTGTCATTCGCACTTGGAGAAATGTCCTTGGTCATTCTCATCTCCCTGGCCTCTGGCCGTGCTTGCAGAAAAGGGCTCAATTACTCCTGTCTCCCTGGCCCTTGGCCATGTTCCAAGCTCACCCTGCCTATTCCTGGTTCAAAGTAACCCTGGGTTGAGAGCTCACTCCTCAGCTTTGTCTCTGTAGCCGGCTTCCCCACTCTAATACCTGTGAATTCTGTGACATTCAGATACCCCTGGTCCTTCTGTGACCCTGAGGGACCTGGGGCTATGCTGACCCCACTTGGGCTTCACTCTGATTTAGCCTCTGGGGTGATATCCTTCAGTGGATCAAATTTAAAAAGTCCTGATTTTGTGCTCCATTGCTCCACAGCTTGCCGGGAGCTGGTCCCTCCCCCCGCAGTCTACCTTCCCTTTCTTTGGGTTCACTTTTCCGCCGGTTCTACCTTTCAGAAAGTGATCAATTTTCTCTTTCTAGAATTGTTGCTCTCCTTCTCTTTGATCTCCCATTGGACTTGTAGGTGTTTGCAATGGTTAGATAAGCTATCTACTGATCTCCTGCTACCTGATGTCGTCTCAGCCTGCTACTTCTCGGCCAATTTGAATCCTTCCACGGAATATGTGGTTTTCATTGTATTGATGTGTATTCTTTCTGTACCCAGTTTGGTGAGTATTTTTATTATGAAAGGGTGTTGAATTTTGCCAAATGCCTTTTCTGCATATATTGAATTGATCATATGAGATTTCATTGATCATTCTATTAATATAATGCATCACATTTACTGATATGTGCTGGTGAATTCAGTTTTGTAGCATTTTGTAGAGAATTTTTACATTTTTTATTTATCAGGGATATGATCCAGTAGTTCTTTTTGTTGCTGATTTGTAAAGTGCCTCGGAGTATTTCAACCACTTCAACTTTTGGGAAGGGTTTTACAAGTGTTTGTATTATTTCTTCTTAAAATGTTTGGTAGAATTCACTGTGGACATCATCTGATTCTGGACTTTTATTTGTTAGAAGGTTTTTATTACGAATTCATCTCCTTATTCCTAATTGGTCTGTTCACATTTTTTATGTCCTTATGATTCAGTCTTGATAGGTTGTATGTGCCTAGGAATTTGTCCATTTCCTCTAGGCTTTTGATTTGCTGGCATTTAACTGTCTGTTATCTTTTATATTTCTGTGGTATCTGTTATAATGTCTCCTTTTACATTTCTGATTTTATTGAGTCTTCTCTCTTTTTTCTGAGTTAGTCTAGCTGTCTTTTTTTATTTATCATTACCAAGTCTAATTTTATTTACCATTTTAAAAAACTTTCTAATTTTGTAATTCTATATTTCATTTATTTCTGCCCTAATTTTTATTTTTTTCATTGCTTTTGCTGCTTTTAAGTTTACTTTGTTCTTTCTGTACTTTTTTTGAGCTGTTATATTGTTCTTTATTTGAAATCTTTTTTTAATACATTTATAGCTATAAAATTTCCTTTTATAACTGCTTTGCTGCTTCTCATAATTTTTTGGTATATATTTTTTTATTTTCCTCAAGATGTATTTTTATTCCCACTTTGTCTTCTTTTTTTGATTTTTTGTTTGTTTAAAAATGTGTATGTCTGTGTATTTTTAAATTTTCCAAATTTCCTTCTGTATTGATTTCTAGCTTCATATTATTTTGGCTGGAAATATACTCGATATGCTTTCGATATTATTGATTTTGGGGGGACTCTTGTTTTGTGGTTTAAAATGTGATCTATCCTAGACAATTTTCCACGTGTGTTTGAGAAGAATATTTATTATGATACTATTGGATGGAATATCCTGTAAATATATTAGTTTCATTTGACATAGTTCTTGTTTGTTTGTTTGTTTTGTTTTGTTTGTTTGGTTGAGAGAGAGCAGGGCGGAGAGAATGAGCAAGGGGTAAGGGCAGAGACAGAGGGAGAAGATTCCCTCCTGAACTGGGAGCCCAATGTGGGATTCTATCTCAGGACCCTGGGATCACGACCTGAGCCAAAGGCAAAGGCTTAACTGACTGAGCCACCCAGGTGTCCAGGCAGTGTTTAAATTCACTATTTTCTTATTGATTTTCTGTCTGGATGATCTATCCATATGTAAGAGTGGGGTATTATTGTCCCCAGATACTATTGTATTGCTATTTATTTCTCCTTTTTGTTTTGTTAGTATTTGTTTTATATATTTATGGGGCTCAATATTAGGTACATGATATTTACAGTTACTGTATGGATGAATTGATGACACTTTTCTTATTGTATAATGACTGTGGTGATTTTTAGCTTATATAAACCCTATTTTGTCTGTTATAGTTATTGCTACCCTTGTTTTCTTTTGTTATCATTAGCTTGGAATATCTTTTTCCATCCCTTTACTCTCTGCCCATGTGTGTCCTTAAAGCTATAGTGATTCTTTTATATGCAACATATTGTTGGATCTTGTGTTTTTTGTTTGTTTTTTAAATCTATTCTAGCCTTTCTATGATTTCCAACTGGATGATTCCATTCACTTACAGTTAAAGTAATTATTTATACATAAAGACTTAACTATTGCCTTTGATTCTTTTTATATTTCCTGATTTATTTAAATTTTAGTTAATATATAGTGTAATATTAGTTTCAGGAGTAGAATTTAGTAATTTGCCATTTACATATAACATTCAATGCTCATCACAAGTGACCTCCTAATAATTATTACTGACTTAGCCCATTCCCCTGCCCATCTCCCCTCCAGAAACAATCAGTTTGTTACTTATAGTTAAGTGTATTATGGCTTGTCTTCCCCTCCCTTTTTTTAAATTTTTTTCTTTCCCGAGTGCTTATCTCTTTTGTTTCTCTGTTAATTGTTTGCTCTTTTGTAGATGCTCTGCTTTTTATTTCCTGTATTGTTCTCTTTGTAATCTGATGACTTTTTGTGGCAGTACGTTTTAACTTCTTTATCAAAATCTTTTGTGTATCTACTACATATTTTTTTATATTTACCATTAAGGTTATATAAAATATGTTAGTTATAACATTCCATTATATGTTGAAAACAACTGAACTTCAATAGTGTACAGAAAATTTATACTTCTATAACAAGAGGTTATTGATGTTTTTACATTTTGATCATTTTTATATTGTACTTTTAATAAAAAATGATTGCAGTTATAGATATTTTTAATAAGCTTGTTTTTTAACTTTTAAACTAGATTAGTAAATGATTTCTATATCACCATTACAGTATTGGAGAATCTGATTTTGACTATACATTTACCTTTAGCAATAAATAAGGAGCCATCCATGCATCCATGATGTCATCTTGATTACATCACCGTCCCCAAATCTTCAGTAAGTGTTACTTTATAGATATCTATTTTTAAAGATGTTGTTTATTTAACAGAGAGAGAGAGAGAGAGCTCAAGTTGGCAGAGTGGCAGGCAGAGGAAGATCGAGAGGCAGGCTTATTACCCAGCAGTGAGCCCGATGCAGGTCTTAATCCCAGGACCCTGGGATCACAACCTGAGCCAAATGCAGCTGCTTAACCGATTGAGTCACCCAGGGACCCCTAAATTTTACTTTAGTTAATATATGACCATTTTTTATTTCTACTAACAGACACATCAATTTTATTTCTTTTAATATTAAGGTCTTCTCCTTAACATCATTATCATCTAATTCTTTTTCAATTTTAAAAGTGTTGTTTACATTTGTGGTGGTAAGTATGTAATTCATGTATGTGGTGGTATGTAAGTAATTCAAATATGAATTTTAAACTCTAGATCATATGCTCCATTGTGGCAGATATTTGTCTTATTCATCCCACCCACAAAAAATTAGTACTCAATAGGTCTTTGTTGATTGAATGAATGAATTAAGTGCTCTGACACTAGCATAGCTGACCAAACCAGAGATCAAGGAGAAAATATAATGATTGTCAAATGGGTGAACCTGAGATAAAAAGACATTTTAGCTTCGTTACTTTGATATACACTCTGGATAACATTCCAACTCTGCATGGATTTTTGGAAAGCAAACAACTCCTCTCCTAAATAATAAATGTATTAATTGCCTTCCTTATGAGTCCTGACAGCAGTCAGCTTTGTGGGTTTCTGATTCCATTCCAAGAGGTTGAATGTCTGTTTGATTTATGTCATAGGCAACAGTGTCATGAGGAAAGACTTGTAGGATAAAATTTCTTAAAGATGTGAACACAGATGGCTGCCTATGGACTGTGAGGTGGGTTTTAATGAAAATGCATTGAGCAGTAAGGGAAGGGCAGCTCACAACCATAGGAAAGGTGCCCTGTGTCTTTGTTTTGTTTTGTTTTGTTTTGTTTTACAAACAGATACCATTTCCCCTCCCCATGGAAATTTTCAAATTTACTTTTCTCTAACAACCACAAATACTTGGGACATTATGAACACAATATGGGCTTTAAAGGATAAAAATAAACAAAAATTTAAGTAAATGTTAAGTGTTTATCATTATTTCAGCCATGTTTTTCTATGTTTAACTTCTCAAAGAAATTACACAGTCTGGTTTCTAAATATTATACCAAGCTGTTAAACTAATACAAAGGGTTTTATGGAATTTTCTATAACACCATCTAGATTTTCTACATTGGCTGTCACTCCTGAAAATTCTCAGTTTATAAATGTGCATGCATTGAGGCAGCATATATTTACATTATAGTAAATATTCACTTGTTATTTACCTGGTTTATTACTGTATTTTGATCCTTTCTAATTGTTCACTTTCTTCCATGTTTCCCCCTTATTTCTACAAATGTCAATCCATCACATGTTATGTAAAGTGAAACAGAAGAACAGCTGTTAGTAGAAAGGATTAATAGGTGATTTGATGTTACTCTGTGAGATATTAAGTAATAGTCAAGGTATTTCCATATCATCATTTTAATATATTTCAGTAATACAGCATAGTTGTTATGCTTTAATTAAACCTTCATTAAGTCTTTATATATATATTTTTTTCCTAACTCACAAATCCGCCCTTCATGTCCCATTCAAAACCCACTCAATTTATGGAATAATTGTTTTGTCTTCCCCATACAATCTTCATTTAACTTATTGCTCTGGTGTGCTCCTTTGTCAGCACATATATTAAGTTATTGCTCTGGGTATACAAAAGGATAGGAATAGAATATTTTATAATATGATATTTTTTCCTTTCTGCACTACAGAGTCTGTGTAAGCATTCTTAGTTCAGAGATCTAAGGAGGAGGTCCAAATTGAAGAAAAACAAACAGAAAAAAAGAAAATGTTCTCAGCCATTTCTTGCAGTTTCATTTGCAGGAACCACAAAAGCAAAGATATTAAAAAATTTTTTTCTTATATTTTAAAATTAAGTTTAAATTTTTTATTGGATTATGCTCCCTTAAACTCATCTGATACCATGAATAGAAAACCAAAGCAATCCACCAAACATTCTTTCATGATGTTGCCTTTAAACATGTTGCCTTTACAAAGTTTACAGTGTAGTCTCATCTGTAGAGTAGATGAGCCTTGACTCAAAAGTGTCATCAAGGACTGTGGTGACACTTGCCTTGCCATCCGCCCCCTGTTCCTGCCATGCCAGGCTCTCCTGCTTCACAACTGTTTCCCGACTGCAAAGCCAATGGCTCCTTCTCTTCTCCCGGGGCGGCGTGCTGTGCCTTCCCCAGACATGCTAGTGGGGAGTGCAGTCACAGACGTGTCCCTTTCCTTAAGGCTCTTTCCACGGGCTTAACCACGCTTCACTCCCAGGCAGAGGGGATGCCCGGGCTAAGATGATTTCGCTCCATACAGGTTTCTCCCACGATGCTCCAGAGACTATGTTCAGGCAAGCAGCATCAGCATCCCCCAGAACCGACACTGATTTCCCAGTGAATGCTGTGCTTTCGCAGAGGGGATGCAGGAACAAAGAGGCATTTGCTCTATGCGGGTTTCTCCCACTGTGCTGTGAACACTAGGTTTAGGCAAGCAGCAACAGCAGCCCGCAGAACCGACTCTGATTTCAGAGAGACTGCCTTGCGCACGCAGAGGCTTTGGGCTTGGCGCGAACCGCACTTCGCCGCTGCTTCCTCAGGAAGGCTTTGGGTGTTCGCTCTTTCGCATCAGGGAAGAAAATCTGGGGGAGAGCTGGTGCCTCTTGGGCCTTGCTTTCATTGGCTCTATGTTGGCGCCCTGGGTTCAACCTGCCAGGCCGAACTAAGCAGACATAGCCACAACCTGCAGCAGCATGCGTGGCCTAGGATGGCACTCTATGCACACTACCATCTCCCGGTATAGGCAACACTTGGCCTTTTGCTCTGGTGCTCAGGCGGACTAGGGGACTAGGCCAGTGCCTTCCCCACAGGAGAGGAGAGGCGACAGGATCCCTGCACACTGCCTGTGCACTGGGATGGAGAGCTGTGGGGGACTTATCTCACTCCTTCCCCAGCCAGCCCGGCCACCGCGAATGCTTCCACATCCTGGAGGAAGATCTTATCTGACGACCCGTTCCTTTAGGGAGCTACTTCTGTGTGTTCAGGTTATGGTCCTGGTGGCAAGCACATGTCTGAACCAGGGACATGTGGCCAAGGAGCTGCTTTCCCCTTGGGCTCAGGGGCCCAGGACAGGCATGCCTTCTGCCCAGACTCCTTCCTCACAGTGGAGCACGCGCCCCTGCCCTAGTCGTCCCCTCGGGTCTCCTTCTCAGCCATGTTTCCGTCTCTCCACACAGAGAGAGGGTGACACTTGTCTTACCACCGACCAGCCAGGCTTCCGTCTCTCCGCGCAGGGCGAGGGTGACACTTGTCTTGCCACCGCCCGCTGTTCCTGACAGGACCTGCTCTCCTGCGTGGAGACTGTTTCTAAAAACAGGGCCAACGACTCCTTCTCTTCTCCGGGGCAGCGTGCTGCACCTTCCCCAGACATGCTGCTGGGGAGCGCAGTGACAGACGAGTCCCTTTCCTTAAGGCTCTTCCCACAGGCGCAACCAAGCATCTCCCTCAGGCAGAGGGGATGCCCGGGCAAAGCCGATTTCGCTCCATGCGGGTATGTAACACTGAGCTGTGGAGACATGCTCAGGCAAGGAGCAGCCGCATCCCACAGACCCGATTCTGATTTCCTAAAGAATCCTGTGCTTTTCCAGAGGGGATGCCCTGGCAAAGAGGCTTTCGCTGTATGCGGGTTTATCCCACCTTGCTGCCAAGGCACCCAGCAAGAGCAGCCCACAGAACCGACTCTGATTTCCCAGTGACTGCTATGCTATCGCAGAGGTGTTCAGCTTGGCGAGAATGGCACTTCTCTGCGGCTTCCTCAGCAAGGCTTTGGTCGTTCGCTCTGTCGCGTCAGGGATAAAGAGCTGCGGCAGAGCTGGTGCCTCTTGGGCCTTGCTTTTCTGGGCTCCATGTTCTAGTCCTGGGTTCACCCTGCCAAGCCGAAATAAGCAGACACAGCCTCGACCCTGCAGCAGCGTGTGTGGCCTAGGATGGCACTCTGCTCACAATTTCATCTCCCGCCGTAGGCAAGACCAGCCCTTTTGCTGTGGTTTTCAGGTGGACTGGGACTAGGCCAGTGCCTTTCCAGCCGAGAGGAGATGCGACACGATCATTGCACACCGCCGCGCCCTGGAATGGGGAGTAATGGGTAACTGTCCCTCTTCCCCGGGACACTCGCTGCCTCTGCCAATGCTGCTACATCCTGCCCGTTCCTCCAGGAGCTGTTTCTGCGAGTTCAGGGCTGGGCGCCTGGTGGCAAGCCCACGTCTGCCCTATCGTCAGGTGGCCAAAGAGCTGCTGTCCCCTTTGGCCCAGGGGCCCAGGACAGGCATGTCTTCTGCCCAGACTCCTTCAGAGTGGAGCACGCGCCCCTGCCCTTCTCGTTCTCTCGTGTCTCCTTCGCAGCCAAAGTGTCTCTCAGGCAAAGAGAATGACGGGGCAACGAGGATTTCTCTCCATGCGGGTTTATTACATCGTGCTGTGGAGATTAGCTCAGGCAAGCAGCAGCCGCATCCCACAGCCCCGACTCTGATTTCCCAAAGAATGCTGTGCTTTCCCAGAGGGGATGCCCGGGCAAAGAGGCTTTCGCTCTACGAGGGTTTCTCCCACCGTGCTGCGAATACTAGGCTAAGGCAAGCAGCAACAGCAGCCAGCAGAACTGACTCTGATTTCTCAGCAAATGCTGTGCTTTCGAGAGGCTTTAGGCTTGGAGCCAACAGCACTTCGCCGCCGCTTCCTCAGCTAGGCTTTGGGTTTTCCCTCTGTCGCGTCAGGGAAGAAGTGCTGCGGGAGAGCTAATTCCTCTTTGGCTTTGCTTTCCAGGGTTCCATTTTGGAGTCGTCGGTTCAAACTGCCAAACCGAACTAAGCAAACAGAGGCACAACCCTGCAGCAGCGTGCGTGGCCTAGCATGGCACTCTATGCACACTACCATCTCCTGGCGTAGGCGAGGTTTGGCAATTTGCTCTGGTGCTCAGGTGGACTGGGGGACTAGTCCAGTGCCTTCCTCACAGTAGAGGAGAGGCGACAGGATCCCTACAGACCGCCGTGCCCTGGGATGGGGAGTAGTGGTGGACTGTCCTCACTCCTCCGGACAACACGTGCCATACGAAAGCTTCCACATCATGGAGAGAACGGCTTCTGATGGTCCTTTCTTTCAGGGAGCTACAACTGCGAGTTCAGCATAGGCGCCTGGTGGCAAGCACATGTCTGCACCAGGGACAGGTGGCCAAGGAGCTGCTGTCCCCTTGGGCCCAGGGGCCCAGGACAGGCCTCCCTTCTGCGGAGACTCCTTCTTCAGAGTGGAGCACGCGCTCCTGCCCTAGTCGTCCTCTCGTGTCACCTTAGCAGCCAGGCTCACATCTCTCCGCACAGGTAGCGGGTGAAACTTGTCTTTCCACCGACACGCTGTTCCTCACAGGTCCGGCTCTCCTGCTTCTCGACCGTTTCCGGACAATATCACCAACGGCTCCTTCTCTTGTCCCGGTGCAGCCTTCTGCACCTTCCCCAGACACGCTCCTGGGGAGCGCAGTGACAGACGTGTCCCTTTCCTTAAGGCTCTTTCTAAAGGCGCAACCACGCTTCTCTCTCAGGCAGAGGGGATGCCGGGACAAAGAGGATTTCGCTCCATACGGGTTTATTACACCGTGCTGTCGAGACCAGCTCAGGCAAGCAGTAGCAGCATCCCACATACCCGACTCTGATTTCTCAAAGAATGCTGTACTTTCCCAGAGGGGATGCCCGGGCAAAGATGCTTTCGCTCTATGCGGGTTTCTCCCACCGTGCTGCGAAAAGCACAGCATTCTCCATAGCACGTTGTAATAAACCCTCATGGAGCGAAATCCTCTTTGCTCGGGGATCCCTTCTGTCTGAAAGAGAAGCTTGGTTGCGCCTGAGGAAACAGCCTTAAGGAAAGGGACACATCTGTCACTGCACTCCCCAGGAGCTTGTCTTGGGAAGGTGCAGCACGACGCCTCGGGAGAAGAGAAGGAGCCCTTGGCCTTATAGTCGGGAAAAGGTCGCGAAGCAGGAGAGAGTCGGCACTGTCAGGATCAGCAGGCGGGTGGCAAGACAGGTATCACCCGCTCCCTGTATGGAGAGAAGGAAGCCTGGCTGCTAAGAAGACATGAGTGAATGACTAGAGCAGACGTGTGTGCTCCACTCTAAGGAAGGAGTCTGGCAGAAGGCAGGCCTGTCCTGTGCCTCTGGGCCACGTCGGCCACCGGTCCATAAGGCAGAAATGGGCTTGCAACCAGGCGCCTGGTCCTGAACTCGCAGAAACAGCTCCTGGAGGAACGGAGAGTGAGAAGCCGTCTTCCTTCAGGATGTCGCAGCGTTGGCGGAGGCAGCGGGTGTACCGGGGAAGGAGGGACAGTTACCCATTACTCACCATCCCAGGACACGGGCGGTGTACATCGATCCTGTCGCATCTCTTCTCGGCTCGGGAAGGCACTGGCCTAGTCCCCTGTCCACATGAACGCCAGAGCAAAAGGGCAGACCTTGCCTACACCAGGAGATGGCATTGTGAGCAGTGTGCCATCCTAGGCCACACATGCTGCTGCAGGGTCGAGGCTGTGTCTGCTTGTTTTGGCTTGGCAGGGTGAACCCAGGACGTGAACATGGAGCCCGGGAAAGCAAGGCTTAAGAGGCACCAGCTCTCCTGCAGCTCTTCTTCCCTGACGCGACTGAATTCTTGCTAAGGAAGCAGCAGCGAAGTGCGGTTTGCGCCAAGCTGAATAGTACTGTGAAAGCATAGCAGTCGCTGGGAAATCAGAGTCGGTTCTGTGGGCTGCTCTTGCTGCTTGCCATAGCCTAGTATTCGCAGCACGGTGGGAGAAACCCGCATACAGCAAAAGCCTCTTTGCCCAGGCATCCCCTCTGGGAAAGCACCGCATTCTTTGGGAAATCAGAGTCGGGTCTGTGGGATGCTGCTGCTGCTTACCTGAGCTAGTCTCCACAGCACGGTGTAATAAACCCGCAAGGAGCAAAATCTTCTTTGCCCGGGGATAACCTCTGCCTGAGAGAGAAGCGTGGTTATGCCTGTGGAAAGAGCCTTAAGGAAAGGGACACGTCTGTCACTACGCTTCCCAGGAGCATAACTGGGGAGGTGCAGCACGCTTCCCCGGGAGAAGAGTAGGAGCCGTGGGCCTTGTTTTCGGAAACGGTCTCCAAGTAGGAGAGCCGGTCCTGTCAGGAAAAGTGGGCAGTTACAAGACAAGTGTCACCCAGTCCCTGTGCAGAGAGAGGTATGCCTGGCTGTTAAGGAGGCAGGAGGGGACGACTAGGGCAGGGGTTCGTGCTCCACTGTGAGGCAGAAGTCTGGGCAGAAGGCCTGCCTGTCCTGGGCCCCTGAGCCCAAGGCGAAAGCAGCTCCTTGGCCACCTGTCCCTGGTGCAGACATGTGCTTGACACCAGGCGCGTACCCTGAACTCGCAGAAGTAGCTCCCTGAAAGAACGGGCCGTCAGATGTCGTCTTCCTCCAGGAAGTGGAAGCGTTCGCGGAACACGCGGTGTCCGTGGAAGGAGTGGGGTCAGTCCGTCACTGCTCCTCAACCGAGTGCACGGGCGGTGTGTCGAGATCCTGTCAGCTCTCCTCTCCTGTGGAGAAAGCACTGGCCTAGTCCGCGAGTCCGCCTCAGCACAGCATTCTTTGGGAAATCAGAGTCGGGTCTGTGGGATGCTGCTGCTACTCGCCTGAGCTAGTCTCCACAGCACCGTGTAAAAAACCCGCATGGAGCGAAATCTTCTTTGCCCGGGTATCCCATCTGCCTGAGAGAGAAGCGTGGTTGCTCCTGTGGAAAGACCCTTAAGGAAACAGGGACACGTCTGTCACTGCGCTCCCCAGGAGCATGACTGGGGAGGTGCAGCACGCTGCCCCGGGAGAAGAGAAGGAGCCGTTGGCCTTGTTTTCGGAAACGGTCTCCATACAGCAGAGCCGGTCTGTCAGGAACAGCGGGCAGTGGCAAGACAAGTGTCACCCGCGCCCTGTGCAGAGAGACGGAAGCCTGGCTGCTAAGGAGAGTGGAGGGAATGACTAGGGCAGGGGCATGTGCTCCACTCTGAGGAAGGAGTCTGGGCAGAAGGCATGCCTGTCCTGAGCCTCTGGGCCCAAGGGGCAAGTCGCTCCTTGGCCACCAGTCCCTGGTTCAGACATGTGCTTGCCACCAGGCCCCTACCCTGAACTCGCAGAAGTAGATCCCTGAATGAACGGGCCGTCAGATGCCATCTTCCTCCAGGATGTGGAAGCGTTCGCGGAGGCACGGGGTGTCCGGGGAAAGAGTGAGGTAAGTCCCGCACAGCTCCCCATCCCAGGGCACTGGCGGTGTGCAGGGATCCTGTCGCCTCTTCTCTCCTGTGGGGAAGGCACTGGCCTAGTCCCCGAGTCCGCCTGAGCACCAGAGCAAAAGGCCAAGCGTTGCATACACCGGGAGATGGTAGTGTGCATAGAGTGCCATCCTAGGCCACGCACGCTGCTGCAGGTTGTGGCTGTGTCTGCTTAGTTCGGCCTGGCAGGTTGAACCCAGGGCGCGAACATAGAGCCCGCGAAAGCAAGGCCCAAGAGGCACCAGCTCTCCCGCAGCTCTTCTTCCCTGATGCGACAGAGCGAACGCCCAAAGCCTTCCTGAGAAAGGAGTGGCAAAGTGCGGATCGCGCCAAGCCCAAAGCCTCTGCGCGTGCATAGCAGGCTCTGCGAAATCAGAGTCGGTTCTGCGGGCTGCTGTTGCTGCTTACCTTAACCTTGTATTCACAGCACAGTGGGAGAAACCCGCATAGAGCAAAAGCCTCTTTGATCCTGCATCCCCTCTGGGAAAGCACAGCATTCGCTGGGAAAACAGTGTTGGTTCTGTGGGATGCTGATGCTGCTTGCCTGAACATAGTCTCCGAAGCATGGTGGGAGAAACCCGTATGGAGCGAAATCCTCTTAGCCCGGGCATTCCCTCTGCCTGGGAGAGAAACGTGGTTAAGCCCGTGGAAAGAGCCTTAAGGAAAGGGACACGTCTGTGACTGCACTCCCCAGTAGCATATCTGGGGAAGGCACAGCACACCGTCCTGGGAGGAGAGAAGGAGCCCTTGGCCTTGCTGTCGGGAAACGGTCGTGAAGCAGGAGAGCCTGGCATGGCAGGAACAGCGGGCGGGTGGCAAGACAAGTGTCACCACAGTCTTTGATGACATTTTTGAATCAAGGCTCATGTACTCTACAGATGAGACTACACTGTAAAAATTTTAAAGGCAACATGTTTAAAGGCAACATCATGAAAGAATGTTTGGTGGATTGCTTGGGTTTTCTATTCATGGTATCAGATGAGTTTAAGGGAGCATAATCCAATAAAAATTTTAAACTTAATTTTAAAATATAAGAAAAAAATTTTTTAATATCTTTGCTTTTGTGGTTCCTGCAAATGAAACTACAAGAAAGGGCTGAGAACATTTTCTTTTTTTTGTTTGTTTTTCTTCAATTTGGACCTCCTCCTAGGTCTCTGATCTAAGAATGCTTACACAGACTCTGTAGTGCAGACAGGACAAAATATCATATTACAAAATATTCTATTCCTATCCTTTTGTATACCCAGAACAATAAGTTAATATATGTGCTGCCAACGGAGCACACCAGAGCAATAAGTTAAATGAAGATTGTACTAGGAAGATAAAATAGTTATTCCATAAAATGAGTGGGTTTTGAATGGGACATGAAGGGCGGACTTGTGAGTTTGGAAATATATATATATATATAAAGACTTAATGAAGGTTTAATTAAAGCATAAAAACTATGTTGTATTACTGAAATATATTAAAATGATGATATGGAAATACCTTGCCTATTAATATCTCACAGAGATATTTTAATTAAAGCATAAAAACTATGTTGTATTACTGAAATATATTAAAATGATGATATGGAAAGACCTTGCCTATTACTTAATATCTCACAGAATAACATCAAATCACCTATTAATCCTTTCTACTAACAGCTGTTCCTCTTTGTTTCACTTTACATAACATGTGATGGATTGACATTTGTAGAAATAAGGGGGAAATATGGAAGAAAGTGAACAATTAGAAAGGATCAAAATACAGTAATAAACCAGGTAAATAACCAGTGAATATTTACTATAATGTAAATATATGCTGTTTCAATTCATGCACATTTATAAACTGAGAATTTTCAGGAGTGACAGCCAATGTAGAAAATCTAGATGGTGTTATAGAAAATTCCATAAAACCCTTTGCATTGGTTTAATACAGCCTGGTATAATATTTAGAAACCAGACTCTGTAATTTCTTTGAGAAGTTAAACATAGAAAAACATGGCTGAAATAATGATAAACACTTAACATTTACTTAAATTTTTGTTTATTTTTATCCTTTAAGGCCCATATTGTGTTCATAATGTCCCAAGTATTTGTGGTTGTTAGAGAAAAGTAAATTTGAAAATTTCCATGGGGAGGGGAAATGGTATCTGTTTGTAAAACAAAACAAAACAAAACAAAAACACAGGCACCTTTCCTATGGTTGTGAGCTGCCCTTCCCTGACTGCTCAATGCATTTTCATTAACACCCACCTCACAGTCCATAGGCAGCCATCTGTGTTCCCATCTTTAAGAAATTTTATCCTACAAGTCTTTCCTCATGACACTGTTGCTTATGACATAAATCAAACAGACATTCTACCTCTTGGAATGGAATCAGAAACCCACAAAGCTGACTGCTGTCAGGACTCATAAGGAAGGCAATTAATACATTTATTATTTTTTTTAAAGATTTTATTTATTTATTTGACAGAGAGAAATCACAAGTAGATGGTGAGGCAGGCAGAGAGATAGGGGAAGCAGGCTCTCCGCTGAGCAGAGAGCCCGATGCAGGACTCGATCCCAGGACTCTGAGATCATGACCTGAGCCGAAGGCTGCGGCTTAACCCACTGAGGCACCCAGGAGCCACAATACATTTATTATTTAGGAGAGGAGTTGTTTGCTTTCCAAAAATCCATGCAAAGTTGGAATATTATCCAGAGTGTATATCAAACTAACGAAGCTGAAATGTCTTTTTATCTCAGGTTCATCCATTTGACTATCATTATATTTTCTCCTTGATCTCTGGTTTGGTCAGCTATTCTAGTGTCAGAACACTTAATTCATTCATTCAATCAACAAAGACCTATTGAGTACTAATTTTTTGTGGGTGGGATGAATAAGACAAATATCTGCCACAATGGAGCATATGATCTAGAGTTTAAAATTCATATTTGAATTACTTACATACCACCACATACATGAATTACATACTTACCACCACAAATGTAAACAACACTTTTAAAATGAAAAAGAAATAGATGAATAGATGATAATGATGTTAAAGAGAAGACCTTAATATTAAAAGCAATAAAATTGATGTGTCTATTAGTAGAAATAAAAAATGGTCATATATTAACTAAAGTAAAATTTAGGGGTCCCTGGGTGACTCAATCGGTTCAGCAGCTGCCTTTGGCTCAGGTCGTGATCCCAGGGTCCTGGGATTAAGACCTGCATCAGGCTCACTGCTGGGTAATAAGCCTGCCTCTAGATCTTCCTCTGCCTGCCACTCTGCCAACTTGAGCTCTCTCTCTCTCTGTCAAATAAAGAAAATCTTAAAAAAATGATAAATATAAAGTAACACTTACTGAAGATTTGGGGACGGTGATATCATCAAGATGGCAACATGGATGCATGGATGGCTCCTTATTTATTGCTAAAGGTAAATGTATAGTCAAATCCAGATTCTCCAATATTGTAATGGTGATATAAAAATCATTTACTAGTCTAGTTTAAAAGATAAAAAACAAGCTTATTAAAAATAACTATAAATGCAATCATATGTTATTAAAAGTACAATATAAAAATGATCTAAATGTAAAAACATCAATAACCTCTTGTTATAGAAGTATAAATTTTCTGTACACTATTGAAGTTCAGTTGTTTTCAACATATAATGGAATGTTATAACTAACATATTTTATTTATAATAATATAATATAATATAAAAAAATATGTAGTAGATACACAAAAGATTTTGATAATGAAGTTAAAACATACTGCCACAAAAAGTCATCAGATTACAAAGAGAACAATACAGGAAATAAAGAGCAGAGTATCTACAAAAGAGCAAACAATTAACAGAAAAACAAAACAGATAAACACTGGGGAAAGAAAAAAATTAAAAAAAAAAAAAGGGAGGGAAGGCAAGCCATAATACACTTAACCATAAGTAACAAACTGATTGTTTCTGGAGGGGAGATGGGCAGGGGAATGGGCTAAGTCAGTAAAAATTATTAGGAGGTCACTTGTGATGAGCATTGAATGTTATATGTAAATGACAAATTACTAAATTCTACTCCTGAAACTAATATTACACTATATATTAACTAAAATTTAAATAAATCAGGAAATATAAAAAGAATCAAAGGCAATAGTTAAGTCTTTACCTATCAATAATTACTTTAACTGTAAGTGAATGGAATCATCCAGTTGGAAATCATAGAAAGGCTAGAATAGATTTAAAAAACAAACAAAAAACACAAGATCCAACAATATGTTGCATATAAAAGAATCACTATAGCTTTAAGGACACACATGGGCAGAGAGTAAAGGGATGGAAAAAGATATTCCAAGCTAATGATAACAAAAGAAAACAAGGGTAGCAATAACTATAACAGACAAAATAGGGTTTATATAAGCTAAAAATCACCACAGTCATTATACAATAAGAAAAGTGCCATCAATTCATCCATACAGTAATTGTAAATATCATGTACCTAATATTGAGCCCCATAAATATATAAAACAAATACTAACAAAACAAAAAGGAGAAATAAATAGCAATACAATAGTATCTGGGGACAATAATAACCCACTCTTACATATGGATAGATCATTCAGACAGAAAATCAGTAAGAAAATAGTGAATTTAAACACTATGCATGGACAACTGGGTGGCTCAGTCAGTTAAGCCTTTGCCTTTGGCTCAGGTCGTGATCCAAGGATCCTGAGATAGAATCCCACATTGGGCTCCCTGCTCAGGAGGGGATCTTCTCCCTCTGTCTCTGCCCTTACCCCTTGCTCATTCTCTCTGCCCTGCTCTCTCTCGAACAAACAAACAAACAAAACAAAACAAAACAAAAAAACAAGAACTATGTCAAATGAACCTAACATATTTACAGGATATTCCATCCAATAATATCATAATAAATATTCTTCTCAAACACACATGGAAAATTGTCTAGGATAGATCACATTTTAAACCACAAAACAAGAGTCCCCCCAAAATCAATAATATCGAAAGCATATCGAGTATATTTCCAGCCAAAATAATATGAAGCTAGAAATCAATACAGAAGGAAATTTGGAAAATTTAAAAATACACAGACATACACATTTTTAAACAAACAAAAAATCAAAAAAAGAAGACAAAGTGGGAATAAAAATACATCTTGAGGAAAATAAAAAAATATATACCAAAAAATTATGAGAAGCAGCAAAGCAGTTATAAAAGGAAATTTTATAGCTATAAATGTATTAAAAAAAGATTTCAAATAAAGAACAATATAACAGCTCAAAAAAAGTACAGAAAGAACAAAGTAAACTTAAAAGCAGCAAAAGCAATGAAAAAAATAAAAATTAGGGCAGAAATAAATGAAATATAGAATTACAAAATTAGAAAGTTTTTTAAAATGGTAAATAAAATTAGACTTGGTAATGATAAATAAAAAAAGACAGCTAGACTAACTCAGAAAAAAGAGAGAAGACTCAATAAAATCAGAAATGTAAAAGGAGACATTATAACAGATACCACAGAAATATAAAAGATAACAGACAGTTAAATGCCAGCAAATCAAAAGCCTAGAGGAAATGGACAAATTCCTAGGCACATACAACCTATCAAGACTGAATCATAAGGACATAAAAAATGTGAACAGACCAATTAGGAATAAGGAGATTGAATTCGTAATAAAAACCTTCTAACAAATAAAAGTCCAGAATCAGATGATGTCCACAGTGAATTCTACCAAACATTTTAAGAAGAAATAATACAAACACTTGTAAAACCCTTCCCAAAAGTTGAAGTGGTTGAAATACTCCGAGGCACTTTACAAATCAGCAACAAAAAGAACTACTGGATCATATCCCTGATAAATAAAAAATGTAAAAATTCTCTACAAAATGCTACAAAACTGAATTCACCAGCACATATCAGTAAATGTGATGCATTATATTAATAGAATGATCAATGAAATCTCATATGATCAATTCAATATATGCAGAAAAGGCATTTGGCAAAATTCAACACCCTTTCATAATAAAAATACTCACCAAACTGGGTACAGAAAGAATACACATCAATACAATGAAAACCACATATTCCGTGGAAGGATTCAAATTGGCCGAGAAGTAGCAGGCTGAGACGACATCAGGTAGCAGGAGATCAGTAGATAGCTTATCTAACCATTGCAAACACCTACAAGTCCAATGGGAGATCAAAGAGAAGGAGAGCAACAATTCTAGAAAGAGAAAATTGATCACTTTCTGAAAGGTAGAACCGGCGGAAAAGTGAACCCAAAGAAAGGGAAGGTAGACTGCGGGGGGTGGGACCAGCTCCAGGCAAGCTGTGGAGCAATGGAGCACAAAATCAGGACTTTTTAAATTTGATCCACTGAAGGATATCACCCCAGAGGCTAAATCAGAGTGAAGCCCAAGTGGGGTCAGCATAGCCCCAGGTCCCTCAGGGTCACAGAAGGACCAGGGGTATCTGAATGTCACAGAATTCACAGGTATTAGAGTGGGGAAGCCGGCTACAGAGACAAAGCTGAGGAGTGAGCTCTCAACCCAGGGTTACTTTGAACCAGGAATAGGCAGGGTGAGCTTGGAGCATGGCCAAGGGCCAGGGAGACAGGAGTAATTGAGCCCTTTTCTCCAAGCACGGCCAGAGGCCAGGGAGATGAGAATGACCAAGGACATTTCTTCAAGTGCGAATGACAGAGCGCTTTTCTCCAAGCATGGCCAGAGGCCGGGAAGATGGGGGTGATTAAGCACTTTTCTCTGAAGGTGCACTGAGGAGCAGGGCCCTGAGCTCTCCACTCCTCTGGGCCGGATTGTGAGGCCGCCATTATCATTTCATCATCCAGAACTCTACGGAAAGCCTTCAGGGATCAAAAGTTCCCGGATTACTTAGCCCTACCCTAGGTAAGGGCAGGACAAATCCATTCGGGCAAAGACACTTGAGAATCAATACAAAAGGCCCCTTCCCCAGAAGACCAACAAGAAACCCAGTCAAGATCAACTTCACTTACTAAAGAGAACAGTGGAATTCCAGAGGAGGAGAAAGCAAAACAAGGAATTCATGGCTTTCTCCCAATGATTCTTTAGTCTTGCAGTTATATATTTTTTCTTTTTTCTTCTGCTACTTTTTTTTAACTTTTACATATTCGTCTTTCAATGATTTTTTAACGAGTTTATTTTAAAAATACCTTACAAAAATAATAATCTATTTTGAACCTTCATTATTATAGTCATATTTTATCCTCCATTGTATCTAACTATATATTTTTTTACACATAGGGTTTTTTCTTCTAAATAATTATGGGTATAACTTCTCCTAATAGACCAAAATATACCCTAAATCTAGCTCCAAGATTTTTCTACTGTCCAGCATGAGCAAATTCTCTCCAGTTTATTTTTCTTTATTGTCCCCACCAACTTGCTCTATCAACTTATTTTTTAGAAATTAAATTTTTAACTCATATTTATAGGTTTGTTCCATCCCGTCATTGTGCCTACTGTTTTATGTTTTTCATCCTTTAAAATCTTTGGAGGTAGTTTCTTCTAAGAGACCAAAATACTCCCAAAATTAAGTGAGTGACCCTGTTCTATTCACAAGTCTAGTATATATATAATTTTTTTCTTCTGTAATATTTTTCCTTGTTTTCTTTTTTTAAACCTTTTTTCCCCCTAGAACTTCTTTTTTATCCCCTTTCGTTCTCCCACAACTTGGGATCTCTTCTGATTTGGTTAAAGCACATTTTCCTGGTGTCTTTGCCACCCTTTTAGCATTTTATTTGCTCCTTTATATATTCTTATCTTCTCAAAATGACAAGGTGGAAAAACTCATCACAAGAAAAAGTACAAGAGGCAGTACCAAAGGCTAGGGACCTAATCAAAACAGACATTGGTAATATGACAGAACTAGAGTTCAGAATGACAACTCTCAGGGTTCTAGCTGGAAGATATTAAAGAAACCCTCTCCAGAGAGATAAAAGCCCTTTCTAGAGAAATAAAAGAACTAAAATCTAACCAAGTTGAAATCAAAAGAGCTATTAATGAGGTGCAATAAAAAATGGAAGTTCTTACTGCTAGGATAAATGAGGCAAAAGGATTAGTGATACAGAAGACCAAATGATGGAGAATAAAAAGCTGAGCAAAAGAGAGACAAACAAATACTGGACCATGAGGAGAGAATTTGAGAGATAAGTGAGACCATAAGACGACAAAACATTAGAATAATTGGGATGCCAGAAGAAGAAGAAAAGAGAGGGGAGCAGAAGGTATATTGGAGAGAAATTTCTAGAGAATTTCCCTAATATGGCAAAGGGAACAAACATCAAAATCCAGGAGATACAAAGAATGACCCTCAAAATCAATAAAAATATGTCCACACCCCGTAACCTGATTGTAAAATTTACAACTGTTAATGACTAAGAGAAAATCCTGAAATCAACCTGGGAGAAGAAGTCTGTATTGTACAACAGTAAAAACATTTGATTGGCAGCAGACTTATCCACAGAGACCTGGCAGGCCAGAAAGACCTGGCATGATATCTTCAGAGTGTTAAGTGAGTAAAACATGCAGCCAAGAATACTATATACAGCTAGGCTATCATTGAAAATAGAAGGAGAGATTAAAAAGCTACCAGGACAAACAAAACCTGAAAGAATTTGCAAACGCCAAACCAACTCTCCAGGAAATATTGAAAGGAGTCCTCTAAGCAAAGAGAGAGCCTAAAAGTAGTAGATCAGAAAGGAACAGAAACAATATACAGTAACAGTCACATTATAGGCAATACAATGCAACTAAATTCATATCTCTCAATAGTTACCCTGAATGTAAATGGCCTAAATGCACCAATCAAAAGACACAGGGTATTAGAATGGATAAAAAGCAAAACCCGTCAATATGCTGCCCAAGATACTATTCATAGACCTCAGACACCCCCAGATTTAAAGAGAGGGGGTGGAAAACAATGGACCATGCTAATGGCCATCAGAAGAAAGCTGGGGTGGCAATCCTTATATCAGATCAATTAGATTTTAAGCCAAAGACTATAATAAGAGATGAGGAAGGACACTATATCATACTCAAAGGGTCTGTCCAACAAGAAGACCTAACAATTTTAAATATCTATGTCCTTAACATGGGAGCAGCCAACTAAATAAACCAATTAATAACAAAATCAAAGAAACACATCGA
Organism: Mustela lutreola; assembly: GCF_030435805.1. NCBI lineage: Eukaryota > Metazoa > Chordata > Mammalia > Carnivora > Mustelidae > Mustela > Mustela lutreola. Next base: position 53,817,034 of record NC_081308.1, on the reverse strand, counting down.
CAATAATAAAATAATAGTAGGGGAATTTAACACTCCCCTCATTGAAATGGACAGATCATCCAAGCAACAGATCAACAAGAAAAAAGGCCTTAAATGACACACTGGACAAGATGTTCATCACAGGTATATTCAACACATTCCATCCCAAAATAACAGATACACATTCTTCTCTAGTGCACATGGAACATTCTCCAGAATAGACCACATCCTGGGTCATGAATCAGATCTCAACCATTATCAAAAGATTGGGATCATCCCCTGCATATTCTCAGACCACAATGCTCTGAAACTAGAACCCAATCACAAGAGGAAATTTGTAAAGAACACAAATACATGGAGACTAATAGCATCCTTCTAAAAAATGAATTGGTCAACTAGGAAATTAAAGAAGAATTGAAAAAATTCATGGAAACAAATGATAATGAAAACAAAAATGTTCAAAATCTGTGGGATACAGCAAAGGCAGTCCTGAGAGGAAAATATAAAGCTGTACAAGCCTTTCTCAAGAAATAAGAAAGATCTCAAATACACAACATAACCCTACTCCTAAAGGAGTTGCATAAAGAACAACAAAGAAAGCCTAAACCCAGCAGGAGAAGAGGAATAATAAAGATCATGGCAGAAATCAATGAAATAGAAACAAAAAAAAACCCACAACCAACAAAAATAAACAATAGAACAAATCAACGAAACTAGGAGGTGGTTCTTTGAAAGAATTAATAAGATTGATAAACCCCTTTCCAGACTTATCAAAAAGAAAAGAGAAAGGACTCAAATAAATAAAATCATGATTGAAAGAAGATAGATCACAACCAACATCAAAGAAATACAAACAATTATAAGAACATACTATGAGCAACTCTACGCCAACAAATTCAACAATCTGGAAGAAATGGATACATTCCTAGAGACATATAAACTACCACAACTGAACCAGGAAGAAATAGAAAACCTGAACAGACACATAACCAGTACGGAGATTGAAACAGTCATCAAAAATCTCCAAACATTCTTCTTCTGGAATCAACAAGTCAGGAAATGACAGATGCTGGCGAGGATGCGGAGAAAGGGGAACCCTCCTACACTGTTGGTGGGAATGCAAGCTGGTGCAGCCACTCTGGAAAACAGCATGGAGGTTCCTCAAAATGTTGAAAATAGAACTGCCCTATGACCCAGCAATTGCACTATTGGGTATTTACCCTAAAGATACAAATGTAGTGATCCAAAGGGACACATGCACCCGAATGTTTATAGCAGCAATGTCCACAATAGCCAAACTATGGAAAGAACCTAGATGTCCATCAACAGATGAATGGATCAAGAAGATGTGGTATATATACACAATGGAATACTATGCAGCCATCAAAAGAAATGAAATCTTGCCATTTGCAACAACATGGATGGAACTAGAGCGTATCATGCTTAGCGAAATAAGTCAAGCAGAGAAAGACAACTATCATATGATCTCCCTGATATGAGGAAGTGGTGATGCAACATGGAGGCTTAAGTGGGTAGAAGAATAAATGAAACAAGATGGGATTGGGAGGGAGACAAACCATAAGTGACTCTTAATCTCACAAAACAAACTGAGGGATGCCGGGGGGAGGGGGTTGGGGAGAAGGGGGTGGGATTATGGACATTGGGGAGGGTATGTGATTTGGTGAGTGCTGTGAAGTGTGTAAACCTGGTGATTCACAGACCTGGGGATAAAAATATATGTATATAAAAAATATATGTTTATAAAAAATAAAAAATTAAAAAAAAAAAAAAAATCTCCAAACAAACAAAAGCCAGGCCAGATGGCTTCCCAGGGGAATTCTACCAAACTTTTAAAGAAGAATTAATTCCTATTTTCCTGAAACTGTTCCCAAAAAATAGAAATGGAAGGAAAATTTCCAAACTCTTTTTTTCTGAGGCCAGCATCACCTTGAACCCAAAACCAGACAAGGATCCCATCAAAAAAGAAAACTACAGACCAATATCCTTGATGAACACAGATGCGAAAATTCTCACCAAAATACTAGCCAATCAGATTCAATAGTACATTAAAAGGATTATTCACCACGACCAAGTGGGAATTATTCCAGGGCTACAAGGTTGGTTAAACTTCTGCAAATCAATCAATGTGATACAACACATTAATAAAAGAAAGAACAAGAGCCATCTGATACTCTCCATAGATGCTGAAAAAGCATTTGACAAAGTGCAGTATCCATTCCTGATTAAAACTCTTCAAAGTGTAGGGATAGAAATTACATATTATCAATATTATCAAAGCCATCTATGAAAAACCCACTGTAAATACCATTCTCAATGGAGAAAAACTGAATACTTTTCCGCTGAGGTCAGGAACACAGTAGGGATGTCCGTTATCATGACACTGCTATTCAACATCGTACTAGAAGTCCTAGCCTCAGCAATCAGACAACAAAAAGAAATTAAAGGCATCGAAATTAAGCCAAATTGGCAAAAGAGAATTCAAACTATCACTGTTTGCAGACGATATGATACTGTATGTGGAAAACTTAAATGACTCCACTCAAAATCTGCTCTAACTTGTATAGGAATTCTGTAAAGTGTCAGGATATAAAATCAATGCACAGAAATTGGTTGCATTTTTTTTATACCAATAAGACAGAAGAAATAGAAATTAAGGAGTGAATCCCATTTACAGTTGCACCCAAAACCCTAAGATACCTAGGTATAAACCTAACCAAAGAGACAAAGAATCTATACTCAGAAAACTCTAAAGCACTCATGAAAAAAATCGAAGAAGACACAAAGAAATGGAAAAATGTTCCATGCTCCTGTATTGGAAGAACAAATATTGTGAAAATGTCTATGCTACCTAAAGCAATCTACACATTTAATGCAATCCCTATCAAAATCCCATCCTTTTTTTTTTTAAAGAAATGGGGCAAATAATCCTAAAATTTATATGGAACCAGAAAATATCTCGAGTAGCCAGAGGAATATTGAAAAAGAAAGCCAAGGTTGTTGGCATCACAATTCCAGACTTCAAGCTCTATTACAAAGTTGTCATCATCAAGATAGTAGGGAACTGTCACAAAAACAGACATAGATCAATGTAACAGAATAGAGAGCCCAGAAATACACCCTCAACTCTATGGTCAACTAATCTTCAACAAAACAGGAAGGAATGTCCAATGGAGAAAAGACAGCCTCTTCAACAAAAGGTGTTGGGAAAATGGAACAGCCACATGCAGAAAAATGAAATTGGACCATTTCCTTACACCATACATGAAAATAGACTGGAAATGGATGAAGAAGCATAATGTGAGAAAGGAATCCATCAAAATCCTTGAGGAGAGAACAGGTAGCAACCTCTTTGACCTCAGCAGCAGCAACTTCTTCCTAGGAACATCGCCAAAGGCAAGGGTAGCAAGGGCAAAAATGAACTATTGGGATTTCATCAGATCAAAAAGCTTTTGCACAGCAAAGGAAACAGTTAACAAAGCCAAAAGATAACTGTCAGAATGGGAGAAGATATTTACAAATGACATACCATATAAAGGGCCAGTATCCCAAATCTATAAAGAGCTTATCAAACTCAGCACCCTCAGAACAAATAATCCAATGAAGAAATGGACAGAAGACATGAACAGACATTTCTGCAAAGAATAAATCCAAATGGCCAACAGACACATGAAAATATGCTCCACATCACTCGGCATCAGGGAAATACTAATCAAAACCACAATAAGATACCACCTCACACCTTTCAGAATGGCTAAAATGAACAAGTCAGTCAATGGCAGATGCTGGCGAGGATGTGGAGAAAGGGGAACCCTCCTACACTGTACGTGGGAATGCAAGCTGGTGCAACCACTCTGGAAAACAGCGTGGAGGTTCCTCAAAAAGCTGAAAATAGAACTACCCTATGACCCAGTGATTGTATTACTGGGTATATACCCTAAATATACAAACGTGGCATTCTGAAGGGGGACATGCACCCAAATGTTTATAGCAGCAATGTCCACAATAGTTAAACTATGGAAAGAACCTAAGCGTCCTTCCACAGATGAATCAATAAATAAGATGTGGTATATATGTACAATGGAATACTATGCAGCCATCAAAAGAAATGAAATCTTGCTATTTGTGATGACGTGGATGGAACTAGAGGGTATTATGCTTGGCGAAATAAACCAATCTGAGAAAGACAACTATCATATGATCTCCCTGATACGATGAAGTGGAGATGCAACATAGGCAGTTTGGGGGGTACGAAAAGAAAAATAAAAGAAGATGGGATTGGGAGGGACACAAACCATAAAACACTGAATCTCACAAAACAGACTGAGGGTTGCTGGGGGGAGGTGTGTTGGGAGAGGAGGGTGGGGGTATGGACATTGGGGAGGGTATGTGCTATGGTGAGTGCTGTGAAATGTGTAAACCTGGTGATTCACAGACCTGTACTCCTAGGGATAAAAACACATTATATGTTTATAAAAAATTTTAAAAAATCAATTAAAAAACACATTTTGCAAGCCCAGAGCTAATCTCATATTCAATCAAAAAAGTTTGAAAGTTTTCACCTTAAAGATCAGAAACAAGACAAGTGTGTCCACTTTCACTACTCTCATTTGACATAGTACTGGATGTCCTAGCCAGAGAAACAAGGAGCACAAAGAAATAAAAGACTCCAAAAAAAAAAAGGAGAAATAAAATTTTCCTTTTTTGGATAACATGAACTTACATGTAAAAAAATCCTAAAAACGTCACAAAAATATTTGAATAAACAAATTTAGTAAAGCTGCCAAATACAAGATCAATATATAAAAGACAAGAATTTTGTTTTGTTTTGTTTTGTTTTTAATGTGGAATGCTTCCCAGTTTTTCATGTCATCCTTGTTCAGTGATCACGCTAATCTTCTCTGCATCATTCCAATTTTAGTATATGTGCTGCCAAAGTAAGCACAAGACAGGAGCATTTTTACACTCTAATGATGAAAAACAATCTAATTCACAATAGCATCAAAAATAATAAAATACTTAGGAAAAGTTTTAACTAAGAAGATGAAAGATCTGTACCCCATAAACTATGACATTGATAAAGAAATTGAAGGAGATACAAATGGAAAGATAGCCCATATTTATGAACGGTAAGAATTAACATTGTTAAAATGTCCATACTACCGGAAACCATCTGTAAATTCTATTCCTATCAAAAATCCAAAGTTAGGGGCGCCTGGGTGGCTCAGTGGGTTAAGCCGCTGCCTTCGGCTCAGGTCATGATCCCAGGGTCCTGGGATCGTGCCCTGCATCAGGCTCTCTGCTCAGCAGGGAGCCTGCTTCCTCCTCTCTCTCTGCCTGCCTCTCTGCCTGCTTGTCATCTCTCTCTGTCAAATAAATAAATAAAAAATCTTTAAAAAAAAATCCAATATTATTTTTTGACAGAAGTAAGTAAAGAATCCTAAAATTTATATGAGACCATAAAAGACAACAAATAATCAAAGCAGTTCTGAGAAAGAATGAAGAAGAGAAATTACACTTCTTGATTTGAAATTATACTACAAAGCCCTCAAGCTCAAAACAATAAAGTATACTGGCATAAAAACAGACCAATAAACAAGTAGAACAGAATTGAGAGTCCAGAAATAAATCCTTTCATGCAGTCACCTAATATTTGACAGGGGCCAACATATGTAATGGGTAAGGATAGTCTGTTCAATAGATGATATTTAAAACTGAATAGTCACATAAAACAGTATGAAACTGGAGCCTTATATCACTCATAAATCTTAACTTGAAATAGATTAAAGACTTAAATGTGATGCATGAAACTAAATTTCCTAAAGGAAAATATAGGAAAAATTCTCCTTGACATTGGTCTTGCCAATAGTTTTTTGGATACCAGACCAAAAACACAAGTAAAAAACCAAAAATAAATAAATGGTATTACATCAAACTAAAGTTTCTGAATTGCCGAAAAAGAGAGACAGAGAGAGAGAGAATAAAAACACAATCCACAGAATGGAAGAAAATACTTACAAATCTTATATCTGAAAAGAGGTTAATAACCAACAGATACAAATAGAAAAAAATATATAATTTAAAAAATAGCAAAAGGATCTCAATAGACTTTTTTTTTCAAAAAGTTATATAAATGACCAACAGGAGCATTAAAAAGTGCTCAATGTAAAAACTCAGGGCAAAGTCATTATGTTGTTGTTGTTGTTGTTTACTTCTGGAAAACACAGCAAGATATTACTACCTATTAGAATATATACTACCAAAAAATTAAAACTAAAAATTTTGTTAAATATTGGGGAAAATGGGGAACTTATGCTCTGTGATAGGGATATAAATTTGTATGGAAAACAGTATGGAGATGATTCATATTATTAAAAGTAAAATTACCATATGATTCAGTAATCCCACTTCTAGGTATATATCTAAAGGAAACGGAGTCACTATTCGAAGACATATCTGCACTCTTATGTTCATTATAAAATTATTAACTCTAAGCAAGAGATGGAAATAGCTTCAGTATCCATTAATGGATGAATGAATAAAATAAGTATGGTAAATATATACTATGGAATACTACTACTTAACCATGAAAAATTAAGAAATACTGCCATTTACAACAGCATGGATGGATCTTGAAGGTATTATACTAAGTGAAATATTTCAAAGATTTTATATATTTTTTAAATTTATGTATTATGATATCCCTTACATACAGAATCTGAAGAAAAGGCAAACTAATAGAAACTTAGAGTTGAGTTGACAAGGGGTGAACCTGGGGTGGAGTAAGGTGGTCAAAGGGTACAAACTTGCAACTATAATATGAAAAAGTTCTGGGGATCTAATGTACAGCATGATGATCATAGTTAATAATATATACATACTTTTTTATTGTGCTTCCCTTTATTAAACTTTGCATATATCACATTCTTACAAGTTGAAATTTTATAGGATTCTTGTATAAAAAAGGTCTGCTGCCTCCATTTTTCTAACAACATTTGTTCATTTTGTGTCTCTCTGTCACATGTTGGTAATTCTTGCAATATTTCAAGTTTTTTCATTATTATTGTATTTGTTATGGTGATCTGTGATCAGTAATTACGACCCACTAAAAACTCAGAACTAGTTTACTTAAGGTATATACATTGTTTTTCTTTAAAGACATAATGCTTTTGAACAGTACAGTATAGTGTTTATTTTTTTATATGCACTGGGAAACCAAAAAAACAATAATAATTTGACTTAGTTTATTGAGATAATCTCTTTATTGAGGTGGTCTGGAACAAAACCCACAAGAACTCTGAAGTTTATCTCTACTGTACTATATACATAAAAGTTGCTAAGAGAGTAGATCTTAAAATTCCTTACGATACATGCATAAAAACAGTGGCAACTATATGAGATAGTAGATGTATTAACATTTTTATGTAGATTATATTGCAATACAGATGTATACCAATTTATCAAATTGTACAAAATTTACACAATGTTAAAAGTTTGCAATGTTATAAGAAATCATTTCTTAAATTTACAAATTATAATATGTCGATTATTTTTCAATAAAGCTGGAAAAAACTTTTTGTAGAATTAATCTATTTTTCAAAAAAGGAAGTAAGGAAGTAGAAACTGCAACTAACTCTGAAATAATAGAATATAAAATCCATTTTAGTTATATACACTGTGACAATATCTATTACTTAGTTTACAATGAAGGAATACTTATGAAGCATGAAGGATGGTCTATAAATAAGGCTGAAAGAGCTCATTTTTAAGGTTTAAATTTAAAATCTTCTTTTGAGATACTAAACTGACCACCCAGTTTTCCAAACATAAATATCTTAACTGCATGAATTTATTTCATACAACTCTATAATCTAGTTTCATAAGAAAGCAGCATGCAAATTTTGAATAAGACAGACTTGCTTAAGTTTCTTTATGTTCAACAGTTTAGGATACTTCCCTAAAAATAAATAGAAGAAAAATCAGCATATTTATCATGATAATTATTATTCATAATGAGATTCATATTGAATTAGAAAATATATATCCTCAGGGGGGGTAAAGTAAAATGAAATTTATTTTGGTAAATGTGTCTATGAATAGTCAATACAATGCCTCAATATAAATGAATATTATCATTTTGAACAATTTAATTACTATTATTAGAATTATTATAAGTATAAAAATAGCTATCATTTTAGCATGGAATATGAGACTCTCATGCTCCATGCTTCATTACAGCCACACAACAACTCTGCATAATAAGTATTATCATCACCATTTCATGGGTGAAAAAACCGAGGAAACACAATTTAGATAACTGGTTTATGATTACATGGCTAGTAAAGATGCATCACACTAATTTAGGCTTTATGATTTCAGAATTGTACTCTTTCCACTGCACATTCTATTACTCTGTAAATACTTGGCTTGTTTTCATTTAGTTCTTCAATTTTATTCATGTGGTGGTGGCTTAAAGCTTCATTTAAAGGAAGCTTAAAAAATTCATTTAACCAAAAGCTCCCAAGAATTAAAAATGTCATGGATCTAATGTAGACATGGATATCATTAGTTAATGGGTAACTATATATTTTCCACTCTAGTGAGATAACAGAGTATTTTTCTAAGTTTCAGTCTCTGAGTGTTAAAAAGGACTTTGTTAAAATAGAAATATTTAGACAAAGGTGATCAAAAGTCTAGATCAGGTCACCTTAAGAGAAATATTAGGAAACTGAGGAAACCAATGGAGATTTGAACACTGAGCTATGATATAATGAAAGGTTTAAAGTATTTAGTAGAGTATAGAAAAGCCCTTTAAAGCCTGGTCCTAGCCTAGCATTGCAGCTTCTGGGATATCTGTCTATCTATCATCTATCTATCTATCTCTCTATCTATCTAGATATAAACTGGAAAACTTTTTTAACTTAAAGATTTTGAGAAATAGAACATAATCAGCACCATAGAAGATCTCTTTATGATAACAACCTAGCCCCTCCTCCCAGGTTGTTAATATTCTCTCTTATTTAATGTAACATTGTGCAAATATACCACTGCTGATCTGCTGTTATGAATGAAATAACTATAATCATCTGTTTGCATATCCTGGTGAAAATATTCATTTAGTTCCATGTTGTGTTTCTAGGAATGGACCAATTTCTTTTTATTTTTATTGTTAAGTTTTCTAAATATTGTACAACTTACCTCAAATGTTTTTATTATGGGCACTGTCATTCTTTCACATTCTTGCAAGACATTTTTACTGTTGCCCAATATGGTAAGTGTGTAATAGTATGCCATTCTAGGTTTTAATTTAATTTTAATTTTAATTTAATTCCAGATTCATAATAAAGATAAACAGTTTTTATATATGAGTGGCCATTTGGATTACCCTTTCTGTAAAGTACATGCTCAAATCTTTTGATATCTTAACATTGTGTCATACTGAATTCTTTAATAGTAGATTTTTGAATGAACTTTTAGCTGTGTAGGTCTTCTCTATTTTATTTTGAACTTGTTTTCATTTCAAAATCTTTATATTTATTTCCATAATCTGCTTTTATTTTGCTTTGTCTATTATCTATATATTTATATATTTATTTATTTATTAGCAAGCAAGAGAGAGCGAGCGAGCAAGAGTGCAGGGAGGGATAGAAAAAGAAGAGAAAAGAATCTTAAGCAGGCTCCAGGCTCAGCACAGAGCCCAACTCTGGGCTCTATTTCACAACCCTGACATCATGACCTGAGCCAAAATGAAAGAAATAAAATAAAATTAAGGTGTTAAATAAAAGGAAAAGAATTGGAGGTTTAATTAAGTGAGCCACCCAGGCACCCCTGTGGTATCTTAAATTAGCTGTCATATCTTTAAAGTTCTAGAGTATCCATTTGGTTCATTTATAAAATCTTTCTCAATATCATTTTTAGTTTCAGTTTTTTGTTCAATTTGCTTCCCCTCTCATTTCTTTGAGCAGAGTAATCAAGCCATTTTACAATCTTTATTGATCATTTTAATATCATACTTAATCCCATTTTGTCTATCAAATCTTGTTAATGGTTTTTCTTTGCGTGCTTTGTTACATTTTGCTATGTTCAAGACATTATATTTGAAACTCTTATTGAGTAGGGATAATTAAGAGCTATAATAATGGTATGGTCCTCCTTGGCAGGATTTTCTATTATATCTGAGACTCTACAAGACAATCATACTCCAAATTCAGTGACTGACTTTCTCAGTTTACACAGAAGGCAAGGCAGGCTATAGTCTTATTTCTGCTTCTCCTTGTGCTTTGGGGATCTCAACTTAAATTTGGGTTGTACCAAAGTCCTCAAACTTGATTGTTGCTGGATTTTGAATTTTGTTTCTCTAGTATCAAGAGTCTATTAAAAACACAGCTCAGTGTGTTTTAGCAGTTTCAAATGCTCTCATAGCTAAAATGGCTTCAGGGCATATATCTCTAGGCTCTCATTGTATTTCGTATATTGGCCCAGTAATCCCTCACTTATTTTTATAATCATTCTGATATTTTTAACTTTAAGAGCTATTTTGTCTGGATTTTTAGTTGTCTTAAGTAGGAGTTTTTAGATCACCAGTACTAGAAGCAACAACAAATATACATGAAAATATCTGCAGTAGTTTATCACATCTTTATGGCTTCGAAGTTCCATAAGCTGAGGCATCCTTCTCTAATCACTTAGACAAACTCCAATTTACCTTTTAAAACAACACAAGAATTGCTTCATTTAAGAACATGTTCAGGGATGACTCTTCCCCACTGTTCTTACCAACATTCCCACACACTCTTTGCTACCCACACCTTGTTTATGATCTTTCATTAGGTATATCAGCATCACCAGGATTTTGCTCTAGTGTATTTTTGTCCTTTAGAGCTTTAATTAAATATTAATTCCATAGAAAGTCTGTCCCTTTTCTTTCAAACCTGGGTTAGTTATTTCTTCTCATCCTTTGTCAGAAGTTACTTTATTAGAGAAACTTACAGCTGTATTGTGACTTTGGAGCCTTTACAGTTTTTTGACTGGAAAAATCACCCACCCCTGAGATCTTTACACAGCTTCATAGCTGATATTATTCAGAAATCTGTTCAAAACAGACTTTTTAAGGGAGTCCTTTTCGGACCACTCAGTTAAAAAACCTCTTCTTCTCAATCACTGCTCTTTTTAAAATGTGCTTATTTAGTTCAAATATGCATCACTATTAAAGAAAAACCAGTACAATTTTTTTTAAGTTGGCTTACCTATTATCTATCTCTCCCATTAAAATGATTCCTCTGAGCTGGGGTTTTGTTGTGCTCATCTTAGGCCAGGCACTCAATAAATTGTCTCTGAATGATTGAATTGTTTGACTCCCTTGCTAGATTCTCAACTTCATGAGGCCAAGGTTTGTTCTATTCAGTACTTCTTTATCCTCAATGTCTGTTATATTGCAGTCACTTACGTGACTAATGGGAAAAATCACAGAAAGAAAGAGTTAAAACTACAGAAAAACTCTGTAGGTTCAATAACACAAAGCTTTCTAAAATTATTTAGCCCAGGAATTGAATACTGGCTGCACTTTTGATTATTTTTTAAATGATATTGAATTTAATTTAAATGAAAATACTTGAATGGTAGAATAATTTAAAAATTATAAAAGCAACTTGTTCCTTAAAGTAAGAATTATATAGGGCTTGCTTTAGGTAGCATAGACAGTTTCAAAATATTTATTCTTCCAATCCAGGAGCATGGAACATTTTTCCATTTCTTTGTGTCTTCCTCAATTTCTTTCATGAGTACGTTATAGTTTTCTGAGTATAGATTCTTAGCCTCTTTGGTTAGGTTTATTCCTAGGTATCTTATGGTTTGGGGTGCAATTGTAAATGGGATGGACTTCTTAATTTCTCTTTCTTCTGTCTTGTTGTTGGTGTAGAGAAATGCAACTGATTTCTTTGCATTGATTTTATATCCTGACACTTTACTGAATTCCTGTCAAGTTCTAGCAGTTTTGGAGTGGAGTCTTTTGGGTTTTCCACATATAGTATCATATCATCTGCAAAGAATGATAATTTGACTTCTTCTTTGCTGATTTGAATGCCTTTAATTTCCTTTTGTTGTCTGATTGCTGAGGCTAGGACTTCTAGTACTATGTTGAATAGCAGTGGTGATAATGGACATCCCTGGTGTGTTCCTGACCTTAGTGGAAAAGCTTTCACCTTTTCTCCATTGAGAATGATATTTGCAGTGGGTTTTTCGTAGATGGCTTTGATGATATTGAGGTATGTGCCCTCTATCCCTACACTTTGAAGAGTTTTGATCAGGAAGGGGTGCTGTACTTTGTCAAATGCTTTTTCAGCATCTATTGAGAGTATCATATGGTTCTGGTTCTTTCTTTTATTGATGTGTTGTATCACATTGACTGATTTGCGGATGTTGAACCAAACTTGCAGCCCTGGAATAAATCCCACTTGGTCGTGGTGAATAATCCTTTTAATGTACTGTTGAATCCGATTGGCTAGTATTTTGGTGAGAATTTTTGCATCTGTGTCCATCAAGGATATTGGTCTATAGCTCTCTTTTTTGATGGGATCCTTGTCTGGTTTGGTGATCAAGGTGATGCTGGCCTCATAAAATGAGTTTGGAAGTTTTCCTTCCATTTCTATTTTTTGGAACAGTTTCAGGAGAATAGGAATTATTTCTTCTTTAAATGATTGGTAGAATTCCCCTGGGAAGCCGTCTGGCCCTGGGCTTTTGTTTGTTTGGAGACTTTTAATGACTGTTTTAATCTCCGTACTGGTTATGGGTCAGTTCAGGATTTCTATTTCTTCCTGGTTCAGTTGTGGTAGTTTATATGTTTCTAGGAATGCATCCATTTCTTCCAGTTTGTCAAATTTGTTGGCATAGAGTTGCTCATAGTGTGCTATTATAATAGTTTGTATTTCTTTGGTGTTAGTTGTGATCTATCCTCTTTCATTCATGATTTTATTTATTCGAGTCCTTTCTCTTTTCTTTTTGATAAGTCTGGCCAGGGGCTTATCAACTTTATTAATTCTTTCAAAGAACCAGCTCCTCGTTTCGTTGATTTGCTCTATTGTTTTTTTGGTTTCTATTTCATTGATTTCTGCTCTGATCATTACGATTTCTCTTCTCCTGCTGGGCTTAGGGTTTCTTTGAAGTGTGTAAACCTGGCGATTCCTAGACATGTACCCCGTGGGATAAAAATATATGTTTATAAAAAATAAAAAATTTTAAAAAAAAGAATTATATAGGGCATCTCTTCTAGAAGCAAAATTTTCAAATGTCAAACATCTGAAAGCATAGAAAGAGAAGTAAGAATGTGAATTGTACTTCAATGCTCTTCTCTTTATATTCAGCAAACAGCTACCTTCACACCTTTCCAATTTTTTCAACTCTTTTGACAAAGCCTTCAGAGGAGTTACTGCTGATGACAATCATCACAGCCTAACAGGAGAAATTTTATAAAGAAAAATAATAGCATGTTTTCCCCAAATTGTTAAGGATATGGTGAAACTCTGTCGGATTCAAAGGAGGAATGTGCAATTCCATGCTCTATATAATAATAACTTATTTTAATAGTGGCTTTGCTATTGTTCAGATATATCCATTTACTGAAACCACTAACAAGTAATCAAAAACAAACAAATTAACAGGGGTTTGAGACAGGAATTATCTAATCTAAAATTAGCACATGTTCACAGATTACACAACACATATCCCAAGTACTACTATAGGTTTCAAGTAATAGTCAAAACAATAGTAAAAATTCTTCAGACCCTACCAGTCAAATCATAAATGGGACCTTAACTGTAAATCCTTATCTTTAGATCAAAGCGGGTAATTGGGTGCTGAAGATACATTATAGAACTAATATGTTATAGAACTCTGAAATGAGTCATTTATTCCACCACTTTTCCTGCACAGCTGCTGACCCATGTTTTGGTTCCTGGAAATAGCTGCTACCCTGTCATACTTCTTAAAAGCACATATATTGATAACTCGACTCATTCCTCCATTCCTCTGTGACTGTCACTGTGTTAAAATGTGGAGCCAGCTGACTCACTTGTGGTGGTAACTTGTAGAAATAATAAAGTAGAGGAGTTTGCAAAGTATTTTGTTATTTCTAAAAATGCAAAAACCAAGTTACATTGAAATCATAAGGGGTGTTTCAGGGAGAGCTGTAGGATGTGGTTTCTTGTGTAATCCACAGAGATTAGCTCCAACACATATTTAAACTCTCCTCTAGGAACAACCTTAATGGTAAAGCAAGAAGATAAACAGATGTATACACACCCTGGCACAAAATTTTCACTTATGTTTGGCTTCCTAGTCTCCTCGTGTTACTTATTTATCTTAACTTCTCTCTGAAATCAGGGAACACAGAATCTCAATCAGTTGACATTTTTCTACTGAATTACCCAATAGTCTGATCACACCCCTAAGACTTTTTTCAATTAGTTCACTCATAATCCCAAATCTGCTTTGCCTCCTCAGCTCAGTACACTGTAATTTGATTTCAAAATGAGGACAGTTGTCAGTAATGCCACATTCATTAATCTATTTTACAATTCTATGTACTTAGAACTATGAAAATATGTTAATAACATCCATTCCAATAAGCCACCCTAAATTTATTATCATGAAACAAGACCTCAAGAAAGAGAATTAAAAATCATCCATGTATTTGCAATTTATTGCAATAAAGCCTTTATCAATAGACTTCCCTGTGCACATGGTGGTCAAATTGCTGGTGAAAGCCAGCCAGATCTATTACAAGCTTTCTCATGGCTTCCAGGTACCCCAAGTGAGCCTTTATTGATACTGGGAAGGAATAAAGCAGAGAAGGGATAAACAGTGATGTAAGAATTGGCTAGACAAAAGTAATGACCCTCATTACAAAGTGAGTATTTTAAAGCAAAAGAGCCTGTTGGGAATATTGTTTTATGAAATAGTGGTATTTTTTCTACTATCTTTTAAAAATTCAATTAGTTAACATATAGTGTACCATTAGTTTCAAATGTAGATTTCAGTTATTCATCCATAGCATATAATAGCTAAAGCTCAGTACTTACTGTTATAGCTTCTTGAAAGCAGAATTTTAACCCACTGAGCCACCCAGGCGCCCTTGAAAGCAGAATTTTAGATCATATTTTCTGATTACTTCCATGAAGTACAACACTTTTCTGCTAGGAACCTTCAACATATACTGTTTGTTAGAGGAATTTCTTTAATAATAAATAAATAAGAATTTATTTAAATTTATAAATATATAAAATGAATAGGAATTTATTTAAATTGATTTAAATATTGCACGCTGTTTCATTGTTCATAAATAAGGTGATGATAGTATAGCCATTAGTTGGTAGCACTGATATATCACTTTCTTTTTACTTCTCAGTTCATTCTCTGTACACAAAATAGATACATATTTTAAAAGAATCTGAATCTGTGGCAAACTTTTAAAAAACCCTAAACAATAAAGTTTATCATTTTAAGTAATCTCAATTATCTTCCTCAATTGTGATAGTATATCCTTCTATCTAGGCCAGATATTGTATGAGGGATTTGAAGAGACATTTCCAAATTTCATTTTTCTCATCTGCAAAATGCTGATCATGATCTTACAATAAAATACACTTACAATTTTTTTATGAGAATTTATTTATTTATTTATTTATTTATTTTAAGATTTAAATTATTTATCAGAGGGAGTGGGCGAGAGCGCAAGCACAGGCAGACAGAATGGCAGGCAGAGGCAGAGGGAGAAGCAGGCTCCCGGCCGAGCAAGGAGCCCGATGCGGGACTCAATCCCAGGACGCTGGGATCATGACCTGAGCCAAAGGCAGCTGCTTAACCAACTGAGCCACCCAGGCATCCATTTTGATGAAAATTTAATCTGTATAAACAACATATTTGCTGTAATGCGTGGTTCATGGAAAACATCTTATTTAATTATAAGCAACAACAGTATTAGAAATTAAGTAAATGTGTCTATAATATTTCAAGTTTTAACACATGATTCCAGTGCTTTGCCTTATTTTCTCAAATCCCTTTACCATTTTCACTGACAGAGTCAAATGTACTTTTTCTACTAGTAGCCAGCTCTTTGTCTTTTGTCAGATAGATGCCCTTGTGAATTATTTATTTATTTTTTTTTTTTTTTTTTTTTTAAAGATTTATTTATTTATTTATTTGACAGAGAGAAATCACAAGTAGGCAGAGAGGCAGGCAGAGAGAGAGAGAGGAGGAAGCAGGCTCCCTGCTGAGCAGAGAGCCCGATGCGGGACTCGATCCCAGGACCCTGAGATCATGACCTGAGCCGAAGGCAGCGGCCTAACCACTGAGCCACCCAGGCGCCCGTGAATTATTTATAATAGAGATATTAGCAATAATAATAATAACAAATAGCAATGAAAATGTTAAAAAAAAAAGTATTCTTAACTAATTAGGGTTCTTAGACATCAATTAGAGGAACCACCTCTGGCAAGCAAATTAATCTGCAAAACATTCCCAGAATTAACAAGTCAATCAGATACAGGGTTGTCCACAGAGTGAAAGGTGATCAAAAGGACTAGGTTTGGAAAATAGGTAAGGACAGTGAAAACAATGATCAAATTTTTGGGCAAAATTAATTCTTAGGTGTCCTTTCAATGGAGTCCTGGGCATTATGTAGCAGAAACTCTGGAGATTATCTCAATCCTTTGGAGTCACACCGTTTATTAGCTTGCTATTGACAAAGTTATTTACAAACTGTAGAGCAACAGGTTATAATATAGAAAACTGATGGTAATGCACAAGATTCTTGTTAACAATAATGCAAGTTAATGATTTTTCATTAGAAAACATAAATTCTATAACCCAAATTATGGGCCCAGAGCACTTCTGCTACACAACTCTACTTATATCCCAAAGTACCATGTGAACTAGTTTTAATATCTGCTTCTCTTATTAATTTTTGAATAAAAATTCTTGACACAAGTATTTTATAATTGTGTGATAATCATGCATTTAATTTCTTGGAGAAAAAAACACACTTTAGCATAACTATGTTCATTCACAGAACCAGCCTTGATAACACACTTCTATATGTTAGAAATGATATAATAAATGTAGAATATTGGGCACTTGTTTGGTATTCTTTGCCAGGTTTTGCACTATCTAAAATGAGATCAGTGAACTTGGACTGGAGTTAGTAGACATGGAAGAAAATAAAATATTACAGAGAAGAATACTCTGTGGTCCACAACCTAAACGGGCTGGGATTCCCATCATTTGGATCCCTGTAGCTTTACAAAAGTCAATTAAATTTTTGTATCTCCGATTAAAGTTGATTCCCCAGTACTTTTTCAAACATCTCTTGTAAAGTATTGTTTCCCAGAAAAAAGGGATTTTGCACATGTACCTGCCTTTGTCTCTGGTCATGATCTCAGTCAGGATCCTGGGATCAAGCCCCATATTGGGCTTCCTGCTCATTAGGGAGTATACTTCTCAGTCTCTCTCTGCAGCTACCTCCCCCTGCCCCACTCATGCTCTCTCTCTCTCTCAAATAAATAAATACAATCTTTAACTTTTTAATTAAAAATAAGATAAATAAAATAAAATAAAAAGTCTGGTCTTACTGCCCCATTTAGCTCCCTTTTTTTGAGTTGTATTTAAAGCAGCATGAGAGAACATGAGGCTCTCAAACTTTAAAAAAAAGGAAAAAATTGAGTTTTGTTAGGATTTAAGATCTTGTCTGCTAGACAAAAACGTTGGCTTTGTTAACATGTGAAAATTAACAAAAGAGAATAAGGTAGAATTCTAATAATTTTTGTAGAAATTAAAAATTTCCTCCAACCCAATTACATACAGACCCATTAAGTAAATTCATTCCAATGTCCCAAACCAACCTTTTCTAATAGTAATGCATCTGTGTAAACAGGGTCAACCCAAGGAATGTATAAAGATTATTATTTTTTTCCTGTATCTTCCACAGTCACATCTGGGTATATTGGTAGCAATATCCATCTTATAAGACATGATATCATAAGGAAGGGTATTCTGTCCATTTGGAATGACTGAAAATCATTGTAATTTTATCTTGGTGCAGTAACTTGAGATGGCACAGTGTGGGTTATGAATATATATATTTTTTTTTACTGGGAAGAAGAGATTATAGAGATATTGGTTATCCAAGAGAGACTGACAGGTGTTGATAGTTGCCAGGTCAATATCCATCTACTTTTTCCTTTAATATCAGAAAGCACTGAGGGACTGACAACAGGAAACTTAAAACAACATCAAATATTTTATTGTCTCTTTTCTAGTTACATTGTAACCATATGACAAAGTATCAGTCTTACAAGATATCATTCTCTTTTACCTCTATCTTTCTGCCAGAAATGTGGGCTTAATAGTGAGAACTCCAACAGCAATTTTTGCAACCGTGAATAAAAAGCCATGAAAACCTTTAAGATAGTTCACTGGACTTTCTTAAGACTCTGAACCAACACCCGAAAACACTCTCTGTAGTCCTCTTGTTAAATGAAAAACTATGGTTAAACCACTTTTGACAGTCTACTACATAAAGCAAAATGTAAATCTTAATTGAAATATGTTCTCTCAGCTGTGCTTAAGCAACTGAGTCCTGAGCTTTTCAGGTTTTCAGTCTGAAAGAGTACACCTCTGGTGCTCTGAAAGGGAAGAGAAAGGACGCCCTGTTCTCCATATAAATTAAAGAAGAGAAATCTGTGCATTTAAGTGGGCCATATAAAATTTATCAAGCAATTATCTCCTAACTCCTTCCTATCCAAATTACCTGATATGCTCTCCCTACTCCTTTATTCCACGTTACTGCCTTTTCCAGGATTCTGTATCACATCACAACATGTCTTCTGTTATTTCCTTCTTGCAAGCTAGATTTGTTTTCTCCATCTGAAAAAATCAACAATCATTGTGTATTTCAATTCCCATTTTCCTCAAATGCATTGATTCTTCTTATCTATTACTCGTTTCTCATACTCTGTGTCTTTGTCTTTATGGGGTTTGTACTTTGCTTTTCCCCATCCTTTACTGCCATTATATAATCAAATCTAATAGCTTCTTAGAGAAAGTTAAAAATTCCTGCATAGCCACAAGTGAACACAAAGTCACTGATTTTTAGCAAACCTATAAGATAGTCAGACATCCATTCAATTTCTTTTTTTTTAAGATTTTTTTTATTTATTTGACACAGAGAGATGACAAGCAGGCAAAGAGGCAGGCAGAGAGAGAGGAGGAAGCAGGCTCCCTGCTGAGCAGAGAGCCCGATTTGGGGCTCGATCCCAGGACCCTGGGATCATGACCTGAGTGGAAGACAGCGGCTTAACCCACTGAGGCACCCAGGCGTCCCTCCATTCAATTTCTTAACTGAGTCTCAAATGCATCCTGAGTTCTAACCTAAACCTAAGTTCTACTTCTTACACGTTGTTATATGACCAAACTCTTTCAGTTCAGTATTTTGTAACATTTAAATATTAATCAATTGATGCTTTTCTGTGAATTTCTATGAAAATAATTTGAATACAGTAGATTTATTGTTATATTTGTAGATTTATAATCAAATTTTCATCAGTTGAAGTTTTTGGAAATTTCAGATATAGTGATTAACCTAAAATGATACTGCCTCAAATACCTCTGATATCAAGGCCCAACACCTGATTATAGCCACACCTGTGGTGGATAGTTCCATGGGAAATCACAGTTATGTAACACGGATAGCATCTCATGTTCTCTCTCTCATTTTAGAATGTCTCCAACACAACCCAAAAGTGTAGGAGAATTAATGTCCTCCGAGGACAGCTCTCAGTGAAGTGGAAATAAGAACCATAGATAAAATTGTCAGTTTTCAGGTCTTCATGAGGACAACTTAAAGAAGTTTCTCAGGAACTTTCAGTAAAAGCAAGCCTTCATTTTCTATCCACAACAATTATATCAACAATGTACCTTTTTGACAAAGTTGCTTCTTCACTGTCTCACTTTCCCATTCTTTTCTACCTTGGATAATCCCCCAGATAAACTAACAGTACTCAAATCCTTTGTCCTACTCTTTGCTCTCAGGATAAATGGAGCCAAAAGACTTAGATTAATATCAAGTTCTGAATGGGATCTTAGAGCTATTTCTGTCCAGATTTTCATAAACATGGGGACCTTTGAATTATCAGGCTATAAATAAGTTCCAAATGGAGGGGGCAAAAGCAAAAAGTAGAAATTTTTATGTTTGATTTTTTAATCATGATTAAAATATTAACATTAAAAAGTGTGGATATTTGTAAAACAATGTCATAATGTAAGAAATAAGTTGCATAGTCCTTTAGAGAATATTAAACCAAGTGTTCAGGTGCCATCTAATTTCTTGTTTAATCCAGAACTTTGGTGTGCATTATGTTGAGGA
Organism: Mustela lutreola; assembly: GCF_030435805.1. Lineage (NCBI taxonomy): Eukaryota > Metazoa > Chordata > Mammalia > Carnivora > Mustelidae > Mustela > Mustela lutreola. The sequence continues at coordinate 53,796,624 of NC_081308.1, read as the reverse complement.
ATAGGATTTTGAAGTCCGGACAGACTAACAGAAAACTGATCCAAATGTGTGTGTTTATATTTCTGCTTTTGTTGTAAAAATCAAAGTGTGATTGCTGGTTTAAAATGGTAAAACTAATAATGTTCATGGACTCTATTATAAATTTTCTAATTGTATGGGAAGAATCCAAGAAAAATATAATTAGTTGATTTGCAAATCCTCAAAGAGCTACAGATTCAGGTAGTGGTATGTTCTGATTCAACAGCATCATAATGCTGCATTTTATGTCCTCAGTGGCAGCTACTGTAGTTTTTTTGACCATCACCTGCTTCCCTCCCCCACCCCCGCCCCCATCTCATTCCCATTTAGGGATAATCAGCCATACCTAAATGACAGTGGCCAGGCAGGAAGGGTGGCTACTGGGTTTAATTATTTATATCCAGGGGGAAGAGCCGCCTCGCCCCATACATTCTGCTTCAGCTCTTGCCCTGCCAGGGGAGTATTCATCCTTCAAACCATCAGTTATTTGCTGGTGAGGGATGAATTAGGCGGCGGGGTCACACACAGTTTACTAGTCATGCATATTTCTTTCAGAATACCTAAGTACCATTCCCTTGGAGATGAGAAGAAATGATGGGAGGGATGTTAAAAGGGACTCCCAGAAATATTTCTGGACCAGTCATGATCACTAGCCTTTATGATACTCTTGGAGTCATTTTACTGGTTCTTGAAATGAGTGCACTTGCCCTAGGATGGCTTGGCCCCTCCCAGTAATCAGAAGCTCCCAGGATGGGTCAAAGATTACTTTATTTGCTGTAATTCTGCAAGTTGAATGTATCTCTCAGCCATTTCCTGAGAATGATATTATGGGGCAAGCACAGGGGGACGACTATGGGACAGAAACATATCAGGTGAGAGGGATCCTATGCTTTTGTATGAAGGAGAATCCCATTCTCCTTGGTGATGGGAGTTTCCCTTCTGCTCTGACTTCTGCCCAGCTGGGATAAGTGTGGAGCCTCCTCCTTTGGGCGACTGGTCTCTTTCTTTCTAAATCCTCTTTTTTTGGGGCCAAAAAGCAAGAGTACCCTTCTTTTCATCTTTCAGCTTTTGCATCCTGGCCAATGACACTCAAACACCCTCACCCCCAATTTGGGCTGCTAGACTATGGCAAGAGGCCACATACTGGATATATTACCTCAGGCCCAGTGTTTGGACTTCACTGAACCTTAATTGTAACATCTGAGAAGGGTTGGGGGGGCGGATGCTGTGAGGATTCATTAAGACAATGTTAAATTTTTATCACGGAGTCAAGGAAGATCTCTTGTTAGGAATGTGTTCCATCTTACCAGGATAGAGGGCAAAATAGCATTTTACTTATTTTTTTTAAATAAAGTATTTCTTTTTAAAAAATTATTTATTTGACAGAGAGACAAAGCAGGAATACAAGCAGGGGGAGTGGGAGAGGGAGAAGCAGGCTTCCTGCTGAGCAGGGAGCCCAATGTGGGCCTCAATCCCAAGACCCTAAAATCATGACCTGAGTGGAAGGAAGACGCTTAAGGACTGAGCCACCCAGGTTCCCCGCAAAACAGCATTTTTTTAAAGATTTTATTTATTAATTTGACAGACAGAGATCACAAGTAGGCAGAGAAGCAGGCAGAGAGAGAGGGAGAAGCAGGCTCCCCGCTGAGCAGAGAGCCCGATGCGGGTCTCGATCCCAGGACCCTGGCATCATGACCTGAGCTGAAGGCAGAGGCTTTAACCCACCGAGCCACCCAGGCGCCCAGCAAAACAGCCTTTTAAACAATATTTTTATTTTTATTTTATACATATATATGTAAACATAGAATGGAATGTATACATATAAATATAATTTGTAAAAAGTTTTGATATATATTTATGTTTATATTAGGATGCAACACTGCCCTCCTGAGCAGCGCAAGAGGGTGGGTTTTTACACAGAATCACCAAATAGCTTGACCCAACTGAAGGGCCAGCCTTGCGCTGCTGCTTAAGAGAAAGCCTTGAGTTGGGAAAGGTTTGACAAATACTGAGAAAAACCAGTCAATTAATATGTTAAAAACACTACCCAACCACAGTATGAACCATTTAGACATATGGCTTTAATTTTGACTTTAGTCTCCAAGCCTAGGGGTCCCTGGGGAAAGGGAGCAGAGGGAGAGACAGGACCAGCTTCTCTGTGGGCCAGGTTTCTGGGGTTGCTCCCAGCCCTGCCCCCAGAGGGAACACCCCCACCCAGGGCTTTGCTCCCAGAAGGGCCCCTCCCCCAGAAAGCCCCTTCCCAAAGGGCCCTGCCCTTTGGGCCACACCCTCAGAGGTCCCATTATCCACCCCCAACCCCCCCACACGCCCCCACCCCCGCCAAGCACCGCCCTCAGAAGGGTTCTAAGGTGAAGTCAGTGTGCTTCTCTCTCACTGTCTAGGAATTACTCAGTTTTATTTTTGACTTTGTGTTTTTTGAGCGAAGTGGGTGGTGTAAGGACCTATTTTATATTTTTATATTTTAGCCATAGGCTTCAATTGAGGTTACACAATAACCTTGTTGTTTAACCCTTAAGCTGTCCCTGCTCCCCTTCTCCCAGGGGACTTACTTAAAAACAAGTCCCGGAAATCAACCTCAGGTAACAAAGCCCAAATACAAGGGTGGGTCAGGTCAGGTAAAGACATCTGATCAGTGGAGAGTTGCATACTGTCTCCCTAGCTACCAAGGAGTATGGGTCCCGCCCTTTGTGAGTCTTTTGGGCGCCAATCCTAACCAAGGTGATAGGCTAGGTCAAATGTCTACTAAAAGGTAAGTTGTAATTCAATTGGTCACCTAGCATCACTGTGCAGCTCTCTCTGTGTGTTACAATTTCATTGGCCACCTGTGCATGGCCAGGCCCAACCGCATGGCCTTTGCCCTTAAAAGCTAGTCCGTAAAGGAGAGAGGGGTCGACTTCTCTGTAAGAGAAGCGGCCCTGGCTGGTCAGTTTGATTCTTGATGCTTGGTGCAAAATAAAGCTTTGTTTGACCTTCGATTTGTCTCGCTCTTTTAATCATGGACCCATTATTGGGGCATAACAGGTGGGACAGTGGAGCACGTACATAGCAGAGGGGACAGCTCACTGTGGGTATCCACCATTCCTTGCCACCTCATTTGCATGTACTGCTCGCCCTGCCCGGTGAGCACAGCATGGAAATGGACACCTCGTGAGTGGTGGTCAACGAGACTCGCTGACCACGTGACGTCTATGACCGAGTCAACCGGAGCTCGCCTTCCCTACAGACCAGAGCTTGCTCTGAGCACCGGCAGGAGGCGGTGGCCTCTTGTGAGCATCCCAGAACCCTGTCTTGTCCTTTCTCACTCATGTCACCTCCCTGTGTTAGCCAAGCCTTGGAAGTGGTGACTTAGGAGGGAAGGGAAAGAAAGGCAGCCCCCGGCTCCTGATCCTGTCAAGTTCCTTACTCATCAGGAAGCCGAGGGCGGCAGGGTCGGTGGAACAGGTGTGAGTCCCCAGGTGAGGTAAAGACGGCAGAGCTGGTCTTGTGCAGGATTTCCACGGTTCTGATAAGAAGAGGGCACGTGGGTGTGCCCCAGCTGTGGAATCCCTGCGTGAATTATTTAACACTGACATTGCACCCAGCGAAGATGAATGGCAAAAATCATGCCCATAATCACATTTTAAAATTTTTATTTGCTTGGAATGACATTAAATGCAAATAGAAAACAGCAGCCATGCCCCTTCAGAAGACAGACCATGGAGGAAATGAGCTTTCTATTTTAGTACCTTTAACAAACACTTCCTCCCTGTTTTTGCCCAAAGGGCCCTATATCTTCATTTCGCATGGGGCTTGTAAATTATGTAGCCAGCCCTGGGGACAGCTGTGCAGTGTCTCAACGACCCAGTGTGGGGAATGGCAGGAGCCTCCCTCCTTGATACAGTAGTATTACACAAGCCCCTGAAGCTGAAACAGAACTTCAGGATAAAGTCTAGAAGGGAGGTCCTCAAATTTCTGAGTCATGGGTTGTCATAAACAAAATATCAACATCCGGGTGGCTTAGGCAACATACAATTTATTTTCTCATGGTTCTGGGCGCTGGAAGTCCAAGATCAAGGTGGCAATAGGGTTCGATTCTTCAAACGTCTCTCCTTGGCTTGCAGATAGCTGTGTTCTCCACTCTGTCTTCAAACGATTGTCCTTCAGTCTGTATTGTCTGTGTCTTAATCTCCTCTTCCTGTAAGCACACCAGTCCTGTTGGCTTGGTGCCCACCCCCAGTGAGCTCGTTTTCCCTTTATCACCTCTTTAAAAATCCCATCTCTGAATACTGCCACATTCTGAGATGCTGGGTGTTAGGACGTCAACGTAGGAATCTGGGGGCATCCAACTAAGCCCATAACAATAGTCAAAACTGGATCTGAAACTGAAATTTAGACACATTTTAAAATGCTAAAAGTGTATATATATAATTTTTGTGGTAGGCCTGAGATGGTTGGTAGGCTGAGATGTATTTGTAACCTTTGAGGGAAACATCCTTTGGAATGATCAAAGAGAGCTTCTATGTAATTCCAAACATCCACAATTAAACCCCAAGGCTTTCTAATTTGGAATTTGGCTGTTTTGTGCTTGGTGGCAACCAAAACCAGCCTAGGGCTTTTCTTTTGTTTTGGCAGAAAAGTAGGAGGCAGAGGACTTGAGCATTTAGACATCTTGCTGCTCTTTGGTTTAATCATACTCTACTGAGTTGCCCGAAACTAATTAAGCTCTTGGCTCTGTAGAGGAGAGATGATGTTCATTACATGTCATTGGCCACAATGTTCCTTTTTAAAATTGTTGTTAACATTTGTGTTATTTTTCAGTATAAGAGACAAGCTTTATCTTAGTTTGGGCTGATGTAACAAGAGCACCATAAACTAGGTGCTTTAAAGACATACTTATTTCTCTCAGTTCTGGAAGCTGGGAAGTCTACGGTCAAGACCCTGGAAGATTCCGTGTCTGTTCAAGTGCCCACTTCCTGGGTCACAGATGACCATCTTCTCCCTATAACCTCCAAGGTGGAGGGGGCGAGGGATCTCTGTGGGGTCTCTCTCATGGAGATACTAATCTCGCCCATGAGGACTCCACCCTCATGACCTAAACATCTCCCAAGGACCCCATCTCCTAGTTATGTCCCTTTGGACATTGAGTTTTCAACTTATGAATCCTGGAGAGTTACACTGTCTACAGTGAGCTTCATCAAATATCTTTTATGTTCAAGGCACTGTTTTTTGGCAAAATTAATCATTTCAAGCAAGAGTATTTCTGCACTTTGCCTTCCTTTAGAACCTTTCTCTAGAGAGGATCCTAAAAAGTTCAGAAAAGACGCAGAAGAAACCTGCTGGTTAGCTCGTTTTTCACAGTAGAGCAGAATTCATTTTGAAGCAGGTTAATCTTAGAAATCCAGGCGAAGACAATTCGCTTGAAAATCATATCAAATGATCAGTTTTGTTAGTATGAGTAATAGTAACTATAAGATCAATAGAACAACTTTTTGTTCTACTGTGGGCCTACTGTGTGTTTTGTACCTCAGAGCACCTGAGTCGAACCATCTCGTGATCCTTTCAACAGCCCACTGAGGGTCACACTGTCTTCTCCTCCACGTTATGGATGAGCCTTAAGTCTGGGCCAGAAATGACACAACTTTCCCAAAGCCATATTGCTACTGAGGGGCCAGCTGGGATCTACGCCCACTCTGGTGCCAGAGCCTGTGATTTCAAACGTGGGCTGCACTAGCTGTTCAGAACAAAGGACTGTTCATGGGGGTGACACAGCAAACCTGTGAGACCCACCACCCTTTTCCCTAAGGTCATCCCGGTACAACCTGCAGTGATGGCCCGAGTTAAGCATTCGAACTTGGTGCTGCAGAGGGCGTGTTTTAGGGACAAGATTGCTGTTAAGGGGGTCTAATGAAGCCCAGAGAGAATGGAAGGAAACAGGACTTGGGGAAATATCTGGGTCCCTGGAGCAGTGATCTCCTTTTATTACTGTGCACTTCTCTTTCACAAAAATAAATAAATACATAAATACATACATACATACATACAAAAATATTTGCAGACATATCACCAATTTAAGCAAATTTTTGATAAATTATAGACTCTACTACTCTTCTAAATTATTATGCACATTATAAATGACATGCAAAAGATAAACAGTTAAATGAATGACATGAAATATGAATAAAACTTATAATATTTTCTTCCAGCCCCTTACTGGACTATTTCTCAAACTCCCTTTGGAGAAGACTTTTTAAAGATTTGTTTATTTATTTATTGAGAGAGAGAGAGAGAGAGAGACAACACATGTGTGTAAATGTGAGTAGGGGGGTGGGGCAAAGGGAAAAGGAGAGAAGCAGACTCCCCATTGAGCGCAGAGGCCTCACTAGGGCTCAATCCCATGACCCTGAGATCATGACTTGAGCCAAACATTTAATCAACTGAGACACCCAGGTTCCCTGGAGAAGACTTTTTAAGAAAGAGATAGGACACTTGGATTTATAGCAATAATTCCTAGAATTAATCTTTAAAAGTGGGAAGATAGAAATTTTTTTTTAATTTTTAAAGATTTTTTTAATTTATTCATAAGAGATGGGAGGCAGAGGCAGAAGCAGGCTTCCCGCAGAGCAGGAAGTCCAGAGTGGGACTTGATCCCAGGACCTGGGATGGTGACCCGAGCTGGAGATAGACGCTGGAAATACTGATAAACCAAACTTTAGGGGAAAATACTGAACTTTACTGGAAAGATGAAGCAGAACAACAGCATATGGCAGCAACATGAGTTTTAGATAGCTGTTGGTCACCCAGAAGGCTTAAGATGGAAAGAAAAACAAAAGGCTGTAGTGACCCAAAATTGTCTGAGTTGTGTAATTGGACCCAGGAACTACCGGGTGACATAAAGATTTGTTTATTTATTACACGGACAGCGCCATGTGGGGACAGAGCGAGGGGGAATGAGAATTCCATACAAACATGTGAGTGGCTCTTCTCCCATCTCCAGGGGGAAGGAAGAGATTGGGTTTACTCCAGTAAGCATGGTGATGAGTTGGTGAGGTAGGTTGACTAGATGTCTGGACACCTTAAAAAGCCAGCTAAGGGGGCTTCCTGGCCATCTTTTCAGTGTCTTATTGAAAGCTTGTCATGTGCAAGACTTTCTTTTAACAGGTTGCCAGGTGAATTGATGTACAAATCAGACTACCGGCCGCCATGTGTCATTGCTCAGGTGGTCCATGACACAATGTCCTGCAACTAAGGAGATGCACTTAGCATTACAGACATCGTTCTGTCTTTGTTATTTTGAAATTTAGAAAATATCTTATTAATTTGTTCACTCCAAAGAGGTAATTTATTGCTTACGATGACCGTCTTTTGGTAGAGGACACAAAACTGCTTTCTTTGTTATGAAAATCAATGTGTTACACCAATTTTCTGAAAGATGGAAATGAAGTGCCTCCTTCCAGCTGGGTCAGGACATAAGTGTACCCTATGTATTGGTTTTTCAATAGAGTCCATTTACAGAATGTACATGTCTCTCAATACAGAAGACATTTGCTCACATTTATGTGTAGAATATTCCCGAACCTGGTCCAGGTTGCGGATGAAACCGTCACTCTGACTGGCAAGGCATAACGAAGAAGAGTTTTCCTGTAAACAATATGTGGTCATGGAAGGAATCAGCACTGCAATTCGTGGCTGATTCCAAAGGCTCTAAGAGGTGGTAGATGCACAGGCAAAGTGGTGACTTTTGCAGAGGAAGCAGGCTGGGGAGAGATAGCAAAACAGAAGTTTGAGAGGGCCCTAAAATCTCCTCCTGTGGGATTATTGGCCATTGAGCTTGAGAAAGGCTATGGTGAAAACTTGAAAGAGCATCAGATCAAACCCTTGGCCACTGGAGGTTGAAACTGACATGAGCAGCACTATCTCTATTCTTGACCCAAGGCCATAGGATGACAAGCTTTGCTTTTTCAATGTGGCCTCATGTCTCTATACTGCCCTATAAAGAAATTAATACAAATAAATGCTGAGTGTGTAAAGTGTAAGCAGAGCACCCCTTGGCCATTTCCTAAGTTTTGTCCACTCCGAAGTGAGTATCACTTTGGTGAGTGCATTGCAGGAAATGGCCTTAATCATCAATGGCATACCCCCACTCCAGAGTGATATAAAAAGCAATCTGCACCTCCTTCCTGATTTGTCTGTAATGAAACTTGCTTTCCTCAGGTCCCAGCATTCGAGGCAGATAAATATGTTCCCTTTCGTTGGCTCTTACTCATACTTCAGCAAGATTTCCCATGTGCTTTCCTTGGCTGGCTGGGAAACTGGACCACAATTTATGGCATCTTAGGGGACAGGCATGTAGAATTCCAGTGGGATCCCGGAACAGAACCTAATTGGAGATTAGAGACCATTGCGGTGCAAAGCTTTTCTTTGAGATCGAAAGAGGTGCATGTTATGCAAATATTAGCAAGTGTAAGTTCACACTCTCTATTGAAAATTTATAGACTCATTATGGTCAAGAAGGCTGGAAGATAAGTAGATTTTGGGAAAGATGCAGGTAAATTCAGGGAGGTGGCAAATTACCCCAGGTGAAGGAGAATGGTGAAAGAATATGGCCCAAACTTTTTAAAAAGATTTTATTCATTTATTTGACACACAGAGAGCCAGAAAGCACAAGTGGGGGGAATGGCAGAGGGAGAAGGAGAAGCAGGCTCCCCGCTGAGCAGGGAGGCAAGTGTGTGGGACTCGATCCCAGGACCCTGGGATCATGACCTGAGCTGAAGGCAGACACAAGCGACTGAGCCACCCAAGCGCCCCCTGGCTCCAATTTCCAAAGATGGTGTATGAGATACCTTTGGTGGGAAAGAATGAAGATCAGCAACTGTCCTTGATTCTGCTTCTCAGGAAGGCATTGTGATGTGGTGCCCAGGACTTTGGAGACAGACACATGCTTGGTGCCCTCTGGCTCTGCCGCTAAAGCAACACCTTCCAGAGGGCAGCTGCAAGCACCGGGTGGCGTCACACAGGGTCAGACCAGGGAGGTACTCAGCCACGTACCCCTCCACCATCCTGCTGGGTTTGAAAGAGCGCTATCAAAGTCCCTGCTGCCAAAGGACCATCCAGAGTGACATGTCCCATGGGGCACGCCGGCATTCCTTTACCCCTTCAGGTTATTGGCAGCAAGGCTGGAAATTTTTTAAATTGCCTGGGAAAATGATAGCAAACGGCTCCAAAAAGGAGTTTCAAAACACAGACTTCATACTATGTTTAGAGTACATTTCATTCATTTGGCAGGTACTGACAGGGTGCTTAAGTGCCAGGGGCTGCTGCATTAGAAACGGACTTGAGAAGTTAACAGGAGGGGGCTCCAGCCCTCAACCAGCACAAAGTGGATCAATGGACGCAAGTGACAGACAGAGCACTGTGACGGGGAGTACTAGGTGCTCTCATAAGAAGGGTGTGCCAGGAGCTAAGGGAACACTCGGGGGGAGCCAGCACCAACACTCGGGGAGAGCTGTGGGAAACATGATGGATGCAGATGGCTCCAGGGTGAACCAGAGAACTGCTCAGATCCCTGTTTCTTAACAGCTCCAAGTGCCCATTGCTTCAGAGTGGAGGCTGGGCGAGCAGGGAGCTGGGGTGGGCACAGCGATGCCTGAGTTCTGACCTGCAGCCCCTGTGCTGTTTCACCTGTCCCTTTAGGAGTACAATGACATAGGATGTCACCAACGTAGGATCTACCCCTGCATCCTAGTACTGGGAAATCACGCGAGGGCTGAGGAGCTGAAAGCAAGAGTTGGTAGTTCCAGTAATGTGTACAGGGTTTTAAGAAACTATACACGGGAAAATATCCGGTCTTGTTTGCATGTGTTTGTATCATGCTCAATTTTTAACTGCAATCCTCCTTTTACCTTCTTCCATGTTGTTAAGACTCTCCTCTCCTCACCGCTGCCTTTGTCCCTATAATACCTGTTGACAGCCCGGTGCTCATCCATGAGCTCATTCGCCTCTATCCATGCATGCATGGGGCTCTGTCACTATGGCTCATTTTATCTACCTCTTGATCTAGTGCTTCCTAGTTAATAATCCCTCCTGAATAACGTCCTTCTGTTTTTATCTTCATTTTTATAAAGAATGGCTGCTCACCTTTTATCAGGTGCCTTTATTTTCTATCAAATGCATTTATGGTCTTAAGAGTTTATTCACAGTTAATTTAGTGATGAGGTAAATCTTATTGATTTTCTGGTCTTGAGCTCCCTTTATTTTCCTGGAATGAATCCAAGTTGGTCTCAGGATATAGTCCTTTGATAGATGCCTGACTTCTGTTATTTGCTAACATTAGTTCAGTTTCTGTTAACTAATCTGTCCTAAGCCAGATGTGTTCATAGCTTCCCCGTTCCTCCCTCTCAGGTTTGGGTATTAACATTGTGCTCAGCTTCATCAAGTGAATTGACTTATTATTGTTTAATTGCCTGTTGCCATTTAACAGTAGAATGACAGCTATCCAGCTGCAAACCTGTCTGATCTTGGAACTCATCTTCTGAATTTTCCATTCTTGAATCATTTGGATGATTTGGTTTTCCTAGGAAATCATCGTTTCTTCTAGGTTATCATATTGATTAGTATAAAGTGCCTTGCAGTTTAGTGATTCTTTTATATTATGCATTTGCTTTTATATCTCTGTTCCCAATCCTTATCTGTTTTGCAACTCTCTCTCTCCCTGTCTCTGTCCCCTCCTCCCTGAAACCCCCCTTTCCCCATCCCCCTTCCCTCTCTCCCCACCTCCTCCCACACCCCATCTTCCCCCTCTCTTATCCTTAATAGGACATGTGAAGTTTTTTTTTTTTATTATTTCATTAGTCTTTCATAGAAACAACTTTGAGTTTATTTGCCCCTCATATTTTTTATTAGTTTAAAAATTTATCTTTATTATAATTACTTCCTTTCTTTTGATTGAGCTGCCCTTTTCTGATGGGTTTAAATGAGTAGTTTCTTTAATTCAAAAAAATGTTTGAAATTGAAGACATTTGACACTGAAGTGTCCTTAGAGTATAACTTCTGGTGTCTTCTTTAAGTTTTGGTATGAAATAGTCTCCTTTCCATTGCTTTCAAGATTTTCTTCAGTTGTCTTATGATTTCTTCTTTGACTGAAAACTGTATTTCTTAACGTGTATGTAGTTTCAATTTTTTGTTACCAGGTTATCTAATTCTGATTCTACTGGATTGTGATCAAAGAACTGTTCTTTAAATCTTTAATTTGGAAGGCTTGTAAAGGTTTCCTTTGTTGTCTAGTATGCAATTAATCTTTACAAATATGGCTTTTCTTAGGTGTAAGAAAGAAATGTTTTCCGAGGGAAATAAGGATGTCTATTTTCTTTTTTTTAAAAGATTTTATTTATTTATTTGACAGAGATCACAAGTAGGCAGAGAGGCAGGCAGAGAGTGAGAGAGAGGAGGAAGCAGGCTCCCCACAGAGCAGAGAGCCCGATGTGGGGCTCGATCCTAGGACCCTGGGATCATGACCTGAGCCGAAGGCAGAGGCTTTAACCCACTGAGCCACCCAGGCGCCCCAGGATGTCTATTTTCTGTGTGTCCTTGTTTTTCCCTCCTTCTAGTAGATACTCCCATTTGAAAAGCTAAAATTTTACGTTGTTATTGCATTTTTAGAGTCTTTAGGTATTATGTTGTTAGAGGTATACCTGCTTATACCTTTTACATCTTCTTTCCAAACTCTGCCTTTATTTTTTTTTTTTTAAATTTTTTATTTTTTATAAACATATATTTTTTATAAACATATATTTTTATCCCCAGGTCTGTGAATCACCAGGTTTACACACTTCACAGCACTCACCAAATCACATACCCTCCCCAATGTCCATAATCCCACCCCCTTCTCCCCAACCCCCTCCCCCCGGCAACCCTCAGTTTGTTTTGTGAGATTAAGAGTCACTTATGGTTTGTCTCCCTCCCAATCCCATCTTGTTTCATTTATTCTTCTACCCATTTAAGCCTCCATGTTGCATCACCACTTCCTCTAAACTCTGCCTTTAAAAATGTCCCTCTTCATCTTAGTACCTATAACTTTAGACCCAACTTGTCTGCGATGAATTTTGCCATTCTGGCTTTCTCTTTTGCATGGTATGTCCTCACCTGATACATTCTCAATCCCTTTTGCATTTTAAGTATGTTTCTTGAACAGCGTGGATCTGTAACCCCCTGATAGGCGCTTTAATAGAAAAAGTCAGTCTGTACACATTTAAATTAATGATAAACAGTCATGATCTTATTCCTCCCATCTTATTTTGTTTGTTTTTATTTTCCCCATTTTTGATGTTTTTAATCAAGTTCATTCTTTTTCTACTTGATAAATATAGAAGTTCTTTGCATTTTTTGATGACAGCTTAATTGAGATATAATTCACAGGCCATACCACTCACCATCTAATGTGGACAATTTAATGGCTTTCACTATAGTTAACTATACTATACTGAACTACTTACACATTTTCATCATCCTCAAAAGAAAACTTTAGCCATCACCACCAGTCTTAGGCAACCCCTAATCTACTTTCGGTCTCTGAAGATTTAGATATTCTAGAAATTCCATATAAATCAAATCATGCAATATGTGGTCTTCTGTGACTGACTTCTCTCAATCAGCAGAATGTTCTCAAGGCTCCTCTGTGTTGTGGCACATATCAAAATTCTAATCCTTTTCAAGGCCGAATAATATTCCACTGGCTGGATGGATCACATTTTATTTATCTGTTCATCAGTTGATGAACATCTGGGTTGTTCTCACCTTTTTGCTATTACGAATAAACCCTAAACCTTCATGCACAAGTTTTTGTGTGGGCATAGTTTTTTTCTTGGCTCTATACACAGGAGTGATATTGGTGTGTCATATGGCAACTCTGTGTTCAGCATTTTGAGGAGCTACTAAACCGTTTCTAATGTGGCTGCACCATTTTCCAAGCCCACCAGCAATTTACAGGTTCAAGCTCTTCACATCCTTCCAACACCTGCTTTTGGGTTTTTTGATAGTAGCCATCCAAGTGGGTGGGAGGTGGTATCTCACAATGGTTTTGATTTGCATTTCCTGAATGATTAGTGATGTTGAGCATATTTTCTCGTGCTTATTGTCCCATATATTTTATATATACCTTATATGTATCTTAAATATATATTATATATTTCATATTTTATTTATATTTAAATACATATTTAAGAATGTAAATATATTTACATAAATATGTTTATATAAATATACGATAATGTAAAATATATTTATATATACATTTATATATTAATGTATACATTTGAATATTGGAGAAATGTGTATTCAAGTTCTTGCTCATTTTTTTTAAAAATTTTATTTATTTATTTGACAGAGATTTATTGAGAGAGATCACAAGCAGGCAGAGAGGCAGGCAGAGAGAGAGGAAGAAGCAGGCTCCCTGCTGAGCAGAGTGCCCGATGCGGGACTCGATCCCAGGACTCCGAGTTCATGACCTGCGCCAAAGGCAGCAGTTTAACCCGCTGAGCCATCCAGGCGCCCCTCTTTGCTCATTTCTTAACTGGGTTGTCTTTTTATTTGAGTTGTAAGAATTCTTCACACAGTCTGAATGCATGTTCCTTATATATGACCTGCAAATATTTTCTCCCATTTAGTGGCTTGTCTTTTGACTTTGTCAATGGGGTCCTTGGAAACACAAAACTGGGACATTTTGGTTGAGTCCCATTTATTTGTTTATTATTTTTTTTAAGTTGCTTGTACTTTGGTGTTATGGCTGAGGAGCCGTTGTTAGATTCAAGACCACTAACATTTACCTTTGTGTTTTCTTCTGAAAACTTTATTATTTTATTTTATTTTTATTTTTTAAAAGATTTTATTTATTTATTTGAGAAAGAGACAATGAGAGAGAGCATGAACGAGGAGAAGATCAGAGGGAGAAGCAGATTCCCTGTGGAGATGGGAGCCTGATGCAGGACTCGATCCGGGAACTCTGGGATCATGACCTGAGCAGAAGGCAGCCGTTCAACCAACTGAGCTACCCAGGCATCCCGAACTTTATCATTTTAATGCTTACATTTATGTCTTTGATGCATTTGGGGTTATTTTCTCTGTATGGTGTGAGGCAGGACTCCCGTTTCATTATTTGCATGTGGCTGCTTGGGAGTAAAATACTGTTCTTACCCCCATTGAATTGTTTGGCACCCTTGTCAAACATTAGTTGACTGTAATTTATTTTCCTTTTTTTTTTCCCCATTGAGGCATTTCATGTGCCATGTATATTATATTTCTACGAAAAAGGAATCCAGGATTTTCCCTCCTGCCTGGAGTCTTCCTTCTTCATGGTGCATGATGCCAGAAAAATTTTTCCATGCAGTGAAACCAAACTGAGGGGATGGAAATATTCTGCCACTTTTCCAGATCTTTCAGTTATACAATTCTAGGGCTGGTCATGCCACACTTGTTTAACTTGCCCGTGAGGCTCACAGCAGTTTTCCCAGCTCTGTGGTCATCAATAATTTCAAACTTGCCAATGTACTCATGCTTCGTCATCACAGTCAGGAAATGGGACGATGACTTTGGTGCAGGGCCTCCTAAGAACCTGGCCTTCGCCTCCCCTTTCAGCAGTGTTAATGTTCTTGAGGGCATCTGTGGGACATTTGTTCACACTGTTACTGCAGCACGAAAAGATGGCAGAAAAAGCTTTTTTCCCTTTTATTAATATTTGGTCTTGTTCTCCTTCCCTTTCTCATAACCGAATGCATATTTCCCCTCCATCATTTGAAAACTGCATACTGTTCACCAGCTGTTTTCCCCAGAACGAGACCTTGTGTATCAAGAATCCTTATTTCACGGTTATTATACACAATCTTAAAGATTTATGACTGTCCTCTTATTTTACACATGCATACACATGAAGCACTAAATACGGACTTTATCTGAATGGCTAAATGTTGACCAAGACAGAAGCCAGTTGTAGTGGGAACTTCTAGGATAAAGATATAGTCTGAAGTTTTTGTTCTTTAAAAAAAGCCTTCATGGGGCGCCTGGGTGGCTCAGTGGGCTAAAGCCTCTTGCCTTCAGCCCAGGTCATGATCCCAAGGTCCTGGGATCAAGCCCCGCATTGGGTTATCTGTTCAGTGGGGAGCCTGCTTCCCCCTCTCTCTGCCTGCTTCTCTGCCTATTTGTGATCTCTGTCTTTCAAATAAATAAAATCTTTTAAAAAAAAGGTCTTCATATTTTATTAAAAATTTTAGGTGTCCAAATTCAAAAGGTTAATAATATAGTACAATAATAATTATAATAATAATAATAATAATAATATCATCTAATAATAATATAATAATTTCTCCTGCATAGTCACTGCTGCACACTAGTAAAATGAGATGTTTCTTTTCTTTTCTTTTTTTTCTTTTTTAAAGATTTAATTTATTTTATTTATTTGACAGACAGAGATCACAAGTAGGCAGAGAGGCAGGCAGAGAGAGAAGGAGGGAAATGGGCTCCCCACTGAGCAAAGAGCCCGACGTGGGGCTTGATCCCAAGAGCCTGAGATGACCCGAGCCAAAGGCAGAAGCTTAACCCACCCAGGCGCCCCGAGATGTTTATTTTCATTTGGGATTATGGAGGGGCAAGGTGTTTTTGGCTCTCCTGCTGAATTAGGGACTCCTGTCAGTATTGTCTCCACCTTTTTCCCTAATAGTAGCTCTGGAAGATGAAGACGTCCCTCCATCTCCCAGACATGAGGGTTTGACCAGAACATGGGATGGTATAAGCTCATTGACATAGTCTCATGAACTAAGCCCTGGTTTATTGGCCACAGTCGTTCTCCAAGTATTTTCAGGAGTAAACTTCAGGTGTTGCCCTTACTCTAATTTTTCTTTCTGAGATTTCTGACTGCAATCGCTACTTCCTGCAGTCACTCGAGGAGAAACGAGGCATGTGGCAGCGCAACAGTGTGTTTTTCTTTCAAGATGACAGAATCACTCTTGATTTCTATATGCATCCCAGATTTTCATATACGAACATGGATTTTGGTGTCTACCCTGAGGAGATGATACATACGGTGTGAGGCACACCTGTATTCTCATGACACGTCACCTGGGTTACCCAGAACTTTCTGGGCCCGGCAGAAAGGCAGAAACCCGGGTGAATTCCTCATTGTTCCAGCAGGCTGTCAGCCCTCAAAGGCCTTCTGGATGTGTTTGTGCATCGCAGTGTCTGCTGTGTAAGATACAGAAAGAGCACAGTAGTTCAGGGGGGAAATATTTAGGAACACATTTTCCAGGAGGAACCAGGATTCAGTTTGGGTGACTCTTGATCATTTTTCATCTTCTGACGACTGAAAGTGGTAGTTAGTCTACAGTCATGGTTTTAACATGCATTTCGAATGTAATGTTAGTTTCCATCAACATAAAACTATAAGAACTGTCTTCCTAAAGGGCATTCGTGTAAGGCCCGTTATTTTCCAGCTTGATTAATGAAAACAAAATTTTTCTGTAATGCTTTCTTCCTACTCTGTATTAGTTTTCAGGACTGGATTGAAAGTGATTTATTGTGGATAGGGTTATACCTGCTCGTGGAATTTTTTTCTGTTCCTGGGTTTTTAAAGGTGGCAGAGTTGACTTTCTGATTTTAATTCATCTTCACTAGATGAAGAATTCACAAATAGGACTTTTTCTTGAAATAATCATAGCCTGGGGGCGCTTGGGTGGGTCAGGTCATGATCTCAGGGTCCTGGGATCGAGTCCCACATCGGGCTTCCTGCTCAGTGGGGAGCCTGCTTCACTCTTTGCCTCCCCCTCTGCTTATGCTTTCTCTAATAAGTAAATAAATTAATAACCTAAAAAAAAAGTAGTTGTATTTGACTGGAGCTTCATGTGGAGTGACAGATCAACAGAAAGACAAAGGGATATGAGACAGGAAGCAATGAAGGAAAACACAGAGGCGCACAGTACAGACAGATGTTCCTCAGCTTATGACGGCCTCGGCTTCTAATAAACCCACTATTCAGCTGGAAATCTCTTTAGTTGAAAATGCATGGAAAACACCTAAGCGACTGAACATCAGAGTTTAGCCCCGCCAACCTTAAATGTGTTGAGAACACTTACAGTATTGCACAGTTGGGCAAAATCCTCTAACACAAAGCCTATTTCACAATAAAGTGTCTGGTATCTCATGTAACTTACTGAACACTGCACTGAAAGCCAGAACAGGATGGTTCAAGTGTGTTGGTTGCTGACCCTCGTGATCACGTGGTTTGCCTGGGGGCTGTGCTCACTGCCCCTGCCCAGCATTACAAAAGAGGTCCCTACTGTAGATCGCCAGCCTGGGAAAAGATCCAAACTAAATGCATATCACTTCTGCACTATTATAAAAAGTCAAAAAACCATAAACTGAACCAAGGTGAAGTCAGGGATCTTCTGTACCAGGTGTGTTAGGGAAGGTCAAGCGCTCCTGTCTGGCCAGGAACCATAGTGGTATGGGGGGAAAGTTGCACAGTAGAAAGTTCTACAGCGGAGAACCACTAGGACTCAAGCACCAAGGGTCACAGGTTGCGCCAGGAAGACTGGATGCTCCTCTGTGGGCGATGAGAAGCCATGAGCGACTCAGAAAGGCTGCAGAGCTCTGGGCAGGTGGGACAGCTGAGGGCTGCAATGAAGAGGGACAGGTGGAGCTGGGAGACCAGGTGGGGAGAGCCCGCTACCCTCGAACAAAAGGCGACAAAGGTCTGGACTGGGATGACGGAGATGGTGGAAGGTAATGGGATATTCATGAAACAGAACTGGAAAGCCATGGAAATGAAATAAGAGAGGGAGGGAAAACCGAACATGACTTTAATTGCCATCAGTATAAAACGTGTTGAATTAAAATGAATTGGTATTTCTAGACCGATGATGACATCACAATAATGGAAGGAAACCAATTTTGATTTTGAACCTGGTTAAGGAGAAAGTATAGAAAAGAGAAAAGCAGAGGCTCTGGAGTCACACAAATGTCACCGTTGAGATTCGTCCCCACTCTTCATTCCCTTTCCCTGTAAACCCAGGCAAGCGACACCTGCCTCACAGCACTGGTAACAAATAGGGAAGAGCACACGTTCCCGGGTCAGACAGGACAGCCAGGGATCAGCGGCACATGAGGAGGTGACAGGTGGTCACTAAACTGAGCTCAGGTGCATACACAGCAGTTTACGTCACCTTGAGATGGCTCCTCCTGTGACCTCTCAAAGAAGGTGGCAGTGGTGAGGAATGAACTTCAGGAGCTTATTAGCATACATGATCTTCAGGCCGTCCGGATGAGACTCAACGATCTGCTCTACAATCACCTAGCAGAAGGAAGAGCGTTTTATTTTTATTTATTTATTTATTTGTTTGTTTGTGTTTTTGCTTGTTTTTAAAGCACCTACAAGAGAAGTATGAACTATACACTACAGAGAAAAGAATCGAGTAAATCTTAAAAATGCACTTCGTCCTTCCTCCTCCCCACTCAGTATGCTTTCTAAACAGGAGGTAAGTAACAACGACACAAAAATCTAGGTCCAGGGATTTGGGAATACTGCTCCAACCCTGGGGGACACAGAGGCTGAGGGACAGAGACTGGCCTGAAGCTAAAACATCACACACACTCATCTGCTTCCCTTCTGAGCTTAAAAGCGAAATACTGTATCTGCAGACAACAGCTCTGTACCATCTTCACACTGGCCTTATCCTCTACTGTCTCCAGAACAGGGAAAGGGCTGAGATGGAAAGTGATGGAAGAAAACACATCTTATTTTGCTTTAGTATTTTATTTTTTTGGTGAGGCTGAGTTGCAGGAGGTGAATGACAAGCATACAAACTTAAAATACAAACGTGGCCACAGTTCATTTAACGACACGGAAGCATAAAGTACTTCCCTAATTTAGCATATTAGATTCAGTTCAATGAAAAGGGCATAAATTAAATACCTAAAATATTTTCATTTAGTGACAAAGAATAATGTGATCTTTTTCACCCCCACAGAGAGAGCTATGAACTATAATAGGATACATACAAAGAACTGACAGATCATTTACTTTTAGTAGTCCTAATGAAGCTGAGAAGATTACTGAAATTAATCCTTCAATTTCACTTCTATCACTGGGATACTGTCCCGTTTTAAAACTGGAAGCCTTTCATCCTGAAGTCATGGTGGGTAGCTTTATACTTACCGGACAGAAAGAATACTCGCACTGGCAGGTGACTGGAAGAAAGCCCTCAAACGCTGAGACTGGTTTCATGACTTCTGTCAGCCTGAACTAGATGAAACCGACGCTCTCTAAATGGGAAGCTGCTGATTGCTGGCGGCCTCACACGGTGAAGCCCATTATCCGGCCGCTCAGAGGCACGATACACTGACTCCCTGTATTTAACTGTATCCTCATAGGTCAAGAACACTGGGTAACCAAGTTCTGGACTTAAGGTACTACCCTGCTAACTCGCCCTTAAAAGCCCTTTATCTTTGAATATTCCCTCCCTCCCACCTTCCTAGCCTGGCAAACTCCCCCATGGTCTTCAAGACTTAGGCCACATCAATTCTGCGAAGATGCCTCCCCTCACGGACTTTCCCTGAGCACAGAGCTGTCTTCCACCTCCTCCAGTGGGCATGGGCGCCTTGGTGGGGTCACGCTTTGGGCAACTTCATTGACATATAACTTAGGGAAATGGAAATTGACCTGAAAATGTTCTGATCCGTACCTTCTTCCTAGGCAAGTCCCTCACCCCTACTAAATTAAGATGATCCCTAAGCTATGGCATCACTGGAAGAGACCAGAGTGCATGCCTGATTCCTGGCATGCTGATGGGCACCAAGCGGGACCAACCTTTTCTTACAACCAGAAGAGCAGGAACTAGGAGCATCTTCAAGGAAGAGCCCTGAGCTCTCTCGCACCCAGTCAAGAAATGAAGCCAGATTAGATGCTCTGTGTTTGCGGAATGAGGTGCATAGGGGCACAAACTTCATCCATGTACGGTTTCACCAGTACTTGATCGACTAACGCCTCTGCATCCCGTGTCTTGTCAATTGTAGCGTAAGTCCGGAGGCAGTGCCATATGATGTCCACATTGGAAGTCTGAAGCCCTTCTAGCAGCAGGCCTCCCAGGGACTGCTGCAGCATGGCCATAATGTGGGCTATACGCTGCAAGAACAGAGAGACCAGGAAAGAAGGTCCAGGCACAACAGTTTCTAAAAGCTCAAATATATGTGTATAATTTATATACATATGTGTTATATATATAAAGCGAGCCTCTAATTCTACCAGAATATATGTAAGACTAAAATCCCAACATTTCCTAGAGAATAACAATCAATCTCTACTCCCCATGATTGCTTTCTTTCTTTTTTTTAAAAAAGGTTTTTATTTGTTTATTTGTCGAGAGAGAGCACAAGCACACAAGGAGGCACAGGCAGAAAGAGAAGCAGGCTTCCTGCCAAGCAAGGAGCCCAAGGTGGGACTCAATCCCAGGACCCTGGGATCATGACCTAAGACAGAGGCAGTGGCTTAACTGACTGAGCCACTGAGGCGTCCCCTCCCTATGATTTCTATGAAAGTAAGTCGGCTTCATCAAAGTGAAGTTTAGACAATTACTGAACGACAAAAAGTTATTTGCCTCTTAAGCTACGGAGTAAATCTGACAAACGTGCATTTAAACCCAGTCAAAGGCTTTGGATAAATGAACTCTGACTACATCATATGATGTGTCAAGTTACATGAAATTCAGAATTAATTTTACTTGCACAGTTTGGAGACTACGCTTGTGTCTTTACACAAAATCTATCTAGCGTGACATAATGGAAGCAGGGTCCCGAGCAAGAGACACTGAAAAAAAAATTCAAAGCTAGCTTCAAAATCCTGTAGAGTAGCAATTATCAGGGGGCAATGCTAGGTCAAACCAAAATCATCCAGGAAATTCGCAAACAGCAAATTGAAAATCAAAACCAACACTTACTGGTCTTACTTTCTCCAGAAGAGGCAGGCCTTTGGTCTGAACAGCATGAAACTGTAACTGGTTAAATTTTGTGGCAATTCTCTCCAAAATCTCTCTAGTCCAGAGAGGGCTAGTAGAGACAATTAGAGAAGTGTAATTCCCAAAGTTAAAACCTGCCACCCCCACCGCCCCCCATGCCACCTGCACCTGCATGCCATCAATTTTCAGGACAAACTGTCTGTGCAGCAGGCCCCAGGTGCGAGGGGTGAGGAGCGGGGAGGTCGTAGAAGCCACTGACGCAGCCCAGGCAAGGGGATGGAGCTATTTTAGGTCAGTGAGGGTACAACTGCATGTTTCCACCACGTTCCTCGGGCTCTCCCATTCGTGCCCTTCTTCTCCCTTCTTTTCCCATTCTCTAAACCCCTCCTCTCTCTTGCCCTGTCCTACCGTTCATACCCGCATCCCCCTCTTCTTCTCCGCCTGCCTCATTCTTCCTCCCAAGTACCTCCCCAGTACTAACTACTGCTGTCTCCTCAATCAGCTAAAACTGACCGCCTAGCAGCAACCTGGGAAATCGCTCAGAGCAGCGGACTCCAAGTTTACATTTACCCAACGGCAGAAAGAGCAAGCTCGGTGCTCCGGGAGCTGGTGAGAAATCACTCACAGTGCATCTGCCATCAAGTGGACTGGATACACTTCCCTCTTGCCCCCCACATTAGAAAGCGTCAACCCCATTCAAAAAGAAGCTGAACAGTGAAAGAAAAAAAAAACAAAACAAAACACAACAAAGACCCAAAGCCCCTGCTGGGCTCTATGAGGCATCCCACATCTGAGGATGGGCAGTCAGGTAGTGAGGAAACACACTGTAAGGAAACCCAAAATGTCTGGAGACCTGCCACGGTGTGCCCCGTCCCAGAGCATCAGAACTGGTGTGGAGGGAAGGCAAGCGCTCGGCATGACCAAAGCCGAAGCCTAATCCCAACCTCTACTGATTGATCCCATGCGCATTTCCTATTTATCCTTATCTCAGCATTTCTGGGCCTGGCAGAGCATGATGGATTTGCCGTGCGCTGACGCTGCTCTGGCTTTCCTGACTCTAGAGCTCAGAGCTGCTCTTCTGGAGAAAAAAGTCCTCCAAGGTAATTCTGAGCAAGAAAGCGCACAATGTCTGTTTATCAAGGACAGTGTTGCAAAGGGACAGGATTGTAGACACAGAGCTCACCGAGGTGTTTCTATCCGAGGAGCACAGCAGCAACAGCAAAGACGGGAAGAACACTGGAGGGCCAGCTCCCCAGGGGCCGAACGTGGACATGGCTGGAGGGGCTGCAGGCGCTGCCAAGGGCCGCAGCGAAGCAGAGCCGCTGGAGACACACGGGCTGCAGAAGGGCCGCGTACAGACTGTCTGCTAAGTGTGGACGAACGGGGGCAGAAGCACGAGTGCTACGGGCTAGAGACACAAGCACAGTGGAGGCTGACCACTTAGTTGAATGCCTTGATGTGAAAGGGGGCAGACACCTAGGACCAGAGAATCGCTTCCTTTGGGATGTGTCCGTTCTTAATGTCCATCATGAGACATGTGGAGCATATGGTCTCTCAAGTTCCTTCCAAATCTAAAACCTTAATTCCTAAAATTTAGAAACCTAACTCCGCCTGCAGGGGGAGGGACTGTTAGCCTCACACAACAGAGCACGCAGGGCACCAGGCGACCTTGACGCAGGCAGCCCAGCTGGCATGTGCAGGACCAGCCCGGGCTACTCCCACTGCAGCACTGTGCGTCTCACGGTGCTGACAGGACCTAACTACTCATTTTCTGAGTCACTCATCTACCCTGGCTGACTGAAAATTCACACCAGGAAGGGAACAAGACAATCACAGTATAACAAAGAGAGCCATCATCTTTTTCCTATTTCATAAGCTTTTTCTTTCCTGTTTGTAAATTTCAACTGGATGTGTCCTATACTGTTTCATAATAATATAATGCTGGTGCAAAATACATCAATGATAATACTCTGGGCATGTCTAGGAAAAAAAAAATGAGATGGAGAAAAACCAAGATGAATGGTAGGTATGCCTTAAAGATCAACAGGACTTTGCTAGTCCTCAGGGAAGGTGATTCCAAATATACTTTTCCACTGCAAGCATAAGGACGTGTTGGAACTGTGGTCTATAACCAAAGGGTTTATAGGAACGTGTTATAGATTTCACCATTTCATGCTCTCCACTCTCCTGGAGCTACATTCTAGCCACAAACCTGGATTTTCTTCTTGTTCATAAATGAATTCTAACTAAGCCGTCCCAGCCTAATTAGACTAGATGTGAAGTATTAATTTATGTGCTACTTAGTTAAAAAAAAAATGCTTACCTGCTTGCTTCTAGTGCAGAGGTTTCTTTAGAACTTTGTGAATTTAAGATTTTTTCAATCTTTTCAACTGATCAAATAACTTGTATAAGCCTCAACACACACATCTATAAAAATAAAAATTAAGCAAACAAAAAACGTCACCATCTTTACTCTTAATCATCTTTATTTCCCATGCTAAATGCAGGAAAATATAAGCCCAAAAGTTAACTTCAAATATATAGGGCATGCTATATTTTGAATATTTCTATGAAACACAGAATTCTCAAGAATTCAAATCTTAGTTCTAGAATAAGCATACTTCCATATTCTATTGCAAGTTTATAGAGAAAAAAAAAAAAAACCCGACTTTGCTTTCTCATATTCTATACTCTTATTTCTTCTTTTCCCCATCCTGAATCTTTCTATGGGCATTTCTTTCCTATTTTTTTAAAAAAGATTTGTTTATTTGAGAGAGAGAGAAACTGCATGTGCACATGCAGGGGAGGGGCAGAGGGAGAGAGAGAATCGCGAGCAGACATCCTGCTGAGCACAGAGCTCAATGCAGGGCTCAATCTCATGACCCTGAGATCATGACCTGAGCCAAAATCAAGAGTCGGACGTTTAACCAACTGAGCCACCAGGCACCCCTCCATTTGTTTTCTTATGGCCCTTTATTCATGTTTTAACTTTGGCTTCCGATCATACTGACCCTCTCAGTTTACATGTGCATATACCTATATACCCAAGCACCAAATCATTAAAGACCTTTTACACTACAAATATTATCAAAGAGGTTGAGGAACATTATGAAAACTCTCATCCTAAAAGAACAAAAAATACAAAGTCATCCATTCAATAAATAGTTACTGAACACCGCTGGGAGCTCGACATTCATTCCGACGGGGGGTGGGGGAGGAGGGGGGACACGAGAAAATAAAGCAAGAAATACACCCTGCTCTCATAAAGCTTACTGTTTTGTCTGGAAGCGCATGACAAGCATTCTTTGGATAAAAGCTGTGAGGAGATCCAGAGGCGAATTAAACAGAAGGTCCCTCAAACAGGCTTTCTCCCCACTGAGATTTTAACAAATATGCTAATAATACACATAGAAAACATTGTACAGAGCAGCAGGCGAGAGTCAGAAGCCCAGACTCCCAATGCCCGCTGTGCCCCTACATCGGGGCACATGATCATGAATGACATCGGGGACACTTGAAACTGGAGATAGCACTAAGGGGCACACTCCCGGGGTGAGCCCTCAGATGTACAGAGCCGTTGCCTGTCTCACACACCTGAAACTAAGCCAACACCGCATGCTAACTACTGGGAATCGAAAAAATTAAAGTGAACACCAGAACATAAAGAACACAGGATCAGAAAATAACAACAAACCTATGGCAGAATCCTGAGTTTGCTTTGGAAAGCCCACTTCTCCCCTAGTCTCTAATATAGGCCTATTTTCTTTACAGGGCCGCTGACAATTTATACAGTCGTTACCTGTCAAGCGCTGCACCGACAACAGTTATCACTGTTTCTTGTTCTGGAAAAAGTGGGTGATCTTGAGATCGTGTGGGTACCTCTAAAATTCTGTCTTATTATTTCAGGTAGATAACGTGACATAATGCATAAAATGCACATGCGTGAGAGCTTTGAAAAAAAGCTGAATAGTGCTGACAAGTTCGCGAAGACAAGAGGAGAAGGCTTCAACTGGCATGCAGCATAAGAAATCTACTGGAGGGTATGTTTTTCTTCCTTATGTCCTCTTGTTTACACATTCGTTCATCTACTGCCCGAATTCCTTAACTGACAGATGACCTGAGACTCTTTAAAAGAATAATAAAGAAAACGTATTACAGACATTGTTTTGTCACATTATCAAGTTCCTACATCTCATTCAATTCCACAGAACTTAATACCTGTGCACCAGTACTATGCAGATATTGACAAAAAAAAAAAAAAGATATACCAGACACAGTTACTGTTGAGGGAACTCATTATCTGGGGGCATAATGACACGAAGGCAGGGTCGCATGGCCAGAAGAAGAATGACACATATACAGTGAAAGTTATGGGGATGAGGGGGCATAGAATGGAGAACAGATAATATGAAGCAAAGTACAGGAGAGTCAGGAAATGCGACGGGGCTCGAATCGGACACTGAAAGCCATGTGTACACAGCTGCCGAGATGGGGAGGGAATGGGGAGCAGATATAAGTGCAGACACACTCAGGGGCAGGGGCAGACAGGCACACAGCCATGTGCACTGCAGGCTTCCTTCTGGAGAGAAGCAGAAATAGGAATGGAGGGCCAACTTCACTGAGATGAGGTCTTTAGATTCTGCATATTTTGGAGAACGGGAGAATGTCAAAGCGCTGATGCATGATGATGAAATGTGGGTATGGAAATACCAGGAATCAAGAATGAAGAACAGAAGACCAGAAAAAGGCAGAGCGCAGAGGTAGAGAAACATGTCCAGAAGCTAATGAATAAAGAGATAATTAGGAATTAGGGCCAAAACAAAGGTTAACAGAAACAACTAGAATGAAGTAGGCATATCACAAAAATTCCACAGGAAGGTGAATTAATTCACTCCATCAACATTATGAAACACCTCCTGGACGTCAGTATTGTGGCAGCCCACAGGGATACAATGAAGACAGATATAGTCGTATCCCTCAGTGGTCTGAGAATCTCACAGAACAGCTTCAGAGATGGGACCAGAAAGGCAGGTCAGGCCTGTGGCTGAGCAGGACCAAAGTGGCCATAAAGACAGGCCATGGAAAAGGGAGGGGATACGGTGATGGCAGGGGGTGAGGCGGGACGGGAGCCTGTTTGAGTAGAGCAAATCTGCCTCCGGGGAGAGGGTTCGAGAGAAGAGTGGGAGGCCAAAGGAAGGCTAGGCTTGGGAAACAACACCACTATGAGGCCCTGGGAGGAAGAGGCACACCAAGGAGGCAGTGGGAGAGCCCCTCAGCGTCTGGTGTGGAATCCAACAGCAGACCACGAAAATCCCTTCCATTCCAAGGAAAAGTACCTTTAACAAGATTTTGTAAAATTCAAATGAGACATAAACCATGGAAAGTATTGGCTACCTCAAGGCACAACTCAAGATTTTTACCTCTTTCACGAACTCTTTCCTGCCTGCCCCTCCCCTAGGCTTCTCAGCACTGATATTTCCGTTACTCTGCATTTTTCTTGGTTCTAACCATGTATTGTGTCTTCCCTTAAATTATGGTCTCCTTATATTCTCTCTAGGATGCAGGCACTGTCTTAGGGGAGGGATGCACGAGGCCACTCAAGCTAGAGGAGACACACAAGGAAGGATGGTGTCGTTTATGACAAGTTTACGACAGGGCATCAGAACGGACAGAGGCCGGAAGTCAGGGCACCAGACACAGACGGGGGGGGGGGGGGAGACAGGGCAGCACAGATTTCTGTTAGAAGTGATGCCACAACTCCTCCTCCACTGTTCACCCAGGTGGAGTTCCTATTCCCAATGGCTTAGAGGTGGGGAGTCCCATTCCCACAACAGAGATTTTTCTGAGAGAACATGCAAATGTAACATTTATTAAGTATTACATTTTATTTATATTATCCTTCAGTTCCATTAGGGATTACACAGTTTTTGTAGATCAGCCCAGGAACCTAACCACATGTAGATTACGTGGGGGGGGGGGGATATTTACAAGATTACAAACTGTTAAAATACAAGTCATTCGTAAGTTAGAAACCACTTACATATGACCAAAGTGGCATTAATACGTTGAATTTGGAAATACGCTTCTTCTCCCCTGACATTTTAAGGTTGTCTACTCTGAGAATATGTCTTCTTCAAATCGAACATTTTTTTTAGGTTTTTAGCATATGCAAAAACAAGATCATTTACAACTCTTCTGAAGGTGAATATTATAATCATGAACCGTTAAAATACAACCACCAGTACCACCAAACTAACAGATGAATAGAATTCTTAGAGAAAAGCCGACGAGGACAACAGGCGTCACAGCAGACTGTTTTCATTAATTTGGGACTTACCAGAACTTCTCGTAACTGTCCCAAAGGCACAGAAAGTTGATTGAGGGCTTTGTCCATGCCAACCTAAAGCAAAACCAGGTTGGCACAAACACATCACGATAAGGAGTAATAATGATGTATCTATTTAACAATCAAAGCAGTACCAGATTTAAATTATTTTTTTTGGCCCAACCGTATTTTGCTATATAACTAGCTAAACAACAGAAGTGTTATTTGGCCATTAATGTTCTTCATAGAATATGAAAAAATCTGTTGAAATACATGAAACTATAAAAATAAGGGAAGTCATGAGAAACGAAAGTTTCCTTAAGAACAATTTGCCTTTAGATGACATTTTAAATGAATGTGAAAAATTTTCACAGAAGGTGATGATACTCAGCCAGCTGATGTGAAAGTCTGACGGGCTACGTTTCTCTTAAACATTATTATAAGCCTTGAGAAAAATAGAAATTAAACAGAAGTAAAATTTTCTAGGTTTTTAATCCTATTGGGATATTTATCTTAGTGGTATATTTCCCAAAAGCAAATGTGCATCATTAATTTTAATGCTTCTTGAAATTCCCACGGAGCTGCAACTTTCTGTGCTTCTCTGGACAAACAGATTTAAAACAAAATGAAGCATCAACAAGGAGACTTTTCTGCCAAGTAACAAAATCCAACATTTCTAAACGGCTTTTACAAACAATTGATAAGCTCACTGCAAATCATTCTTATATTGTTATAAAACCAAACTTTTAAAATATCAATATTGGCCAATGTTCCCTCAACCTAGCTCTGGCTAACATATACCTGGGAGTAAATTAAACATTGCAAGAGTGGTGGACATTTGCTCCTACAAATTAGTCTAAATCAAGGAAGACTTCAGGGTAATCACTTAGCAACTAATAAAACAACCCCTTGGGTATTATCATCCTTTACTTTTCACTGTTGACTAATGAATTTGAAACATAATCTAACTAGAGCAACCTTAAATGAATAAAAACTAAAACAAACAAAAAAATGTATTCCAAAAAGTTTAGTTCTTTTATTAATGAAATTGGTAATTTCTTCAAGTTTCTGGTGGGGTTGGTGGGGTAATCAACTGAAAGGTTTCTAAAAACTCTGCCCTTTTAATAAATATGAAGGAGAGAGAAAGTGTGTGTGTGTGTGTGTGTGTGTGTGTGTGTGTGTGTGTGTGTAGGACTTGTGAATTTCAGGTTTACCAAGTTTGTGGAAAGGTTGACAAAATCTGCATAATCCTTGTTGATGAGCTCCACCATGGCTATTTTAAGAAGTTTATAGTAGAGTTCCAGATCTCCTCTTAGTTCCTCCAGCTGGACATGCTTCCTATAGTCAGACACAAAGTGATCGACGTCAAAATCTTCCTGAAAATCAAACCAGAAAGAAAAAAATGATTGCAATGATACCACATTTTACATAGAAAAATAAGATCAGAGAAAGAATAAGAGGACGTTTACTGCAGGGGAACACACACAGGGACATCAGGGGGTCTGCTCACTTCCTAAGATTATGGGAAAGGGGGCCCCTCACCAAGACCATTCTCTCCTGTTGCCTAACTCTACAGGTATTTTATTTCTTTTAATTATACATTTCAAAGAGGCTCTTCTTAAAATAGAAACAGCTTTTTCTTCTTAATTTTAAAAGTAACAAATGTTCACTGTCAAACTTTCAACCAACCAAGAAATACTTATGTAAGAGAGAAAAAAAAATCACCCACTCTCTAATGCTCTGCAGTTAAGCACTGTTAATGTTTATTTTTCTTCACTATTTAGCACAGCGATTCACATTCTTCCAGACTTTGTTTTGGTCTTTCCCTTTACTTTTTTTTTTTTAAGATTTTATTTATTTGAGAGAGAGAGACTGAGAGAACAAGTGGGAGAAGGGGCAGAGGGAGAAGTCGGCTCTCTGCTGAGCTGGGAGCCTGATGCCAGGGTTCATTCCAAGACCCTGAAATCAAGACCTCAACCGAAGGCAGACGCTTAACTGACTAAGCCACCCAGGTGCCCTAGTCTTTCTCTTTAAAACATAAATTACTTTTGGGGTGCCTGGCTGGTTCAGTGGGTTAAGGCCTCTGTCTTTAGCTCAGGTCATGATCCCAGGGTTATGGGTTCAAACCCCGCATTGGGCTTTCTACTCAGCAGGGAGCCTGCTTCCCTGTCTCTCTCTCTGCCTGCCTCTCTGCCTACTTGTGATCTCTGACAAATAAGTAAATAATTTAAAAAAAAATAAATATCAATTACTTTTTAAAGAAACTGACATATAATGGACACATGTTAGTTTCAGGCGTACAACATAAAAATTCCATATTTTTATCTGTTGTGAAATGATCACCCTAAGACTAGTTAACATCCATCACCAAACATACACATTTTTTTCTTGTGCTAAGAACTCTTAAGCTTTAGCAACTTTAAATATATAATAATATAGGGCACCTGGGTAGCTCAGTGAGTTAAGGCCTCTGCCTTTGGCTCAGGTCATGATTCCAGGGTCCTGGGATCGAGCCCCACATCAGGTTCTCTCCTCAGCAGGGAGCCTGTTTCCTCCTCTCTCTCTGCCTGCCTCTCTTCCTACTTGTGATCTCTGTCAAATAAATAAATAAAATCTTAAAATATACATATATATATATATATATATATATATATATATATATAATATACTATGCAGCCATCAAAAGAAATGAAATCTTGCCATGTGCAGTGATGTGGATGGAACTAGAGAGTATGCTGAGTGAAATAATCAGAGAAAGATAATTATCATACCATCTCCCTGATATGAGGAATTTGAGAGGCACAGTGGGAGGTGTGGGGGTAGGGAAGGAAAAAAAATGAAACAAGATTGGATTGGGAGGGGGGCACCTGGGTGGCTCAGTGGGTTAAAGCCTCTGCCTTTGGCTCAGGTCATGATCCCAGGGTCCTGGGATGGAGCCCCACATCAGGCTCTCTGCTCAGCGGGGAGCCTGCTTCCTCCTCTCTCTCTGCCTGCCTCTATGCCTACTTGTGATCTCTGTCTGTCCAATAAATAAATAAAATCTTTAAAAAAAAAGATTGGATTGGGAGGGAGACAAACCATAAGAGACTCTTAATCTCACAAAACAAAGTGAGGGTTGCTGGGGGGAGGGGTGTAGGGAGAGCGTGGTGGGGTTGTGGACATTGGGGAAGGTATGTACTATGGTGAGTGCTGGGAAGTGTGTAAGCCTGACAATCCACAGACCTGTAACCCTGGGGCTAATAATACATATTTCTAATAAAAAATAATAAAATAAATATACAATAATACACAGTATTATTTACTACAGTCACTATGATGTACATTACATCCCCAGGGCTTATATTATTAACTGGAAGTTTATACCACTGGACCCTTCATCTATTTCCTCCACAACCTCGCCTCTGGCAACCACCAATCTGTTCTCTATGACTTCATTTTGTTTTGTTTTTTAGATTCCACATGTGAGGGAGATCATACAGTATTTCTCTTTCTCTGTCTGACTTATTTCACTCAGCACAATATCCTCAAGGTCCATCCATGTTGTTGCAAATGGCAAGACTTCCTTCTTTTTATGGTTGAGTAATATTCCATCGTATACACACACATTTTCTTTATCCATTCACCCCGTTGGTGGACACTTTAGTTATTTCCAAGTCTTGGTTGTTGTAAATACTGTGATACTCACTACTGTGAGTGTGAGTCTTGCTGGCCGCTAGAGCCAGGTGATCTAGAGGTATACCCTGGGTAGCAACTGCAAACCTCGGGGCATCATACGAGCATTCAAGCTCCTTTCCAGGAGATACCAGAAAGCAGAAGCGAGGCAGAGGGACAGCGCAAAGATGGTACCCATCAGCTCCATCTTTGGAGAATACCTTACTAGGCTCCTAGATCCATGTTAAATGAGATGCCTGCCCCTCAGGGCTTTAAGATAAGCAAATGGGCCTCTTTCACAGAAATCTGAACGCATTTCAGTCTGCTGCTTCTGTGCTGAGTTCCAGGGTGGGTCAGTCTACTCGCGCGACTGCTTTAAGAACTCTTTCTCAGTTTGCTATAGCCTTGTGGGTCTCATGGGTGCAAGCTCTGATGGCTTTCAAAGCTGGATGTTTTGGAGTCTTGTCTCTTAGATGTACATCTTGAAAGTTGGGGTGCCAGAAGTGGGGCTCAAAGCCTTTACTCCTCAGGGAGAAGCCTGGGGTTGTGAGTACCCTCTCAATTCCAGGTCGCTGTACCAGGGGTGGGGTTTATGGCAAGAGTGATTCTTAATTCAACATAGGTTTTTTTCCTTACTCACCTAATGTGTAGGAGTCACTCAGCTAGTTGTAGGGTTTTTTCCACAGGAAATTTTTCCATATGGAGCTATAGATTCAGTGTGTATTTCATAGAAGAGATGAGTTCAAGATCCTCCTATGCCACCATCTTGAATGGAAACCCCAGACCTTCTCTATGTATGTGTGTAAACATACACACACACACACAAATATTCATGCTCTTCTAAACTATTTCCCATCTACGGGCACCTGGGTGGCTCAGTGGGTTAAGCCTCTGCCTTCGGCTCAGGTCATATCTCAGGGCCCTGAGATTAAGCCTCACATCAGGCTCTCTGCTCCGCCGGGAGCCTACTTTTCCCCTACTTTTCCCCCTCTCTCTGCCTGACCTCTCTCTCTCTCTGTCAAATAAATAAATAAAATCTTAAAAAAAATTAAAAAATAAAAAATAAAAAACCATTCTATTAAAAAAAATTTCCCATCTAAAAATATAACTTGAATGTCTTTACGTAAAACACATACATTTCTATTAATATTTTATGTGCATGCTGAGTGTCCCATTGAACAGATGTTCCAAATCTTTCATAACCTATTTCCAAGTATTGGTCTCACAGGATTAGCTATCCTGTGTTTCCCCTTTACAATACTGTGATACCCCGGTAGGCTTATATGCTTAGAGGCAATAAATTACTATCTACTTCCCCTGTGACTCTGCTACTCCATGACCTGTTTAGTCAGCAAGAATCAAATGTGATGATTCCCAAACTAGTTAAGGACACCTACACTTACTTCGTAATTATATAGCTTCATTAAACACTATGTAAACCAACAAAATATGACTGCAAAAAAAAATCACTATTCTTTTGAAAACTAACAGAGCTATTTTGGAAAGATTTGATACAAAGAAATCAATAAGAAAATTTTTGCTAAGTTAGGTATGGGTGAGATGACCACGTACCAGGCAGGAAGGGAGTGATCACAGGATTCTCACTCAATTCAGTTAAAGAAACTGAAACTGAATGCAAAAAAAGACAACATAGAAAGCTTTTTTTAAAAAGATTCTTTTTATTTATTTGAGACACAGACAGACAGTATGAGCAGGGAAAGGGGCAATGGGAGAAGGAGATTCCCTGCTGAACAGGGAGCCCAATGCGGGACTCTATCCCAGGACCCTGAGGTCATGACCTGAACCGAAGGTAGATGCCTAACCTATTAAGCGACCCAAGTGCTGTGATAACTCAGAAATCTAATCTGCAGGCCAGTTTCCAAAGAAAAGATCTGGCACTGTTTCAATGGAGAATAAATGTACATATATTTTTTCCAAATAAAATGCTAAAAACTGTATATACCATTCCCTAAGAGTACTTGTTTAAACTGACTTTCTTAGTTAATCAACCAAAGACTGACCCTGCTAGTGTCAGAGAGAAGGACTTCATACCAAACCGTAATTTCACAGTCATCTACAGAAAGCCACCTGCTTCTTACACTGGTGACCAAATTAGCCTGGACCTTTCTCTCCTGAGACCATCTCAGACCTTACATCATAGTTAGGTAGTACATCACGGAAGGGGGTCTTGGTTCATAATCCTGGCCATCCTACTCACCAACTGTATACCTTTAGGTCGATCACTTTCCCTGCCTCAGTTACACATTGTTGAAGTTCTTGAACTTCATGATGGCATTCTAAATTGTATAACTGGGGTGCCTATGTGGCTCAGTTGGTTAAGCATCTGCCTTTGGCTCAGGTCATGATCCCAGTCTCTTGGATTTGAGTTCCACATCAGGCGCTCTGCTGAGCAAGGAGCCTGCTTCTCCCTCTGTCCCTTCCTCCTGCTCCCGCACTCTCTCACTCTCAAATAAAATCTTAAATAAATAAATAAATAAATAAATCATATAACTTAGCCTCAGTGAACAAATGCTATTAGGTAATATTAGTACTCAACTCACCATTTATGCATTTGTTCTCAGATAAACAAAAGTTGCATAACACATGACTAAATAACTCAGAACATCTGTGAATACTGGGTTAGGCAGCGTTTGCTGTGAAAAGCAAACCCAAACTCACAGTGCCATAATAGAGACCCATTTCACTTAACCAAGAATGGTTTTACTACTTTAGGAATGGTTTTACTTTATAGTGTAGATTTCCCAAGTATTCAAAAAGAAAGTATTTACAACCCATACATTTATGGTCAACTGATTTTTCACAAGGATGCCAAGACCATTTAATGGGGGGAAAAACAGTCTTTTTGAGTGCCTACTACTGGGACAAATGAATATCTACATGCAAAAGGATGAACTTGGAACAGCAACGTCACACATACACAAAAATATAACTCAAAATGGATCAAAGATTTAAATGTAAGAGTAAAAACTGTAACACTCAGAGAAAACAGGTGAAAATCTGTATGACTTGGGATCGGGCAAAGCTTTTTTAGACATGATACACAAAGCAATAAGAAATATTAGATAAGCTGAACTTGATCAAAATAAAAACTTTCGTGTGTCAAAGGACACTACGGAGAACGTGAAAAGACAACCCACAGAATGGGAGAGAGTATCTGCAAATCATTTGTCTGACAAGGACCTAATAACCAGAATATGCAAATATACTCTTAGAACTCAACAACAAAAAGACAAATAACCTAATTTAAAAACAAGCCAAAGACTTTTGAATAGACATTTCTCCAAAGATGATACACAGATGGTCAAGAGCACATGTCGGGATGTTCGACATCCTTAGTCATTGGGGAAATGCGAATCAAAAGCACATGCAGATGCCACGTCACACCCACTAGGACAACTATGGTAAAATAAGAAAAAGAAAAAGAAAAAAAAAAGAAGAAGAAAAGTGCTGGCAAGAAGGCGGAGAAGCTGGAAACCTCCTGTATTGTTGGTGAGAATGTAAAATAGTGTGGCTAAGGCAGCAAACAGCTCGGTAGCTCCTCAAGAAGTTACACACGTACAATTACCCAGCAGTTCTACGTCTAGGGGTATGACACCGACAGAACTGACAACAGATGTTCCTGCCACAAACTGTACATGAATGGGCACAGCAGCGCTGCTCGTAACAGCCAAATGAGTATATACCCAACGTCCATCAACTGATGAATGGATACATAAAATGTGGAAGAGCCTCTTACACAACCATAAAAAGGAATAAACTGTTACATGCTACAACACGAGTGAAGTCTGAAAACATTCTACTCTCAGGTTAAAGGAAGCCAGACACAAAAGGTCACGTGTTATACAATTCCACTGATAGGAGATGTTCCAGAAAAGGCAAATCCATAAAAACAGAAAGTAGATTCATGATTGCCAGGGAATAAGGGGAGGGGAGAATTGGAACCAAGAGGTTTATTTTTCGGGTGATGGAAGCATTCTGGAATTAGACAGAAGTGACGTATGTACCATATACACAGTAAATATACTAAAAACCAGAGAAGAGTACACTTTCAAATGGCAACTATTATGCTTTGTGAATTATATTTTGATGAAAAATGAAACAACTTAAATATCAACAAGTTAAATGCTAGAATACATTAAAAAAAATCCAAAGTAACACTAATCACAGGAACAATGGAGTAGCTACATGAATTTCAGACAAAGCAGATTTCAGAGAAGGAAAATTATCAGGCATAAAGAGCAGCATTACATAATGATAAAGAAATCGACTGACCAAGAAGACACAATTATCCTTAACGTATGTGTGCCTGATCAACACAGGTGAGACACAACCTAACAGAACTGCAGGGAGAAATAAACAATTGCATTATCACAGCTGGTGACTTCAACACTTCTCCATCAGTAATGGGCCGATCCAGCAGCAGGGCAACAAGGATCTGACAGATGTGGACATTCAGTCCAGACATGGCACACTCAACACCACCATCAATTACCGTACAACAGACGTACACAGACAATTTCGCCCAGTAATAGTGCAACACACATTCTTCTTAAGCTCATATGGAACACTCATCAAGACAGAATAATTCTGGGCCACAAAAGACAACAAATTTTTAAAAATAAAAATTATACCAAGTATGTTCTCAGACCACAATGGAATTAAAAATCAGTAACAGAAGATAGCTGAAGAAGTCCAAAATACATGGAGATTAAATGACACACTTCTAAATGACAGGAGACCAGTCTCAACAAAATACAATGTAGCAAAATGTGTGGAATGCTGCTTAAAGGGAAAATATAGTACTGAATGCAAATATTAGAAAAAAAAAGATTAAAGACAATAATCTAAGCTTCCATTTTAGGCAACAACAACAAAATCAAATCTAAAGTAAGGAGGGGCTCCTGGGTGGTTCAGTTGGTTAATCATCTGCCTTTGGCTCAGGACATGGTCCTAGGGTCCTGGGACAGAGCCCTGCATCAGAGCTTCCTGCTCAGGGAGGCTGCTTCTCCCTCTCCCATTCCTCCTGCCTTTATTCCCTCTCTCACTGACTCTCTCTGTGTCAAATAAAATCATAAAAAAACCCTAAAGGAAGTAGAAAAAAATAAAAATTAGAGCAGAAATCAATGTAATTAAAACCAGGAATTTTTTTTTTAATCAATAAACCCCAAGTCTGTTTCTTTGAAAACATCAATAAAACAGATACACCCTTAGCCAGGCAAACAAAGAAAAAAAGGTAGAAGACATAAATTACTAATATCAGATGAAAGAAGGGAGGGCTACTGCTAACAATCCCAATCACTGTAAATTCAACCAAACATTTATGGAATACTACACAATTCTCTAAAATCTCTTCCAGAAAGTAAAACTACAAGGAATACTTCCTAAATCATTCTAGGAGATCATTATTACCCTGACACCAAAACCAATACTACAAGAAAAGAAACTACAAACTAGTATCTCTCATGAACACAGACACAAAATCTTCAACAAAAATTAGCAAATAAAAGCAAACACTATATTAAAAAATTATACACCAGGATCATGTAGGATTTATTCCAGGAATGCAACATTAGAAAATGTTCAACATTAGAAAATCAATGTGATCCATCATATCAACAGAAAAAAAAATCACATGATCATATCAATGAAGGGAGGAAAGAAAACATTTAACAAAATCCACACCTCTTCATTATTAACCCTCAGGAAACTAGGAATAGGAGGACTTCCTCAACTTGATAAAGAATGTCTCCAAAAATCCACAGCTAACATGATATTAATACTGAGAAAATAGAAGACAGGGAATCAAGGCAAGGATGTCCATCCTACTACTAGTATTCAATACTATACTGGAAGGCAAAACTAATGAAATAAGGTAAGAAAAGGAAACAAAAGGTATACAACCTGGGAAAGAATAAAACTTTGTTCACAGATGACATGACTGTCTACAGAAAATACAAAGACTTCACACCCCACACCCACACCCTCCTGAAACTAGTCAAGTGATTATAGCAAGACTGCACGATACACAGTTAAAATACAGAAGTCAATTGCTTTCCAATGATGTATCAGACAAAGGGCCAGTATTCAAAATTTATAAAGAATTTATCAAACTCAACATCCAAAAAACAAAAAAAATCCAGTCAAGAAATGGACAGAAGACATGAATATACCAAAGAAAACATCCAAATGGCCAACAGACACATTAAAAAGGGCTCCACATCACTCAGCATCAGGGAAATACAAATCAAAACCACAATGAGGGCTCCTGGGTGGCTCAGTGCGTTGAGCCGCTGCCTTCGGCTCAGGTCATGATCTCAGGGTCCTGGGGTCGAGTCCCGCATTGGGCTCTCTGCTCAGCAGGGAGCCTGCTTCCCCTCTCTCTCTGTCTGCCTCTCCATCTACTTGTGATTTCTCTCTATCAAATAAATAAATAAAATCTTGAAAAAAAAAAAACCCACAATGAGACACCACCTTACATCAGTCAAAATGGCTAAAATTAACAAGTCAAGAAACAACAGATGTTGGCGAGGATGTGGAGAAATGGGAATCCTCCTACACTGTTGGTGGGAATGCAACTCTGGAAAACAGTATGGAGGCTCCTCTAAAAGTTAAAAATGTAACAACCCAACGACTTAGCAATTGCCCTATTAGATGTTTATCAAAAGTACACAAAGTTATTTGAAGGGCCAAAAGCACCCCAATGTTTATAGTCAAACTATTGAAAGAGCCCAGATGTCCATCAACAGATGAATGGATAAAGAAGATGTGGTGTACACACACACACACACACACACACACACACACATTACTCAGCCATCAAAAAGAACAAAATCTTGCCATTTGCAAGGAAATGGATGGAACTAGAGGAAGACAAATACCATATAGTTTCAGTCACATGTGGAACTTAAGAAACAACAGATGAATACAGGAGAAGGGAAGGAAAAATAGAAACAGACAGGGAGGCAAATCACAAGAGACTTAACTACAGGAAACAAACTGAGGGTTACTGGAGAGGGGAACATTGGGGTAACTGGGTGAGGGGTATTAAGGAGGGCACTTGTTGGGATGAGCTCTGGGTGTTGTATGCAACCAATGAATCACGAAATTCTAACCATGAAACTAAAAGTAGACTATATGTTAACGAGATTGAATTTTAATTAAACAATTTAAAAAGTCAATTGTTTTCGTATATACCAGCAATGTACAAGTGGAATTTGAAGTTAAAACACAAGACCATTTACATTAGCATACCAAAAAAAATTAATACTTAGGTGCAAATCTAACGAAATATGCACAAGATCTATATGAGAAAAAGTATAAAATTCTGATGAAAGATAACAAGCAAGGTAAGATGTGAAGTGGAAAGAAAGTCCATAATCTTGGGTAAGAACACTCAATACTGTTAAGAGGTCTGTTCTTCCCAAAATGATCGACAGACTCAATGCAATACCAATCAAAATGCCAGGAAGTTATTCTGTGGATACCAACATGTTGACTCTAAAATTTGGATGGAAAACTGGAAAACCAAGAGTCCCAGAGTAGTCAACAAAATATTAAAGAGCGGGGAAAAAAAGGAAATTGAGGATTGCCACCACCCAATCTCAAGACTTACTATTAAAGCTATAGTGATTAAGACAGAAGATGCCTGGCAAAAGAGACAGGTGCTTGGAACAGAATGGAGAGCCCAGAAAAACATCCACACACACAGGCAAAGGCAACTCAATGGCAAGGACAGTCTTCAACAAATGGAACCGAACAATGGCACATTGATAAGAAAAAACAAACAAATGAAAAGAATAAAAACAAACTTTTCACACCTTTCACAAAACCTAAACGTAAAATGCAAAACTTCTTAAAGATGACAGAAGAAAAAATGTAGGGATCCTTGGATTTGGCAATAACTTTTCAGATATAAAACCAAAAGCATGATCTACGAAAGAAAAAAAATTGATGAGAGGGACTTTGTTAAAATTAAACTTCTCCGTAAAAGACACTGTTAAGAGAATGAAAAGACGGGACGCCTGGGTGGCTCAGTTGGTTAAGCAGCTGCCTTCGGCTCAGGTCATGATCCCAACATCCTGGGATCGAGTCCCACATCGGGATCCTTGCTCCGCAGGGAGCCCGCTTCTCCCTCTGATTCTGCCTTCCACTCTGTCTGCCTGTGCTCGCTCTCACTCGCTCTCTCTTTGACAAATAAATAAAATCTTAAAAAAAAAAAAAAAACGAGAGAGAGAGAGAATGAAAAGACCAGTCACAGAGTAGAGAAAATATCTGCAAAACACATCCATGGTAAAGGACTTAAAATAAGAAATATAATATAAAGATGTCTTAGTAGCAACAAGAAATCAAACCTAATTTAAAAATGTGAAAAGAGCGGTGGCTGGGAAACCCAGTCAGTTAAGCATCTGCCTTTAGCTCAGGTCGTGGGACTGAACCCCACACTGGGCCCCCGGCTCAGCGAGGAGCCTGCTTTTTTCCCTCTCCCGCTGCCTGCTGCGACCTCTCCATGTGCTTGTGCTGTTAATAAATAAATAGAATCTTTAAAAAAGAAAAAAATAGGATCTGAAAAGATGCTCAACTTTGTATGTCATTAAGAAATTGCAAATTTAAACAAGGTACTATTATGTATCACGTAGAATATAAAAAATCCAAAGCACTAGTAATACCAAATGCTAGCAAGGATGTGGGACAACCAAACTCTCATTCACTGTTTGGTCAGAATGCAAAATGGGAGGCACTGTGTGAGACAGCTTGGCAGTTTCTCACAGAACTACACACATTCTCACTGTAAGATCAGTAATTGTGCTCCTTTGTATTTACCCCAAAGAGCTTAAAACTAGTGTCCACACAAAAACCTGCACACGGATGTTTACAGCAGCTTTATTCTCTGAAGTGCCAAAACTTGGAAGCAATCCAAATCTCCTTCAGTAGGTGAACAGGTACACTGTGCCACACCCACACAATGGATTATTCGACAATTAAAAGATGAATTATTAAGCCACAAGACTTCGAAGAACCTTAAATGCATATTGCTAAGTGAAAGACCAGTCTCAAAGGCTAAATACTATATGATTCCAACTCTATGAAATTCTGGAAAAGGTAAAAATTAACCAACATTTTTATTTTTATTTATTTTTTAGGTCATCTCTATACCCAATGTGGTGGCTAGAACTCACAACCCCGAGATCAAGAGTAAGATGCCCTAGCAACTAAGCCAGCCAGGTGCCTCTGAAAAGGTAAAACTCTAGACAGTAAAAAGATCTCGGGCTGAGGGGTGAGGGAGGAGGGTGCAGAGAGAGGAGAAGAAACAAATAGATGAGGTACAGGGGTTTTCAAGGCAATGAAACTAGGCTGTAAGATACCAACAGTAGGTAAATAACATTATACATTTGTCAAAACCCACAGAACTATAGAAAGAGGAGTGAACCTTAATGTAAACCATGGATTTTAATTAATACTGTATCAATGCTGGTGGTTTATCAGTTGTAACACATGTACCACAACAATGTAATACATTAATAATAGGAGATAGTGTAGTTAGAAGAAAAATATCTTCTCTTTGTACTCAGGGGTATTTCCTATATGAACCCAGTTAAAGTACAAATCCCCCAAAAGGCCAGAAGTTGGGAGATCACAAGAGGTGTTGGAACACAGGAAAATAAAAGAGCAAACCAGACAAGCTGCAGGTAATTAAGAACCATTAACCATAAGAGAAGCAGTGACATCACTCAAAATTAAAACCAAGTAGAGTTTAAAAGTTTAGCTACTTTACTAACTAGCTGCAATCAGGGATGGCAAACAAAGACTAATTCAAAGTAACCTGGGAATTAATCATTTAAAACTTACCAATAATCTGAAATTAGTAGCTTTAATGCTATGAAAATTACATGGAATTTGGAAAGATTGAAGTTCTCTAAGCTGCCAAGAAGTAAAACACTCCTTCCCAGATACATGGACTTATAAAATCACTATATACTATCTCCACGAGAAGCAGAATCCCCCAGAACCATCACTCTGTAATGATGAGAAGTACTAAGAGGGCATATGAAATTTATGAGCTCTGCCCTGAAACATGTCCCATTTCAGGGAGACAAAAAACCAAAATAGTTAAGCACTAATCTGCACACTACATAGGGGTTGAAAGACATAGAAAGTTTGTGTGAGCTCACGTATGTGTGTATTTCCAACCATTCTTGAAAACAATGGACAACAGAGATGAATAAATGTCCCTGTATATCCCATAAATATTCCTCAAATATTGATCATGCAACTCCAGCTCTGCTCTAAGACCTGGGGACACAGACATGAAAAGAAAAGACAAGGTCTCTGCTTTTAAGGAGCAGATATTCTAATGCAGAAATGAGAAAATAAATATGTAAACAAACATTATATTAATGAACAGTGATCAAATAGTGATTAATGAATAGTGATCACAGCTAAAAAGAAATCAGGACACAGTAAAGGTCTGAGTGACAAATGGAATGTATTTAAACTTGGATGAACCAGGAAATATAGAACAATGAGTTGAGATCCAAATGACACAAAGGAGCTACCCACAGGAAGTGTTGGAAGAGTGTTCCCGCCCAAGGTATCAGCATGTATACAAAAATGTCCTTGGAGCTCTTCCCTCCAGCCCCTGCTCTCAAATCTCTGCCCCAGCTAGGTGGGGACATAATCTAGGACTTGTGTCTCCCAAAACTCATTCTAAATGTTTGTTCAGTGACTAAATTATTCAAGCTTGAGAAATTAAAAACATATGCTAACAAGATCTTCCCACCATCTACAGAGAGATCATCTTAAAAGCATCATGAAATAGTAACACTGAAATTCTAAAAAACTTCTGTTCTAACATTTTAATCAATTTTATATCAAACTCCTTTGTTGAATTTATATACCCATTTGACATATTTATGAAGAGACAAAAAAAAAAAAAAAACAAACCCTACATTCCGTAAATGTATTTATCCATCTAACAAATATTTGAGTACCTAATTACACTCTGTTCCAGCTGATTTCTTCTCTTTATCTCTTTTTTCCCCTCAATTTAACACCAATCATAATCTATGTAGGCTTTTAGTTCGCTTTTCAAAATTAATTTCTTGAGCTATTTAAAGGAATTATCCAGTGCTAGAGTTCTCAACATTGGTCACACATTAGAATCACTTAAGGAACTTTTTTTTTTTAAGATTTTATTTATTTGACACAGAGAGAGAGATCACAAGTAGGCAGAGAGGGAGGGAATAATGCTCCATGCTGAGCAGAGTGTCCCATGCAGGGCTCGATCCCAGGACCCTGAGACCATGACCTGAGCTGAAGGCAGAAGCTTAACTCTCTGAGCCACTAAAGCACCCACTCACCTGAGGAACTTAAAAACAAAAAGCCGAAAGGGCACCTGGCTCGTTCAGTCACTGGAGCGTGCAGGTCTTGATCTCAGGGTTGTGAGTTCAAGTCCCATGTTGGGTGTAGAGATTACTTAAAAAAAAAAAAGAAAAGAAAAAGCCCAAGCCCTAGTTTGTGATTAATTTGTTTAAATGTTTCAAGAAATTTGATGCTAAATGTTGTAAGACTATTTAAATAACAAAAATATATATTTACATAATACTTCTTGCTTTCAAATTTTGAACAAAGAACTTACTAATAATCAATAACTTAGTAGGCCAACATTTTATTTAAATAAGTTTTATGGTACTACAAAGAGTGAATCAGAAAATCAAAAGCAAGGAGAAATGGGCATGGTGTGAACATGGGGAAGCAAG
Source organism: Mustela lutreola (assembly GCF_030435805.1). Taxonomy (NCBI): domain Eukaryota; kingdom Metazoa; phylum Chordata; class Mammalia; order Carnivora; family Mustelidae; genus Mustela; species Mustela lutreola. Next base: position 53,753,866 of record NC_081308.1, on the reverse strand, counting down.
AGAAAGCAAGCAAGTATGTGACCGGGAAGCAAATGCTTAGCTCTGAGATCCTTCTCTGAGAGAAGGACAGATTAAAACCTAAAAAGAAAGAAAAGAAGGATCCCATGCACTCAAGGAAAGAGAAGTCCCCCAACATCCCTCCTGCTTTTTCCAATATAAACACACAGCTGGGCCGACTTACCACATCATGGTTGGTACCGACTTTATCAACTTTTCTATTTAGGCCAAACTTGACCGGTCAATGATGGACGGGCTGTGTGCCAAGTGTACCAGTTGTACAACTGACTGAGTAATGGCTGAAACTGAGAAACCGGGGTGAAAGTATCAAGAGGCTCTAAGGATTGCGAAAGAGCCAAGATTCAAACAATTACCACGTACACACAAGACAAACTATGCAGATGACTGCTCAGTATGGAAGTAATTCAGAGTGTTACACTGTGGCATCAGCTGACCCAGACCCAGAAGATTGCTGGAGTTCCGATCATGGACATCTCTAACCATATAGACGACACTGAGTGAATGCCAGATGATGACGGAGCCCCTCACTCCTATATCTTAATAGAGTTCCTCAGCTCTCCTTTACCAACTTTTCCTGTTGCCAGTTCATACAAGCAATTCTCCTTACCCAGTTCCTCTGTTCTGAGCTATGGCTAAAGACACTCACTTTTTTATGTTTTGAAACTGATTATCTTGTACCATTTTACTTTTTGTTGCATCTTTTTATAAATCAGATGACCGCTCACAAGACCAAAAAAAAAAAAAAAAAAGTAATGGAAAGGAAAGATCAAAAGGGAGGACAACAACAACAGAAAAAACAGTTCTTTTTTGCCGGGAACCCTTCTTACAAGTGCCAATCAGATAAACTTTATCTGATGTTACATCGTCACAACTCCTCTATCATCAGGGAAAGTAGTTCACATAAGAAAATTTCTCTATAAAATGAGTTGCAGGCTTATATTCCATATTTGTCTAATTAGAATTTCATTAAGATATCTGTCTCAAACTGATGTGGAAGAGAATGGAATCTTGTCATCAAGACGTGACATCGAACTAAGAACCCACAGGGTAAGGACTCAGCTCCTGTGATACGAAGACGGCTCCTGGGGATGGGCGACCCTGGGCAACAGTGGCTGACCTGCGGGCCTGCGGCTATCTGCTGTCTGTCACTCTTCCCTCTTCCTCCTCTGTCAGCTGCTATCCCCAGCCACCGTCAACAAAGTCCACCTCAAACAGCCATCACATCCCTCTGGTCCCGTTTACTGTAGCTAAGCTCCAGGCCAGGCATCCAGATCACCAGCCCTGTGGGAACTTCTTCTAAGGTAAGAGGTGGCCCTATTGGTAAAATGCAGGTGCCAAGGCATGCGGACATTGTGCCATCTTCTGCGCTATTCTTAATGTTCTGATTGTCCCACTTCCCTCAGTTCCCACCTGTGGCCTCTGGAAAGGAACATATTACAGTAGGATTTCCAAGGACTGATGTGTGGGGGTCAGGAGATCTGGCCTGTGATTGGCCCCAACTAGCTGTGTGGCTTTAAAGGAAGTCATCACACCTCAGGCCTCAGTTTCCTTATCTGCAAGCCAGGATGGACTAGAGTCTTTTCAGAGGAGCCAGCAAAGATCACATAGATAAGCACCACCTCATTATACTAACAAGCAAACAGAAGGCCGGAGGCGAGTGATTTGCCCCAAGTCAGACATAAGCAGGCAGAGAGCAGAGCCGAGGATGGGACCCACATCTGCAGGTCACAGCTAATCAGCCAGCACAGTACAAACAGATCTGAGCAGCTGCTCATTCTTCCCCTTTTCCGTTTTGTCCATCAGAATGCATGCTCCCTGCAAACAAGGACACACAGGACCTGCTTCCTGTCTCAAAATTCCCAGTTCACCCAATTAGAACAGGGAGGAGCCTCAAGGACTTATCCCCCCCACCCACACACACGGTTCTTTTACCTATGGAACATGAGGGTACATACATTCACCATCCAGAGGGCTCCTGCCTTTACTTCTCATGGAAAAGGTCATCATGTGCCTACCTGGGGTGCCAACGAAGCCACAGGTTCCAGAGAGGAACTGACACAGAGAAGTTCGAAGGAGGCAGACTGGCTCAGCGCAGAAACAAACTGTCTACCAAGGAAAACTACCCCATGGGGGACTGATTCTCTTTGAAATACGTTCGAGTGCGTGGGAAAATGGTTTTTCAAGAGCCGGTGGACTGACCAGTCACCTGGTACATACAAGATCACATCCGCATTCTGACAAGAGTGGCTAGCCTGCAGTGTAGACCAGGGGCCAGAAAGACAAGGAAGGCGCATGGAGACTGGGTGAGAAGCTTCTACGGTGTGATGGCAAGGGCGCACTGCAAAGGTATGAGAAGAGATGGAAAGAAGTATATGGGTTCAAGAGGTTTAGGAAGCGAAATCCACAGGACTTGGTGTGACAGACTAGATTTTGGAAAGGTGACAGAGTAGGAGTTGACTTCTGGTTTCCCGACTCCAGGCTAAACGGATGAAGTGTTTACCGAGAGAGGCAATAGAATAAGAAAGGTGGTTTTCAGTGGAGGAGGTGCTCATGAATTCCGTCTTGAACCTGATGAGTCTGAGGGGCCACAGACACATCCGAGAAGAAAGGTCAGCAAGTCCAATACACAGAACTGGTGCTCAGGAGGCGTGTGGGCCAGAGACAGGAATCTGCCTTACCTGCTGACAGGTGGTCATGAAGCTGCACAAAAGGTCATCTAGGGAAAGAAAGGAACACGTGGCTGAGCCCATAATTAGCATTCAGTGGCTACCAGGAGCATGACTTTGCACAGGAGACACATCAGAGAGGTAGAAGAAAGACAGGAAGCAATGCAGAGCATTTGGTCTACTGCGATGTCGAGTAAGGAGACAGAGAAAGGTCAGGTGCGCTGACTTAGAAACAGTTTTGGTAAGAACTCTTTAGTGGAATGACAGGGCCTGAAGGGTGGAAGGTGGGAAAGTCAAGTCAACCCCTGAGCACTGGCTGTGATGTGCGACACTGACAGGGCAATACGTAGAGGTGGGGCATTCAAGTGGGAAAGGATCAAACAGGAGCGCGTGATGGGAAGGAGTGCAGGGGAGAGGATCCTTGCAGGCTCCTGGAAGGGCAGGAGGGCATGGACTCTTAGCCAGAGTGGAGACTGAACCCGAGGAGGAAGGAGAGCCCCTCCCCGTACCAGGCGAGGAGGAGAAGGGGACAAATACAAGAATGGGATCATGATCAGCAGGATGGAGGAGGTCCCGTGGGATGGCTGCTAATTTTTCTGTACGACTGGAGATGAAGTCATATGTTGAGATGGAAGAGGAAGGCTACATGTGATGTCAATAGCACACCCATGTAAATGGTCTAATTTATCTGTTATGCCACTTTCTCCCCCTACTACCAATACCTTATGTCCTGCTCATCTATTAGTTGGCTGTCAACCCAAAGGATTTTCGTATTTCTAAGCCGACAAAGTATGATGTTGCCAGTGCTTCTGCCCCAGGTGACCCTTCCCCATCTGCCATTCCTGCACTTTGATCACCTACCTCTTTTGCATACCTTTCCCGTTCTATTTCTCATTAGATCTCATAAACATGACTTTTTTTTTAAAAGATTTTATTTATTTATTTGACAGAGAGAAATCACAAGTAGATGGAGAGGCAGGCAGAGAGAGAGAGAGAGAGAGAGGGAAGCAGGCTCCCTGCTGAGCAGAGAGCCCGATGCGGGACTCGATCCCAGGACCCTGAGATCATGACCTGAGCCGAAGGCAGCGGCTTAACCCACTGAGCCACCCAGGCGCCCCTAAACATGACTTTTTAAGTAGTCTCCTGCCACCAGTCAGCTCGAACTCAACAGATATGACCATGCAACTTCCTGCTGTAAACCTGACTGCAGCTCTACCGTGAAGACTGCATCAACGTGGACCCCTCAACGTATGCAGTGTCCAAGGTGCAACCCGCAGCCCCACCCCATCTCCCTTTCTACCATCCCAGTCTCATTCCAAAATGTGCCAAACAAGACACCTATGTAGAAATACAACCCCGACAGCAAGCTCTCCACTCATTTCTGCCTCGGAACTGTAACTTAACAAAACATCTCTCTGACGGAAACACAAATTGCAAATAACCTTTATCTCCAGCTCCCACATAGAAGATCAATACCACTTTACACAGAACAGCTGTTCCATGTATTTTTCTTCTATGTATGAAGGGGTCACGTTCATTAACACTACAAATTGTACATTATATTCAGAAATTTCAGAGCCTTGAAAGAATATGGAATTGCTGGCATTCTAGCCACTTTCCCAGTTTGCTCTCTCCCTACCTCTAAGTCCTACTTTAGAACTGCTATTTTGAGATTTCTATTTTCCGAAGCTGCTTTGACCAAAGGCATTCTGTCAGCTCAGAGTGAGAAAGACGGCGGGGCTAGGAAGTGTGAGAAAATGCTAGTGTTAGGCCCAAAGAAAGTCTGACGAAGTCCAAAGACAGACAAGCTAAAGAGACTTCTGTGCTTTGAGATTCTTTAAGTCTGTGTGTGTGCTTTTCTTCTTCCAATGACCTCTCTCCTCATCACGTGTCCTTCGTTAAAAAAAGGTTTCTGGATCAGAGAATTCACTCTGTGCTCTCCTTCAGACACTCCATTCAATTTACACCTTTTATTACAGTGGCTTAACATCACCATACAAGAACAAGAGTACAATATACCTTCATCTAGACATCCCTACATATTAAAAATGATATGGCCACACCGCAGAGGATCCAGACATAAGCACTTTTAAAACCAGAGTTTGGGAGATGTGATCTGAATGCAAGTATCAAAAAGGAACTAGCTGGTTAACCCAAAAAAGAAAAAAACATATTATGACTTGAAGCCATAAAAAAGTAAGAAATTCAAACTCTTTTCAGAATTCTAGGTACCTACAGAGCCAAAACTTTTTAACACTGAACCCAGCTACTAAATCCCAATCCTTAGAAATTAAACATATACGTTTTGATAGTTTAAGTACAGACCCAGAGGGATACAGAAAACAGATAAAGCTCCTCCTGGCTCTGATTCAAACCTTGGCACATTTTCAAGGCTATGTCTGATGAACCTTTCCTGTCAGTAAAGTCTTTTCAGTTTAAATTTCTATTCTGTAAGTTTATGTCCTACAGTTATCTGCTGCCAGCTTCAGGCTGACCTCACCAAGAGAAGTAGGGCAACTTTAGAAAAGGAGCTTGGTATGCTTTGTAGTACTGGACCAGAACCAGTAAGGACAGTACAGTCTTTCAGATTTCTCATTCCGGGAGCTTAAGACGAAAGTCAGGCATAAACGTTAGGTTAAGTGCCTTTTTGACCCGATTTCTGGTAAGTACGTGCGTTCAGAGATGTGTTCAACGCACAGTCGCTGAGCTTCTAGGCACAAGGCACTGGGAGACTTCTGTCAGGCCGGGGGAGCGGCGGTCTGACTGTGCCGCACGGTACCAGAGGCGGATCCTACGGGTCCGGGGCTTTTACGTTTAGCTCAAAACCACTTGCCCTGAACTTTCAGGCCTTTTCATTCAATGTGTACGATTTCACAGGAGTGCTTTCTTCAGGCTGCACCTAGCCCACCCGAGGCCAAGAGACTCACTGCGAAGTGCAGTGAGGTCCCGGCCGAGGACCCCTCCGGGGCGGGGACGGCCCAGGAAGCCCGCAGGAGAAGCCCGAGGAGAGGCCCCGGAGGGCCAAGGAGGGCAGGCCACACACGGCCGGGCTCCGCGGAGCAGAGACCAGGCGCGCACCTTCATGAACTCGTCCTTGTCGAAGCAGAGCGTGTCCGGCCCCTTGGGCAGGTTCATCCTACTTCTCTCCATCCCGCCGGCCGCCGCCTCTCAGCACCAACACTCCAGCGAGAAGGAAAGGTAGGAGGCTGCGCTCCCCAACGCTATGGGTGAAGCCACGGCGTTTCCACCTCACAGAAGGCACCGCTTCCTCCAACATGGCAGCGCCCTCGCCGCGGCCAATGAAAGAGGACGCCGCAGGCGCGCCTCCGCCTGCCTCCACCAAGAGAGGAGCCCGGACCGATGCCGCCGAGCCAGCAGGTGATCCAGCCCCGTGTGGCGGAGGGCGACACTACAACCCCGAGTACGTTTCTTCGGAACAGTCCTGTCGCCTGTGCGGCCGGGTGAGCGGGAGAGGGGAGGGCGGGGAGGGTCATGGGCGCTCCCTCCCCACCTCGCCGTTTCCCTCGGAAAACCGGCCTGCGAGCCTCTTCCAGGACCTTCTCCCGAGATTGTCCCGCGGGAAGCATAGCTGTGGCGGGATGCTGGCCCTTTACTTCTGCGGCCGGTTGTCCAGAGTGGGGGGCGCATCCCGGTGTCAGGCCTCCGGTCCCCCGGCGCCGCCGCTGCAGCCGCCTGGGCGCGGAGGCCTCTGTGGGAACCCGGCTTCCGCCCTTAGCCCCGGCACCCACCCGCGAGCGTGGCTTCTCCCCCGCTGAGCTTGGCTCCAGCGATCTGTAGGGAGGAAGGTGGTCAGCTGGCAGCCTCAGGTCGTCTGGGCAGCTCCCAGCTCCACTTCGGCTCAGCTGCGGGGCGGCCACAAGTTTGGGTTCTCAGAGCTCTTAAAGAATCACCTCGCTACCGGCAGACAAAACGCAGCCGACAAGTAGATGTGCGAGCATGTTTATGTCCAGTCCACTCTAGAATGGGCGGAATCGTGTGTTTGTGACTAGCGTTGGTTCGATCGCCACACCTGTCCCCAATTTCCGAGACCCCCTCCTCCTCCTGCCATCCACCCCATATTTATTTTGAGATTTTTCTTTCCTCTTCCCTTGCTCTTTCTCCCGCTGTCCTCCCCTTTAGTGGGAATGTCATGGTCAAATGATGATTCATTTCTCTTTTTTTTTCTCCGTGAGACTCTGACAGCTCAAACCACAGATCTCACGCGCGCCCTTCAGGCTGCAGCTTAGCTGTAATAGCCCAGGCCTGGGCTGCCCCTCCCAATGCTGTGATCTCACAGAGATAGCACAAGCAGTCCTTAGAAAGGGGTGGGACACAGCAAGACAAGGGCTTAGAGTGAGTCTTGCATTCGAGTCACTCCAAACGGAAAACTGGTCACTTTTTTTTTTTAGGACGTGAGTACAGGGACGCCTGGGTGGCTCACTTGGTTAAGCAGCTGCCTTCTGCTCAGGTCATGATACCAGCGTCCTCGGATCGAGTCCCACATCGGGCTCCTTGCTCAGCAGGGAGCCTGTTTCTTCCTCTGCCTCTGCCTGCCATTCTGTCTGCCTGTGCTCGCTCTCTCCCCCTCTCTCTCTCTGATAAATAAATTAAAAAGAATCTTTAAAACGTGAGTACAGAATCTGAAACAATACATTCCCTAGCAGTGGGCCTGGCAAGGCCTTGTTGAGGAAAACGTTGCCAGTCAATATCCAGAGACTATGACAGGTAGGACGAGAGTTGGAATCTTATTTGGAGAATCAGAATAAATTGCCAGGGGAGCAACTATGAAAGTGCATTCTATGCCCTGTTGTGGTCATTTGGATATAGGGAATGAAAGCCTCATTATTTGGTCTTTGTTTGTTTACTCTTATTATGAAAATTCTCAAGCATACACCAAAGTGTGTAGAGCAGAAGGATCGCAGCCCTTCCCAGTACTTATCACTCTGCTTCCCCAACTGTTTCTTAGGCCCTCCTCCTTCTACTGCCCCCGAAGTGCCTGTATTTTTGTTTTGGGGGGAGGGGGGAGGTCTGGAATATATTTTAAAGTAAATCCCAAACATCACATCATTCCCTGCTCCCCAAATACCTTGGTTTACACATCAAAGAAGGAGGAGGAAGAGGTGGAGGAGGGGAAGACTGAGAAGGAGGAGGGATGAAGAAGAGAGATTTCTGCACAGGCCCACTATGTCAGAATCAATAGTTCTAATAAGCTATTCCGATTGGCTCTGAGAGGCATGACTTTTAGCCCAGGGCCACAGTGCTAATAAGCAACAAGGGCAAATTCAAGCAGCACAAACAGCAAGGCCCACACTCATCACCAAGGCACCGAGAGGGGGGGCAAGGGTGCCAGACCGACGGAACAAAGTTGTCTGGGAACCCCACCTGCCCTAGAAGTCCAGATGAGCGAGTAGTTGAACTGTTTTTTACCTTCATTGTCATTCCTTTCTGAAATTATTGCCGGCCTTTGGTAAAGACATGAACCTGAGCTTGTGCAGCCTGGGGTACTGATCTTGGGGTTGCTGAAGAGAGTAGGTGCCAACAAAGAATGAAAATCCCTGCTGCCTGCTCTCCTTCCGAGAGTCAGGAGGGAACAGTCAAGACCCCATACAGTGCACTGCCACTTGGAGCCCTGGCTGTGGCAGTGGCGTGGCCCACCAAAGCCAGGAGCAACAGGCAAGACCCCAGACCCCAAATGCTAATGGAACACCCTGGGGAAGACGAAGGAAAGGCAGAGAGTCAGCGGAAACCTTCCCAAAGGACATTTCCCTCAGTTTCATCTGGGAGCTGACATTCAGCTGGTACACACACCCCTTCAGCCACACAAAGTTTGGTGACTAGCCTCTGGCCAGAACCTGCTGTATGTCTCCCTACCCTGAACCCTTCCCAAGATCCCTACCATGGCCTCGCGATCCAGGAACTGGGCGTGTAACACTTGACTCTGCAGGGGTCCCCGGGCCAGGTTTTGGTTAGTTAGTTGTCCGCGCTGTTAAAGATTTGACTACTGTTACATGTTTGACTCTCGTCTTTGGTGATGGTACCTATTTCATAGGAAATAGAAGCTGGAATCCAGGAAACAGGCTGCAAGATGAAATGAAAAAGTGGATACAAATCAGAGCCAGACACAATTGGCGATCAACTATATCCCAGTCTCTCCCCTCTTCTCTGATCTGTACTTTCCTTAATGAGGAATGAGACTTTAAGTTGACTTCTTTTTATCTTCAAGTCTCTCTCTCTCTCTCGATTCCCTAACTTGCCTCTCTTTCCTTCATTTCATCCTAGAGCTTGTGCCCATGACTTCTTTTCTAAGTAAATATTAAACCCTTTGACTCTGAATCTCTGGAAGTTTCTCAGTTCCCTATTTTCGCTGACACTGTGACAGGTCCTCATTTCTCCTTCCTACTCCTCTATATTTATAGTTTTCACATTTTTTTGGCAGGTTGGCTACAGAACACTCAAAAATTGCAAAGAGAAATATTGTGTTCTGGAAATCCGTCCGAGCATTTTTTCCCAATATCGTCCTTATGCTCTTCTGATCCTCTCTTGAACTGTTGGACTAAAGCAGCTGACGCTTCCACCAGAAACCAGAGTCATCCTGTCCACCACTGTGGGAACAGAGGGTTTCCATTTGGAACTGCAGACTGAGCCTAAAGTGTGGTGCCCCTGTGGTGCCAGGATAGCAGGTATGGGACGGGTGGGACATAGAGGACAAGCATCATGGTAGAGGTCTCCATTCAACCAGGAAAGCTCACAATGAGCCAACAGGTCCATTTCAACATCTTCTGTATTTTCCTTATAACCCGTTTCATTCCAGAGTGGATTTGAGATCATTTAGTTTGATTCTTAAATGTTTCCCATTCCAACCAGAAACAGACTCATCCTAGGGGCTCCCAAATTCTGCCTCATCTTCCTAATCAGTTAGTACCCCAAATTGGGTATGATAGTGCCAGAACATTCTTCCATGTGTATTTTATAACAGACTAGTATTTTATTAGTTTTTTTCAAACTAATAAGAATGATAAGGGTAACTTTTTTTTCTTTTAAAGCATAGGCAAAATCACGAAAGACATTGAAATGAACCTAAAAGATTATAGTGTCTTCCAAGGGAAAACAGGTGTTGTCTCATGTACCCTTCTGGGCTGACCAATTCTATGGGATATTCTGTGCCTTTCTTGTCTTTGAGCTATTTTGTAACTCTATAGACTGTACATAATTGATGTGGATGCAGATGATCTTGTCTAGCTATATGTAAATGAATTTTGTCCACTGGAAGTACAGTTGACCCCCTTTCTTTTGGTAGAAGGCAGTTTTGCATCCATTTGCATTCTATTTGCATATCTATTTGCATCTATCAAAGCAAATTCGTTTAAGTATTACTGATTGTATATGTGTCTGCCTTGAGATTCTTGCTTGAAGTGGTGGTAACCTCTTAGTGGTTCTCGAGCTAATGAATGAATTAAACAAAATCCCTTCAGGCGTTCATCTCATATTTGTAAAATGGTCCTTATTTAATCTTTTCGAGAAAATGATACACTAGCAAACCATGACAAGATTCTGGTAAATGAAAAGTGCAATGAAATCAAATCGTAATTTTAAAATTACCTTCAATGTGGCCCAGGCTATGCCAGAGGCAGAGAATGAAAGAATCTCAAAGACATGGCTTCTGGCCCCCAGGAGTTACAATAATCTGTGTCAACATTGGCATGCCTGAGAAATGCATGTGACTTTCCCGTCAGGCTTTCCCCGGGGGTTCAGTTAACCTTTCTCTTCCAAGCTACCCGCTCTTGTAGTGATATCAACTGTGCCCTTGGTTTCAGCTCCCATTCCCTAGCCAACATCTCTCCCACTGATACACGACCATCTGTTTCTTTCCTACACACCAGGCCCGTGTAACTGACTACCTACTCATGCTATTTCACTGATGTCCCACCTGTGCCTCAAAACCCAGCATGTTCAAAACTTGATTCATCATCGTTTCTGAAAGAACGGCTTATCCTCTTTTGTTTTGTTTCTTTAGAAATGATTCTACCAATGCCAGCGGCATGCACCAGAAACCAGGAAGGAATCATACAGCTGAGCCAACCTGCTGTACTTTAAAACACTTGACCACAATTCTCCAGTGGATACTCAACTCTGGCTTCAAACTCCCTTGTCTCTCCGGTGAGTTTGCTTTCCCTCTAATGGATGACCGTTTCACACCTTCAAGACTTGCCTCAACAATCCCTACCCCCACCTCTTCTGAACTATGTCACCTCACTCTCAGCTCCTGTCCTATGGATGAGGGAGCAGAAGGCAAACTGAGGACAAAGCAGAAACTGGCAGCCTACACCCTCTCCCCATGCCATATGTGTAACATTCCTCATGCACTCCCGGCTGCCCTAAAGGAAAAACGATGCTTAACTGATAAAGATCCCAGTCCTGCAGGACAGGAGTCTCCCTCCATCTACAAATGTCCTAGCGACTTACAAGGAAGGAAGAAGCTTTCTCATCAATAGCCTGACTTCCAGAGACCCATACCTCAGTTTCCGGAAGCCCTAACATCACCCTCCCCTCCATAAAATTGAGGGAGGCTAAGGGGAAGGGAAGTGTAATAAAACTGAATTTCTTCTAAGCCCAAAGCCCACTGACAAGGATGTGTGATAGGAGGAATGTAACATATCTCCAGGAAACTCCCAACTGTCTTCATGCTTTCCCTCATTGGAGGCAAAAACAGCCTTGACTTGACAATAACCAGGTCTCACTCATCCTGAAATTCTTCTTTAGCATATGACAGTCCTTCTGGACACCCACTTTGTCCTCACCTTCCTCAGCTCCCAGTCAACCATGCCTCTGTCTGAGCAGCTCTTTCTGCCCCTGGGTCCTGTCCCTGTGTTTTAATAAAACCACCATTTGCACCTAAGACGTCTCAAGAATCCTTTCTTGGTCATCGGCTCTGGACCTCACCCCACCAAACCTCACCTGTGTTCCAAAACTTCATCACTAGTGTCACACTTCAAGAAAATAAAAGCCCCTTGTGCAGGAATTCCCTTATCTTACCACCACCCAATCAAATCTATACCTACATTTGTATCCATTTTTAATTTTTTTTAGACATTTACTCAACAAATATTTAGTCAGTACCTACTGTGTGCTACACACTGCCCTGAGTGTTTGTAAATCTGTGGTGAACGACACAGAAAAGTCCCTGGCATCATGGAATTTACATGGTAATTGGAGAAGTGTACAAGAAACACAGAAAGAGTTGAAGACAGCGCAGGTTTATTGAGAAGAGCAGACATCCCCAGCTGGGGTTTGTTCTTCCTTATGCCTGGGATTTGTTCCCTCCAGCCCTCTCCAGGACTTCACTCCAGGGTCAATATCAAGTTCTTGTTCCAATGGATCCTTCCAGTCAGAAGACAAATGACCTTTTTCTTAAAAACAAAAGGAAAAAACGCAAAACAAAGACTTCCTTTAACCTTCTATCTTCCTATAACAACCTCCATATTTCTCTCCCCACCTCATTCCCAGCATAGCTTGTAAAATATTTGTCTACACCTGTGGGTGTAGGGTACCATGTCCCCAAGGGTAGTTGAAAAATCTCTATAAAGAATCCTTATGTGCAGATCATTTTAAGGGAGTCCATTTCCAGATCCAAACTCCATGTATGCTCTGTAGGATAGGTGATATGCCCATTCTTGGGTCTGATATCAGGATACTCCTCTCCTTCCTGGAAGATCAAGACACTCCTCTCAGATCTTATTAGAGTGTAGGACTTGGGCTGATACCAAAGTTGAAATACCAGTTTTGTTTCAAATAATGCCCTTCTGTGGGCAGTCCTGGGGCTCTGCCTTTAGGGCTTCCTCTCCTTATTAGGGTAAAGGTTAACATCGGAAAGGGGATTTGGGCAGATGTTGGAAGTGCTCTGACATCAGAATAACAATCAGTTTTGGTTAATGACACTCATTCCTTCATATTTAAATTAAACAACATATTTTTAGGGACATAATAGGAAAAAGCACAAGTAAGGATTTTAATGGTTTCATTCCATTCCAGTGTGGTTTGGGAAATAAAATAACAGAAAATGAGACTGTTCTGCTTTAAAAAAAAAATCAACTTGGAGCAACAAATGTTATTCCAATGAAGTAGATCCTTTCCTATCTCATTTTCTTTTTCAAGATTTATTTATTTATTTGGTAGAGACACACACACACACAGAACACAAGTAGGGAGAGCAGGGGAGGGAGAAGGAGGCTTCCTGCTGACCAGGAATGTGGGCCTTTGCCCCTGGGATCATGACCTGAGCCAAAGACAGCTGCTTAGTGACTGAGCCACCAGGTGCCCTCTATCTCATTTTTTAAATGTTTAATATTTTCAACACCTAGTTAATAAAATACACATATATTGTGATGAAAATTTTATGATTAAAAAGTTTCAGATGTCCACTTAAAAATGTGCAAGGTGTGAATTCTCATAGGCGGTCCATGCACCATACACGCCTATTACTAGCAAACGTGGATGTACTCAGTGTCTCCAGGTTCCCGCTTCCTTAGTGCCCTCTTAATCACATGGTTTCTCTTCCTACCATCCTGGATCTGTATTCTCAATTTGCTTCTCTATTTCATCTCCGCCCCTTTGAAGAGCTTGATTCTGGGTCTTCTGTAGCTATGAGTTCTCTCTCTCTCTCTCTCTCTCTCTCTCCCTCGATCAGGCTTTCGCAACCTAGCACTATTGATACCTGGTGGGTGATTCTCTGCTGTGGGGCTGTCCTGTGCCCTGCAGGACAGTTAGCAGCATCTCTGGTCTCTAACTACTAGATGCCAGCAGCACCCCCCCGCCAAGTGGTGACCACCAAAAATGTAGCCAGATATTGTTCAATCGGCCCTGGGAGCAAAACTCCTGGCCTCCCAGCCCCAGTTTAAAAACCACTGCTTTAGCCGATTCCATTCAGCATCACTGATTTAAGTTCTTTGTAGAAGCTGAAGGCTCTGAAGTTAACGTCTTTAATTCTAACCAGCCCTTGGAGCTGAGAATCACATGGCCAGCTGCCTGCAGCATATTTCTCCATGAATATGTAACAGGAGTCTTATTTTCACCATGATTTCTATCCTGCTCCCTCTTCAACCTGCTCCTGTCCCAGTCTCCCCATCTTAGTAAACAGCATCCCCTCCTCCTACTGGCTAAAGCCTCAGCCCCTGGGATAAATTCCCCCTTTCCCTTTTCTCGTATCTAATCCATCAGCAAAACAAACTGATTTGATCTCCAAAACAGAAGTCAGACTTGCTCACTGCTCTTTATATCCACTGCTCCCATTTGAATCCAAACCCTGAAATTTTTTTTGCACTTCAGACACTGTTAACAGTCATTGGTCCCATGACTACACCTACACAGATATTTTACAAGATAGCTAATCACCACCAAGTTGCCAAACCCAATGGTTAACCCTCAGATCCAAATGACTCAACCTGTCAGTCCTATAGACATAGAAGTCCCTCCACTTCTCTGGAAATATTCTATCTTTTTCATCGTGATATTGGCTCTCCCTTCCTCTTCCACACTGGTCAGTGATGATGGCTCCTTTCCTGGCTGGGTTTTTTTGAGCTTCCTGACCTTTAGACATCAGTCCTGTGCTCTGGGACTCGGACCTTCTGCTTGAGTTTTCTGTTGTGTTAAAAAAAAATTAAAATTCAGCTGAGTACATTTTAAAGAACCTATTGCCTTTATTCAATGATTCACGAAATGGGCAGCATCCTGCTTGCAGACTGAAAGGAGCTCGGAGGAGCAGTACAAAATGAAATACTTTTATAGGCAGAAGAGAGGAGGAGCAAGGAAGTCACGTCAGGCAAACAAGGCAGGTAGGTTATGTCCAGGTGACTTGGCTTCTAGGGGATGGCAGGGGTCCGAGGGAGTGGGGATCAGGTGGTATCTGCTTGCCTGGGCTCAGATTCCATTTCTGGGACAGCTGAAATCATAATTAAGTCTGGTTGGGGGGACATGGGGCTTAGCAACTCCATTTTGGGCCTCTTGTTTTGTTTTTAATAGTTACTTCATAACAAATAATAACAAGTTTAGTAACTTTAAACAGCTCAGTTTACTATCCTACCATCTCTAGCTGTCAGGAGGCCAGACACAGCTTAACCAGGGTCCTCGGCTCTGCGTCTCACTCAAAGGAGGAGAGAAGGCGCCCACCAAGCTGTGTTCTCACGTGCAGGTTCCACTAGGGAAAGCTCTGCTTCCAAAGTCACTCGGGTTGTTGGCAGAACTCATTTCCTTGTAGCTGTGTGATTTGGGGGGCAACCCATGCTGGGGCGGGCCAGGGAGATTCTCCAGGCTGTTAACTGGAAACCATCCTCAGCCCCCAGAGGCTGCTTGCGGTTTCCTGCCATATAACTCTCTCCACAGGTGATTCTGAACTTGGCTCTTTGCTTCTTCAAGTCCAGGACAGCCTCTCACTCCAATCAGTAAAACAGTCTGATTTAATATAATGAGATTATAATAGTGACATCTTCTTACCTTGCCAAATTCTACTGGTTAAAAGCAAGTCCTAAGTCCCATACACACTCCCATCCATACTCACAGGACAAATACCAGGGGACAGATATCATGAAGCTGCCTTATCATGTTGGCAAACACACCTCTGTCCATACTCACTGCGTAGGTAAGCCCACTTCTTCTCAGAGCTTGAACCCTATGTCCTAACGGTGCTCATATTTGTGCCTCCAGCCTGGACCTCACCCATGAATGCCAGACTCGTGTGTTCAGCTGCTGGTTGGGCATCCCCATGTGGATTCAGCCACCATCTCCAGAACCAAACACCTGTTGCCTATCAAACTTGCTTCTCCCGTCGTCTTTCCCATCTTAGCAAGTGGGAACGTCACTGTTCCAGGGCCTCAGGCCCCCAAAATTGTAAAATCATCCCAACTCTTGTCTTTTCCGCACACTCCACACTTAATATATTTACAAATCCTGCGTGTTTTGTCTTCAATATACACCCAGAATCTCCCCCCTTCTCCCCACCCCTGCATCTACTGCTCTGGTCTGGGCCAATACCCCCTCTCACCCAGATTAGTGGTCCTCAACCAGGAGAGTTTTGTGCACCTGCTCCCCCCCCCAGGGGATTTTGACAGGGTCTGGACACACTTTTCGTTGTCACAACTTGGGAGTTGGGAAAGGGCGCTCCTGCGATCTAGTGGTCAGTGCACAGGACAGCTCCCCATAGCAAAAATTAATATGGCCCCAAATGCCAGCAGTATAGAAATCTCAGTCTACATTAATGCAAGTAGCATCCCCACTCCACAACCCCGCAAGTCCGTTCTGCACACAGCAGCCTGAGTGATTCTTTTCTTTTCTCTTTAAGATTTTATTTATTTATTTGACAGAGCGCGAGAGAGACCCATGTAGGCAGAGAATCAGGCAGTGGGAAAGGGAGAATCAGGCTCCCTGATGATCAGAGAGCCTAATGCGGGGCTGCATGCCAGGACCCCGAGACAATGACCTGAGCTGAAGGCAGAGGCTTAACCCACTGAGCCACCCAGGCGCCCTGATCCTTTTCTAATCTAAATCAAGTCAAGCCTCTGAAAGACCCTCGATCCACACCCAAGAAGCAGACACCAAGCCTCCACTGGATGCAAGTTGCAAGAGGTTTATTGGTTACACAGGCGCCTGCGGACGCATCAGCCTTTGTGGGCTAAGCGCGCCGGGCTAAGTTGGGGAGCAGATTATACAGGGCAAGGTTGGGGTGGCGGGAAGCGAGCTTACAGAAGCAGATGCTTGGTTACAGGGATCTGATTGGTTAACTTAAATCAAGCATTGTCAGGCACTGGGTTTAAGGCAAGGACACAACAGTTTGTTCTGGTGGGCCTTGGCTCAGCCCTCTGGAAAGTCCCAGGTACACTCTATTCCTCATCTGTCTTTTCTTTTGACAAACCAGGTGATCACAGACAATAGACATCCTGGTATGTGTTGCCATCTGGCTATGGGAACAATCAAGCCTTCAGCAAGGGGATAGGGGGTGCTTTGGGGACATCAGGTTACTTAAACAAGCCTTTAGCAAGGGGAGAGGGGTCTTTCAACTCTTCAAAACCATCCAAGCTCTTCTCATCTGGCACAAAGTTAAAGGCAAATCTTTACAATGGCCTTCAAGACTTTATGTGATCTGACCCCACTACCTTCCTTACCTACCTCCTACCACTTACCGTCTTGCTCATTTTTTGCCCAGCATTATTGGTCGCCGTGTCATTCTTTTAACACACCAGATGTGCTCCCACTTTGGGCTTACTGTTTGCTTTGTGTGGGATGTTCTTCTCCAAACAGCACAACTGCTCATTCCTTAATTTCCTCCAGGTCTTTCCTCAAATGAGGGAGACTTCCCTGACACAGTCCCATAGAAAATACCAACCTGCTCCCCTAAACCCCCACACCCCATGTCCACTCACTCAGCTTAGTTTCCTTCCTACCCCACATCAACCCCTGATATGTATGTATATTTATTTGCTTCATTTCTCACTCAACAACTAAAATGAAAACTCCAAGAGGACATCAAATTTATTTTGTCTCTTGTTAACCATTCTGTCTTTAGGGTTTAGAACAGTACCTGACACATAGTAGATGTTCCATAAATATTGGAGAATGATTTGTTTCTATTTTTGCCTTTTCTCTATCCATTCTTTACACAGCAACCAAAAATGACATTTTAAAAATGCAAAAGGAATCCCATGACCACCCTCCACCCGCTAGTGTAAAACCCTTCAAGGGCGGGCTTTTCGTTGTGCTCAAGCCGCAGCTGACATTCTACAGCCCAGGCCAGATTAAGATTTCAAAGTTCTTAATCACTGGAAAGACGATGATGTTGTTACCACCAGAGATATTTAAATATTTTTGAAGATTAGGTCCCAAAGTAAGTGTGCTAAAAGCCTAGCAATATCCGATTTCACAAACTCAGATTTCATAAAGTCTCATTAGTCTTCTCACCTTGTGTAAGTTTAATCTTTCCTCGGCCCCCTTTTCTCTTCTGTTTCAGGCACTCACCATACTTTGCCACAATGACCATAACGGCCTTCCAACCTGTCATCTCATCTTCAGGAATATGCCCCTTTCCCTCCCCTCCTCACACCAATTCATCCTCTAAACTTATTCTAAGATGATCACTCTAAAATGTGCATCTCATTGTGTCCTTCCCCTACAGGAACTTACTCAATAGCTCCTAAGGACGTGTGAATTTCCTTGGTGTGGTATTTTTACAAGACCCTTTGCTTGCAAGTGGCAGCAATCCAAAGAAAACTGGAGGAACCAAAAGGGAAAAGCAAGCAAACAAACAAAAAACAAAGGAATGTCCAGGTTCCTGTAGGGGTGGATACCACAGAAGTTCATACAAATCCAAAAGAAGACGGGGCACCTGGGTGGCTCAGTGGGTTAAGCCTCTGCCTTCGGCTCAGGTCATGATCCCAGGGTACTGGGATCGAGCCCCACATCGGGCTTTCTGCTCTGCACGTAGCCTGCTTCCTCCTCTCTCTCTGCCTGCCTCTCTGCCTACTTGTGATCTCTGTCAGATAAATAAAGAAAAAATCTTTTTAAAAAGTCAAAAGAAGAGCTGCAGAACTAAAATTTCAGAATCAAGAACTAGGGACTGGAAACCGGCAAAACACTTTTCTCTTTGTCCATGTCTCATGTTTACTTGTCTCCATATGGCTGCTTTCTTCTCTGGTCGGACTCTTCAAGTGTCCAGGAAGATGGCCATTGCCAGCTCCTGAATCCCATCCAGCAAGGCCAGTCACTCGCCTAAAGAGAGAACCTTGTCTTCCTGTCATTTACATATCAATCCCAGGGAGACTCAGATTGGTCCTATTGGTGTCAGGTGGACCAATCACTATATGGGTTTATATGTGTGCCCATCCTCCCTCAGACTGCATAAAGCACAGGTGAAATTTTTTTAAATTAACTTATAATGTATTATTTGCCCCCAAGGGTACAGGTCTGTGATTCATCTGTGTTACACATTTCACAGAACTCATCATATCATATACCCTGCCCAATGTTCATAACCTAGCCACCCTCTCCATACCCCCTCCATCCCCGCAAACCTCAGTTTGTTTTGTGAGATTAAGTCTGTTATGGTTTGTCTCTCTCCCCATCCCATCTTGTTTCATTTTTTCCTTCCCTACCTCCCATGATCCCCTACCCTGCATTTCAAATTCCTCATATCAGAGAGATCATATGATAATTGCCTTTCTCTGATTGACTTACTTCACTTAGCATAATACCCTCTAGTTCCATCCAAGTCATTGCAAATGGCAAGATTTCATTTTTGATGGCTGCATAGTATTCCTGTGTGTGTGTGTGTGTGTGTTTGTGTGTGTGTGTGTGTGTGTGTATTACATCTTCTTTATCCATTCCTCTGTTGATGAACATCTAGGTTCTTTCCATAGTTTGGCTATTGTGGACATTGCTGCTGTAAACATTCAGGTTCACATGCCCCTTTGGATCACTACATTTGTATCTTTAGGTAAATACCCAGTAGTGGGATTGCTGGGTCCTAGGGTAATTCTATTTACCTCTTTGAGGAACCTTCATACTGTGAAGCACAGGGGAAATTATCCAGAGTGAACGGTGTTGTGTACCCAGAAAGAGGAAGATGAGAAAGTACAGCGGTCAGGCACAACAAATAGCCCACAGTTGCCACCATTTACATGATCTCCTCGATTCCACTTTTCCCTGCTCCTTCCGCAGGTTCTGTGCTTGAACCACAGTGAGCCCCTGTGAATTCGTGGATGGCTTTGGCTTTCTCTTACCTGCATCTGGCCACACCTGCTGCTCTCTGTGACTAAAACCCTGTTTTCTGGCTTGTTATACAAAGATAATACTTCCAGACATTCTTCACACATCGTACACCTGATACATCACCTCCTCCAGGAAGTCTTTGTTTGGACTTAGGGGTTTTATTGTCATTTAGGGATAGTAAGGCCAACAGACCAGGAGATCAATGCCGTTGAAAAGACAATTGGTTACTCACAGATCCCAGAAGGAGGGGGCTGGCGCAGCCATCAGGGAGGGGTGGGGGAGGACAAAGAGGAGCACCGGGATCTGTCAGGATGGGACTGAGGATGAGAGGCTTTATTGTGGTTTCTGTAGGAAGGAATGGGGGAAGTAGGGATGGTAGGTTGGGACTGGCTGATTTGGACACTTTCAGCAGGAGCTGGGGTATAACGGCTGTCCCTGGTTGTCTGGTACTTGGCCCTGGGGTGATTCGGACCCTGAGTAACAGTTCCACAGAGAAGGTGGTCAGGAATTCAGACTCTAGATTCATTGCTTTGCATTTAAAAACCTCACTCCCAGCTGAGGGGTAACTCTCTCTAGGAGCTGACCAACCCTGGAGGGGCAGTCCTTCCAGCTTCAGCAAGCACTCATGATGGTCAAAGTATCAAAATATGGAAAATAAAGGACGGTTACTCATCTTCCCTGATTTTTTTTTCTTTTTAAACTTCTTTTATTTAAATTCAATGAGTTAACGTAGACTGTATCAATAGTTTCTAATGCAGAGTTCAATTATTCTTCCCTGATATTTTTTTCACCCTCTTCCCCTAAATCAGGTTTCTGTGACTCTTCCTTCTGATCCCATAATAACCAGTGCATATTTCTGTCCTTGCAAGGTGACAGCGCCAACAATGGCATCCCAAGTGACAGCATAGCAATGTTCAACCTTCAGATTCCTTTGAGGGAAGAGGGTGAGAACTTGAAGCCATTTTAATTTCGATGTAATGGATGTGTGACCTCATTTGATGTGGGTAGCCTGTAAGACTGCACTTCTAGTCTTTACTCACGTGTCTTAAAAATATTTTTATTCATATTTTTTATTAAAATGATGACAGCAAAACTCGAGGTGTGCTATATATCCTGAATTTCCACCATCACATTCACTTATAGAGCCATTGTTCATTCATCCTCATACTGATTATTGAATACGTTTTTTTCTCTGCATTATTGTGCCTATCTTCGACCTTCCAAATACACAATTAACCAGGAAAATTTAAACTCTGACTGCTCTTTTAAGAAATTCAGGCTTGTAAATATCCGTGCATAGAAAATCAAAACAATATGCCTGATTACACAAGGACCCCTCCCACTGCTGAATGTATGGTGCTTTATTATCTTTGTATGGTGCCTGGATGTGGATTAGGAAAAGAAGCACCATCCTTTGCACGGTTGCGGCTGTGTGCTGTGGAGACTGCTTGGGGGGCAAAGCACAGGTTGGTTTTTAGCCCAAAGTGTCTCCTTCTGGTAACCCTTAAAACGTCAGGCGAAGATGCTGAATGTCCACTATTTTGCCCCAATGGGTGTAGCTTGATTCATTTTCCTCCCTGGGATTTCCTCTGGGACCTGATAGTGTTATACAATAGCAAGTGAGGGAGTAACCCATCACTGTGTAAATTTCTGCTGCCATAATAAAATGTGCATGTTTCTGTTTAGGAATCTGAACACGTATTTGACCTTCTTAGTGATTCAACTTTGAAGCAAAGACTTTTTTCATCTTTTCTTCAAGACTTTGGGTTAAATTAAGGGGTGCTCTGAGATTTTAAGGCAAATTGTCACGAGTCAGCCTTTATCTACAGTTACTTATCTCTGTAATCAGATTTTTCTCAAGACACAAAATACACGTACACACAAAATAAAACACAGATACAGTTTAGATGCCAACTCAAATTGTCAGCCAGGGCTGTTGAATCCACATTTTTTAATCATCCCAGGTGATTGATTATATTAAGTGAATATTAGCAGTTACAAAATAAATCTACAGTCATACAATGTGCTTTTATCATTTTTTTTTACATTAATGCTTTTTGGTCAATATTTCCTGTTTCGTAAAAAATAATTTTAAAGAAAAGCTCTTCTATAGTCCGAATGTTTGTGTCCCCTCTCAAAAGTCATATGTTGGAGGGACGCCTGGGTGGCTCAGTGGGCTAAGCCTCTGCCTTTGGCTCAGGTCATGATCCCAGGGTCCTGGGATCGAGCCCTGCATCGGGCTTTTGGCTCAGCAGGGAGCCTGCTTCCCTCCCTCTCTCTGGCTGCCTCTCTCTCTACTTGTGATCTCTGTCTGTCAAATAAATAATTAAAATCTTTTAAAAAAAAGTCATATTTTGGAACCCTAATCCAAGTGTAATGACATTTACAGATAAAGCCTTTAGGAGATTATTAGGTCATGGTGGTGGGGCCCTAACAATGGGATTAGTGCCCTTATGGGAAGAGACGGGAGAGAGCCAATGATATGATATATTACATATAATATATGAAATATTATTATAATGTTATATTATTATATCAATAAATGAAATGCAATAAATAAATAAATAAATAAATAAAGTTGCAATGCAATAAATAAATAAATTACAATGGAAGATTATTCAGCTTAACAAAGGAAGGAGTGTGGGTGATGTCCCTGGTGGGCCATGCTGGCTCTTGGATGGAACCTAAGGCAGGCCGGGGCTGAAAACCTGCATCGTCCCACCAACTTGGGGTTTCCTGCTATCTGCCCCCCAAAGGACAAGTGTCCAGTGTCGGAGCATGGGGACAGAAATAGCCTCAGTTAGTTCCTACACTAAGAGTAGCTTTGGAAACTTCTGAAAACCCAACTCATCATCCATCTGGCTATGAAGGGACGTCTACAACATTAATCCCATGACCCATGCTTTACTTTGTAGAATTGCAAACATTTAACAAGCTTGTGAGTGGTCTATTTATTTGCAAGCTTAGGTTTCTGCTTCTTGCCTTTAAAAGCCAAGCACTGTAGTTGCTACCATAGATCGGTACAGTCTTTTACAGTTTTCAAAGCCCTTATGAGTTCTTCCCCTATTCTTTACTTCTGAAAAGCAAAATGTGTATCAGTCAATGATGTAATTAGTTTGAACAGAAAAGAACTTTATTGAACATTATCAAGGGCCTTGAAGAATGCCCGGAGGGCCAATGCCAGGTTCTGGGGCTGTACCACCGCAGGACTGCCCTGGGGAGATAGTGCAGTGATACCCCAACAGTTGACCCTGGATGGAACCGTGGGCATGGCTGCTCAGAGAACTCCAGTCTTTGGCATCCATCCTTAGAAACAGATCCTACCTACTTGGTGCTTGCTTCCTTCTTCTCCCATCAGAGCCTCATGTGGGTGCATCTGATGGGCAGAACTTGTATCATTTGCAAAGTAATTTCTGGCTTCTCTTGGGGTAGAAAGTCAACATGGGAAAATTCCTCAGAGGTAGGAAGAGTGTCCAAAGGATGCTGGCTGTTGCAAATTACAACAAACATGACAAACAATACCACTGACCATCAGAAGTGGGGTTTTCATGTCTTGAAACAGTTATTATTGGGTTTTAATGTTACTGGGAATCATTTACTGTAGGTTCATAAGATATCTCATAAGAGAGCACCTTTTAGATTTCTCTAACCAATAATGTCTGCATTCTGATCCTGCAGAAAAAAGGTCTCTGAAAGTGCTGGCCAGTTTTGATTGCAATACAATTTCTTAGCTGATTCTTTTCATATCCTATTTGAAGCAGAGCTCAAAGCTCTGTTCTCAGTGGGTGGTTATATAATTGTTTTAATTCATTTGTTAAACATAATTATCTTTCCTCACTTCTGTCCTATTCCTTTGATATATGCTCAGCAACTAGGTCCCTAATCGTTGTGATTAGAGCTTCCCATGGTGTGCAGCATGTGAGGGAAGGGGTGTTACATCGTTAAGGTGGGGACACATCTTCATTTCATGTTTCAGGGACTTAAGCTGTTTCTTTTGACACCTGGGGGCTAAGTTAATGAGAGAGTTCTTTGATAACTTTATGTTAGCTAATTCTGCTTGTCACATGTTATAGGGGACCTGGAGAAGAGGGAGGAAGTCAGAGAGCTGAGGATAGGTGGGGTGCCTTTGTTCAGTGACCATTCCCTCATGTCAACCACCAACCCAATCATTAACTCTGTGCATTTAAACACAGACATCCTGAGACAGATCAAAGACAGGTTCTTGACAACAGGTCAGAACATATTCTTGGGGGAAAGAGTTATGCTAGTGGACCCTTGTGAATCTGAGGTGTCTTCCTCCTAAAGACCTGGGTGTTTTGTAGACAACCTCTCATCCACCTTTTTGCAATGTGCACGCAAGGCACTTCTTCCCAAGTCTGGGAAAACTGAAGAATATTAGACTCTGTGCTCTTAGAGATCAGGGAAGGTGTCAATGAATCATCCTTCTGGGTTCTAACCTAGACTGACAACAGATAAGAACCGAGTTCAATCAAATGTGATAGGTATTGAGGGCTAGATGAGTCAGCACGGCTTAGATTCAAGACCAAAATAGTCTTGAATCTTCCTGTGCCCTGAATTGAAAAATGGTGCCCAGGGAATAGTGTACCTGGCCCGATCCAGCCATGCTTACCCCAAGAATATGAAGATTTCCCCTGCATTTTCTTTTGAAAGTTTTATGGGCTTAGCCTTTACATTTAAGTCTACAATCTATTTCCAGTTAATTTTTGGATATAGTGTGAGGCAAGAGTCATGATTTGGTTTCCCATACATACATGCAATGATAGAAATGCTTTCCAGCCTGTCCCCAAGAAGAATGAGCCTGGGTCTTTCCCACTGTTTCCTGGCAATGGTCCAGCACAGCTTTCCTTCAGAGCAGGCAAATAACTGAAAGAAAATCCTCAAATTTAACAATCTTGTCTACTGGGTTTCAATGGAAGTTCATGCATTTTATCCACTTCCCCTTTTCAACCTGCTTTCTATAGAGAACATCAATTCACCTGTTGGAATTAAACCTAAAAAAAAAAGGGCAACAAATTAAGCCACTTACAAGAGTGTCATGAAGTACTGACCTTTTATTCTTAACACAGTGACTGGACAGAACCCTTATTTTTGCAAGTAAAAAAGAGCAGGCACCCCTTCCCCATCCTATGTGATGGTGCACTTCAAAGCCTTGTCTAAGCAAATCTTAGAATGTAGAAGCTGTAGGGAACAGAATGTTCATCAGTTTGATGAACGTTGGAAACAGTGATCTTTGAAGCTTCAGTTTATAACAGTGAGCTTGTGCATTCTTGGATAGCTGTCCATTACTGATGTGTGCCGGATTAGTTTTACAGTTTCACCTGAGGAGCAGAAGTCTGTTGTAGTTGTTTTATGAAGAGTCTAGAAATTCTGCTTTTAAAAAACAGGCTAAATGCATACAGCAACATTTATTACACAGAAAGTGCAGCAAGTCTACAAGGCCAGAAGCATAAGTACTGATGAATGGATGGAAGCAGTAGCTATGACTATAGACAATCCTATAGCAAGAGAAGACTGTGATGCTTCAGGATGGTCCAGGAAATCTTCTGGAGGCTTCAGTACCTGGTGTGATCATTTAGTCGTGAAGAGGGCACATTGGAAGGGGTGGTGTGGTGAGCAAGGGCACAGGACAGGAGCCGAGCACATCTGGCAGGTGGCAAGTCGACTGTCAAGGTGGGGCCGTGAGAGACTGGGGTCAAGGCAAGCTGCCAGGAGCCAGGAAGCCTCCTGAAAGCCCACATATCAAAGGATAGCATATCCTCAAATCATGGTGATAAGGCTTACGACGATTTAAATGCTGTTAAATGGGAATTTTGCCTTTCAAACCATGCTATACCTTTGATTGTAAGATGTATCCCAATTTCAAAGATGTTAGATTGTGTGGGGGGAAAAGCACAAGTCAGTGTGCTAGCCAGGCTCGGGGAGGACCACAAAGATTTCCACATCCCAGTATCTGCACGTGTGTTGTACCCTCCCACATCTGGTGTGACTAACAGGATGTAGCAGAATTGGTGGTAAATCAGTTACAGAATTAGGTTATGAAAGACACGGAGGCTTCTGTTTTGTTCTCTCTCTCTTTTCCTCTCTTTCTCTTCTCTCTCTCTCTCTCTCCATTCTTCCTCTATACCCCCTCTCCTTCTCTCTCACTCCCTCCCTTTCTCTCTCTTTCTCATTCATTATTAGCTCTTGTGGACACACAGGTCTCCCTGTAGATACCCGGGTGGCAAGGAACTGAAGCCCTCCACACCTGCCACCTGCACAGAATTGAGGTCTGTCCATCATCACATGTCCTTCAAACAGCTGCAGCCGGCTGTGTAATGGAAATCTCATGAGATACCTCAAGGCAGAAACACAGAGCTCGACTGCTTCCAGGTGCCTGACCTTCAGAAACTGTGTGAGATCCTAAGTACTTAAATATATTGTCTGGGCTGCTAAGTTTGGGGGTAATTCATTGCACAGACATAGAGGAACAATTCTATACTCAGACTCAAAAAATGCCTTATTCCGTATGTGTACTCAGCGTCAGTCTGACGTTCTGAAAGAGATATGCCTGCCTGAGGCTGCTTACACCCTGCAGTGCCTCAGATCAGGGGGAGACATTAAAGAGAGGTAACAAAAAATGGGGAAAGGGAATGTAGACTTACAAAGAAGAAGCATTTTGCTTTTCTAGGTCCTTCTTTTTAAAGAGTAGAAAATATACTGTCCCAGAAAGAAACAAACTCAGAAGGAAAGAGTAGGATGAAAGTTACATTAATCAGCCTATAATCAGATACTCAAACCAAAAACACTGGAAACTGCAAAAAGATGCCAACTGTTTTTAAAGAAATGGCTGAAGACTTTAGGTAAGAATAACTCTCATGCAAATTGAAGTTGTAGACGTGGTCGAATTGTTCAGGAGGCACCAAAAGAATGAGAATAACATTTTACTGGAAGGAAGGAAGACTGAGATTCTGAACAAAAATGTTTTATTAGGTAAAAGAATGTATAATATATATATATTATAGATATTATAAATATTATATATATATATAATATATATATAATGGTTTTTTATATGGCTGCTATTACAAGATACCAGAAGCCTGGAGGCTGAAACCACAGAAGTGGACAGTGTTACATTTCTAGAGGGTACAATGTTGGTAGGACATGCTACTTTTGTAGGTATTGTGGATGGATCTGTTGCAGGCCCCTTTTCCAGCTTGAAGTATTGCTCTGGCTTTGGACGTCTTCACCGGGCCTTCTCCCTCAGTGCATATCTGTGTATCCGCACTCTCTCTTCTTAGTAGCACACAATTTCTCCTGAATTAGGGCCCCAGTCTACTCAAATATGACCTCATCCTAGATAGTTACATCTTCAGGGACCCTGTTTCCAAAAAAGGACATGTTCCCAGGTGCTGGAGATTAGGACTGGGATAGTTTATATGCATAAACACACACACACACATACACACACACACACACACACACGTGTGTGTGTATATGTATTACTATATATATCTATGTGTATAGATAGAAAGGTAGGAAGGAATAGATAGGAAAAAGAAAATACGCTTAGCGAGTTAGGAGACTTCACCTTTAACTTTTCAACAATGACCTGCAGAATGAAGGACTGAAATTCTATTGAAAGAAAAGACCTGGATAGGTCAGTGAAAAATAAACTCTACATAGGCGGATGCAGAGGGTAGTATAGATTTTGTGGAAAGAGAAAAGATGAAAAGGGCTAGACCGTACCCAAAGGAATCCTCAAAGGCTGCTTTTCTGAGGTCTTGAGAAGAGACAATGGAAAGACACCCGATCCGTGAACAGAGAAAGAAACCATGGCAGAACAACAAGGGATCCTTTTAGAAAGACATGGCTATCCTCAAGGTGTCTGCATGCGATGAGAAAACTCACTGAGATCCACCACATTCAAGCCCATCCAACAAGGCTCCAGACACTTTTTGGAAAGCTTGTCTTTCCTTCATGGAGCGAGAATGAGTGAGAGAGAGCATGAGAGAGGAGAAGGTCAGTGGGAGAAGCCGACTCCCCAAGGAGCTGGGATCCCGAGGTGGGACGAGATCCTGCCAGTCCAGGGTCATGACCTGAGCCCAAGGCATTCACTGAACTAACCGAGCCATGCAGGTGCCCATCTCCAGAAATGGGTCAACAACAGCTGAGGAGCACCTGGGCGGCACCCTCAGTGAAGTGCCCAACTCTAGGTTCTGGCTCATGTGGTGACCTCACGCTATTGAGATTGAGCCCTGAGGCTAACTCTGGGCTCAGGGAAGAGTCCACAATGTCTCTCTTCAGGTCCTGACCTTTCCCCCTTCCCCATGAAGAGTGCTCTTGCCTTGAAACAAACTAGGAAAAGCCTTCACAGAAATAAACAATGGTTGAGAGGGGAGGGGTGGGGAGAAAAGTGACTGGCCTGGTCCCCTAAAAATTAATGGCACTAGAGAAGATGAGCTTTGGGAACTATAGCTTACTGGATACAACGTGTAAAAAGCTTCAGTGAGTCATGGTGGGAACAGGCCATGAGAGCAGAAAATACAGTCTTAGAAGATGTTATTAGTAGCACTACAGGCTCTAGATTTCCTGTGGTGGTGTTCTTGGCACGACCGGCCCCACCAAAGTGGATACGCACAACCTGGAACAGAGGGTCTTAGAGATCCCAGCACGTGAGGTATGATGAGAGGGTAAAATGATAGGAGGTGTCCTTTGGAAGGACTGTCTCCTTGACTTTAAAAGGGAGAACCCAAATCTGTAGGTGAAATCTTTTTGGCTACAAAGAGGGCCGAGGGCTCCTAAGGTCAAGGTCTCCTCGTCACTTGCAAAGATGTCGAAGAACATATTCAGACATTTCAAAGATGTCCTCATGTCCATCCGTTCCCACTCTGGAATTCTATCAATGAGGTGAGAGTTCCTCTAGTTGGAAAAAAGATCTAAAATGACTTCCCTTTCTCATGTAATTTCTGTAACCTCCAGGACACACCCACCTACCCCTTCCAGCGCTGTAATGAAGCCACAGCTGGTGCCAATTTGTGGAACTCGTTAAAGGCTATTTTCCCTTATATACCCCCGGACCAAGTTCCCATGCTCCCTCACCTGATTCCCTGCACTCACCTCCCACCTGGTGTGTTCACACCTGCACGTGCCTTTTACCCACCGCTTTGCCAAAAGGTAGCCAGAGTGACCTTTCAAAGACCTATCAGTTCCTGGCATTTGTCTCCATAGAAATCTGCACTGATCTTCTAACAAATTCTCAGTCCTCCAAAGGCATCCATAATCCTCCCATCCGTCTCTTCCTACTCCTCCAAAAGACTGATGCCTGTTCTGCCCCGTCTGTCTGCCCTTCAACCACGCTGCCTCCCTCTTCCTGTGGAGACCCCTCATGGCACCTGACTCCAAGCACAGGTGATTCCCATTGATGGGAAGACCCTCTTCCTCTCCCCTGTCTCCCCACTCCAGGTACTCCCACTTATTCGTGAGCTCACAAGCCCCATGGTACACACTCTCCATGCAGCCTGCTCTCTCTTTTCTAGCACTGGCCTCCCATTCTAGCTGTGGTTGTGTCATGGATGTCCCTCCCCTGCCAGCCTCCAAGCTCTCCATCCATTTAGCTCCAACACCTGACACAGTGCCTGGCATGTAGTAAGCCCTGGCTAGCTTCTAAGAGCCTCACTGAGGGACTGAAAGCGTTTTAATAATGTCACCACGTAGGCTTCAAACTGTAGGCAGAAAAAGCTTTGCCTGGATTGACATTTTAGAGACCTATTCGTCAAGTTAGATGTGTTCACTGACTTTACCTTGTAAAATTTAAAAAAAGGACTTCTGTATCGCTTCGCATCTAACGAAGGCACATGTATACTATTAGACCACGTTATGAGCTTAATGGAAGGAGACAAGATTTTTTCGCTAAGAAAAATGTATAAGACTGTTGAGGTCACGTGGGAGGAAATAGTCCGTTTGATGGAGCGTTGCTGTCTTACTCTATCACAGCCACTAATAAAAATCTGACACAGGGTGAGTCAGAATTGTCTGTCGGAGATGAGTTAGATCTGGCTCATGTTCGTACAGACATGAAAGCCAGGAACGAAGAAGGAGGCTTTGGAAGCCTGGGTGGAGGAGGTGGTGTGGTTCACTGCGATGAGCTAAGTGCCCAGGGCCACCGGCAGACATGTGGGCCTGTGTCCTTCCTTTGTTCTGGGGTCCCTCTTGCCCCATGTGGTGAGGCTGGCAGCTGGGAGCAGCTCAGGACAGGACCCGGTGGCATCTTACCTCTCCCACCCTCCTGTGGGCTCCAGTGGGCTCCAGTGGGTCCCAGGGGACAGCCTGCCTTCCTTGCAAATCCCAGTAGCACTGGGAGCAGAAACTGGGACCAAGGAGTGAGCACCCTGTTTGACCAGCCACCTCTTCTTCAGATGCAGGGGGAGCCCTGGCATGCTGACCCTTCCCTTCTCCCTTTCCCCTTTCCTCTCTTCCTTCCTCTTCCATTCCCCTCTCTCCTTCCCTGGTGGTGCCCTTTCCCAATGCCCACTTCCTCCCTTTTCCTTTCTTACATGCCTGTCTTCTAGATTTTCTTCTCTGTCCTCCCAATTACTTCCCTTCGTCTGAATCTCCTCTTTGGTCCCTCTGTCCCCGCTCTCTGCTCCTCCTCCCGTTCCCTGGCCCCTGTTCAGCTCCATCCCGACTGCAGGCAGAGCTGGACTAACACACTCACTTGCTAGCTCAGCCACCCTCCAGAGAAGTCACTCTTCGGTGGCCACCTTCCTGACCCCCTGGTCCTTTCTCCACTTGTTCAGCTATTGCTCTGAAGTCTGAGGAGGACAGAGCGGGGCTGCCGCAGAATCAGGCCAGAGGAGAAACCAAACCATGTGTCCACACTGTCCCCCAGCACTGCTGCTCTGAGAGCTTTCGGAGTCCTCAACAGGGTTAGGATTTAGGGGCTTCTTCAGAACCGGGAGTGAAAACAGCCATAGGTCAAAAGAAAAGCTATGGCCCCCACACAAAAATAATAATCACAAATGAAAACTAAGTTAACTCTGAAGTCCCAAATTCGAAGAATTGCCTTGAATCGGTCACTAGAAAGCACCCGAGGCCTCACTCTCTGGGTTCTGGGTGCCCTGGGAATGGCAGGAGGCTCTGACCCCCTTCCCTCTTCATTCACTCCCAAAGAACGTCCTCTGAGGTGGTCTTCAAACTTCCTCTGAGAAACTGTCTCTGGGAACTGTAGGCCCTCGGCTGCTGGGACTAATGAGGGTGATGTCAGGACCTGATGGGCAGCTTTACAAGGAGATTGTGGCTTTTGGATGCAGTCCTCAGGTCCCATGGCCTGGGTGAGATCTGGGTCTTTGAGTGGAGGAGGACAGATGAGATTTCAGATTTTGAGTTGATTCTGGAATGATTAGTGCTTTGGGGGGCATTGGGTGAAGGCATTTTGCACATGGGAAGGACACGAATTTGGGGTGCCAGAGAGTGGACTGTTAAGAGCTGACCTGCATTTCCCCCAGAAACCTTGCTGCTGTCCTTATCTCTGGTACCACAGAACGTGACCTTATTTGGAACTAGAGTCCTTACAGATGCAATCACATTACAATGAGGTCGTTAGAGTGGGCCCTAATCTCCTGTAACTGACCTCCTTATGTAAAGGGAAAATCTGGACAGAGAGATGCCCCTACTGTCAGTGGTGGGCAGTGCGTGAACTTCTAGAACCCTGACAGTAATGGAAAACAGACACAGGCTGGGCACTTTGTCAATAGCAAGCTAATAAACGGTGTGACTCCAATGGATTGAGATAATCTCCAGAGTTTCTGCTACATAATGCCCAGGACTCCATTGAAAGGACACCTAAGAATTTATTTTGCCCAAAAATTTGATCATTTTTTTCACTGTCCTTACCTATTTTCCAAACCTAGTCCTTTTGCTTCAACTTTCAGTCTACGGACAACCCTGTATCTGATTGATTGTTAATTCTGGGAATGTTTTGTAGATTAATTTGCTTGCCAGAGGTGGTTCCTCTAATTGATGCCTAAGAACCCTAATTAGTTAAGAATACTTTTTTTAACATTTTCATTGCTATTTATTATTATTATTATTATTATTATTATTGCTAATATCTCTATTATAAATAATTCACAAGTGCATTTATCTGACAAAAGACAAAGAGCTGGCTACTAGTAGAAAAAGTACATTTGACTCTGTCAGTGAAAATGGTAAAGGGATTTGAGAAAATAAGGCAAAGCACTGGAATTATGTGTTAAAACTTTAAATATTATAGACACATTTACTTAATTTCTAATACTGTTGTTGCTTATAATTAAATAAGATGTTTTCCATGAACCACGCATTACAGCAAATATATTGTTTATACAGATTAAATTTTCATCAAAAGGGAGGCCTGGGTGGCTCAGTTGGTTAAGCAGCTGCCTTTGACTCAGGTCATGATCCCAGCGTCCTGGGACTGAGTCCCGCATCAGGCTCCTTGCTCGGCCGGGAGCCTGCTTCTCCCTCTGCCTCTGCCTGCCATTCTGTCTGCCTGTGCTTGTGCTCTCGCCCACTCTCTCTGATAAATAAATTAAATCTTAAAATAAATAAATAAATTCTCATCAAAAAATTGTAAGTGTATTTTATTGTAGGATAATGATCAGCATTTTGCAGATGAGAAAAGTGAAATTTAGAAAAGTATGTCTCTTCAAATCACTCATACAATATCTGACCTAGATAGAAGGATATACTATCACAATTGAGGACGATAATTGAGATTACTTAAAATGATAAACTTTATTGTTTAGGGTTTTTTTAAAAGTTTGCCACAGATTCAGATTCTTTTAAAATATGTATCTATTTTGTGTAAAGAGAATGCACTGAGAAGTAAAAAGAAAGTGATATATCAGTGTTACCAACTAATGGCTATACTATCATCACCTTATTTATGAACAATGAAACAGCATGCAATATTTAAATCAATTTAAATAAATTCCTATTTATTTTATATATTTATAAATTTAAATAAATTCCTATTTATTTATTATTAAAGAAATTCCTCGAACAAACAGTATGTGTTGAAGGTTGCTAGCAGAAAAGTGTTGTACTACATGGAAGTAATCAGAAAATATGATCTAAAATTCTGCTTTCAAGGGCGCCTGGGTGGCTCAGTGGGTTAAAATTCTGCTTTCAAGAAGCTATAACAGTAAGTACTTAGCATTAGCTATTATATGCTATGGATGAATAACTGAAATCTACATTTGAAACTAATGGTACACTATATGTTAACTAATTGAATTTTAAAAAGTTAGTAAAAAAATACCACTATTTTATAAAACAATATTCCCAACAGGCTCTTT
This sequence comes from Mustela lutreola, assembly GCF_030435805.1. Classification (NCBI taxonomy): domain Eukaryota; kingdom Metazoa; phylum Chordata; class Mammalia; order Carnivora; family Mustelidae; genus Mustela; species Mustela lutreola. The sequence continues at coordinate 53,721,093 of NC_081308.1, read as the reverse complement.
TGCTTTAAAATACTCACTTTGTAATGAGAGTCATTACTTTTGTCTAGCCAATTCTTACATCACTGTTTATCCCTTCTCTGCTTTATTCCTTCCCAGTATCAATAAAGGCTCACTTGGGGTACCTAGAAGCCATGAGAAAGCTTGTAATAGATCTGGCTGGCTTTCACCAGCAATTTGACCACCATGTGCACAGGGAAGTCTATTGATAAAGGCTTTATTGCAATAAATTGCAAATACATGGATGATTTTGAATTCTCTTTCTTGAGGTCTTGTTTCATGATAATAAATTTAGGGTGGCTTATTGGAATGGATGTTATTAACATATTTTCATAGTTCTAAGTACAAGGAATTGTAAAATAGATTAATGAATGTGGCATTACTCACAACTGTCCTCATTTTGAAATCAAATTACAGTGTACTGAGCTGAGGAGGCAAAGCAGATTTGGGATTATGAGTGAACTAATTTAAAAAAGTCTTAGGGGTATGATCAGACTATTGGGTAATTCAGTAGAAAAATGTCAACTGATTGAGATTCTGTGTTCCCTGATTTCAGAGAGAAGTTAAGATAAATAAGTAACACGAGGAGACTAGGAAGCCAAACATAAGTGAAAATTTTGTGCCAGGGTGTGTATACATCTGTTTATCTTCTTGCTTTACCGCTGAGGTTGCTCCTAGAGGAGAGTTTAAATATGTGTTGGAGCTAATCTCTGTGGATTACACAAGAAGCAACATCCTACAGCTCTCCCTGAAACACCCCTTATGATTTCAATGTAATTTGGTTTTTGCATTTTTAGAAATAACAAAATACTTTGCAAACTCTCTACTTTATTATTTCTACAAGTTACCACCACAAGTGAGTCAGCTGGCTCCACATTTTAACACAGTGACAGTCACAGAGGGATGGAGAAATGAGTAGAGTTATCAATATATGTGCTTTTAAGAAGTATGACAGGGTAGCAGCTATTTCCAGGAACCAAAACATGGGTCAGCATCTGTGAAGGAAAAGTGATGGAATAAATGACTCATTCAGAGGAATTCTATAACATATTAGGTCTATAATGTATCTTCACCACCCAATTACCTGCTTTGAACTAAAGATAAGGATTTACAATTAAGGTCCCATTTATGATTTGACTGGTAGGATCTGAATCATTTTTACTATTGTTTTGACTATTACTTGAAACCTATAGTAGTACTTGGGATATGTGTTGTGTATTCTGTGAACATGTGCTATTTTAGATTAGATAATTCCTGTCTCGAGCCCCTATAATTTTTAAATTTTTGATTATTTGTTAGCGGTTTCAGTAAATGGATATATCTAAAAAATTGCAAAGTCACTATTAAGATAAGTTATTATTATATAGAGCATGGAATTGTACATTCCTCCTTTGAATCCGACAGAGTTTCACCATATGCTTAACAATTTGGGAAAAACATGCTATTATTTTTCTTTATAAAATTTCTCCTGTTAGGCTGTGATGGTTGTCATCAGCAATAACCACTCTGAGGGCTTTGTCAAAAGAGTTGAAAAAATTGGAAAGGTGTGAATGTAACTGTTTGCTGAATATAAAGAAAAGAGCATTGAAGTACATTTCACACTCTTACTTCTCCTTCTTGACATTTGAAAATTTTGCTTCTAGAAGAGATGCCCTATATAATTCTTTTTTAAAATTTTTTTATAAACATATTTTTTTATCCCCAGGGGTACAGGTCTGTGAATCTCCAGGTTTACACACTTCAAAGAAACCCTAAGCCCAGCAGGAGAAGAGAAATCATAAAGATCAGAGCCGAAATCAATGAAATAGAAACCAAAAAAAACAATAGAGCAATCAACGAAACTAGGAGCTGGTTCTTTGAAAGAATTAATAAAATTGATAAGCCCCTGGCCAGACTTATCAAAAAGAAAAGAGAAAGGACTCAAATAAATAAAATCATGAATTAAAATGGAGAGATCACAACTAACACTAAAGAAATACAAACTATTATAAGAACACACTATGAGCAACTCTACGCCAACAAATTTGACAATCTGGAAGAAATGGATGCATTCCTAGAAACATATAAACTACCACAACTGAACCAGGAAGAAATAGAAATCCTGAACTGACCCATAACCAGTAAGGAGATTGAAACAGTCGTTAAAAATCTGCAAACAAACCAAAGCCCAGGGCCAGACGGTTTCCCAGGGAATCCTACCAAACATTTAAAGAAGAACTAATTCCTATTCTCCTGAAACTGTTCCAAAAAATAGAAATGGAAGGAAAACTTCCAAACTCATTTTATGAGGCCAGCATCACCTTGATCCCAAAACCAGACAAGGATCCCATCAAAAAAGGGAGCTATAGACCAATATCCTTGATGAACACAGATGCGAAAATTCTCACCAAAATACTAGCCAATCGGATTCAACAGTACATTTAAAGGATTCTTCACCACGACCAAGTGGGATTTATTCCAGGGCTGCAAGGTTGGTTCAACATCCGCAAATCAGTCAATGTGATACAACACATCAATAAAAGAAAGAACCAGAACCATATGATACTCTCAATAGATGCTGAAAAAGCATTTGACAAAGTACAGCACCCCTTCCTGATCAAAACACTTCAGATTGTAGGGATAGAGGGCATATACCTCAATATCATCAAAGCCATCTAAGAAAAACACACCGCAAATATCATTCTCAATGTGGAGAAAAACTGAAAGCTTTTCCGTTAAGGTCAGGAACACGGCAGGAATGCCCATTATCACCACTGCTATTCAACATAGTACTAGAAGTCCTAGCCTCAGCAATCAGACAAAAGGAAATTAAAGGCATCCAAATCGGCAAAGAAGAAGTCAAACTATCACTCTTCGCAGATGATATGATACTATATGTGGAAAACCCAAAAAACTCCACTCCAAAACTGCTAGAACTCGTACAGGAATTCAGTAAAGTGTCAGGATATAAAATCAATGCATTTCTCTACACCAACAACAAGACAGAAGAAAGAGAAATTAAGGAGTCCATTCCATTTACAATTGCACCCCAAACCATAAGATACCTAGGAATAAACCTAACCAAAGAGGCTAAGAATCTATACTCAGAAAACTATAAAGTACTCATGAAAGAAATCGAGGAAGACACAAAGAAATGGAAAAATGTTCCATGCTCCTGGATTGGAAGAATAAATATTGTGAAAATGTCTATGTTACTGAAAGCAAGTCCTATATAATTCTTACTTTAAGGAACAAGTTCCTTTTATAATTTTTTTATTATTCTACCATTCAAGTATTTCCATTTAAATTAAATTCAATATCATTTAAAAAATAATCAAAAGTGCAGTCAGTATTCAATTCCTGAGCTAAATAATTTTAGAAAGCTTTGTGTTATTGAACCTACAGGGTTTTTCTGTAGTTTTAACTATTTCTTTCTGTGATTTTTCCCATTAGTCACGTAAGTGACTGCAATATAACAGACATTGAGGATAAAGAAGGACTGAATAGAACAATCCTTGGCCTCATGAAGTTGAGAATCTAGCAAGGGAGTCAAACAATTCAACATTCATAGAAAATTTATTGAGTGCCTGGCCTAAGATGAGCACAACAAAACCCCAGACCAGAGGAATCATTTTAATTTTTTATTTTTTTATAAACATATATTTTTATCTTCAGGGATACAGGTCTGTGAATCACCAGGTTTACACACTTCACAGCACTCACCAAAGCACATACCCTCCCCAATGTCCATAATCCCACCCCCTTCTCCCAACCTCCCTCCCCCCAGCCACCCTCAGTTTGTTTTGTGAGATTAAGAGTCACTTATGGTTTGTCTCCCTCCCAATTCCATCTTGTTTCATTGATTCTTCTTCTACCCACTTAAGCCCCCATGTTGCATCACCACTTCCTCATATCAGGGAGATCATATGATAGTTGTCTTTCTCTGCTTGACTTATTTCGCTAAGCATGATATGCTCTAGTTCCATCCATGTTTTCACAAATGGCAAGATTTCATTTCTTTTGATGGCTTCATAGTATTACATTGTGTATATATACCACATCTTCTTGATCAATGTCTATGCTACCTAAAGCAATCTACGCAATGCAATTCCTATCAAAGTACCATCCATCTTTTTCAAAGAAATGGAACAAATAATTCTACAATTTATATGGAACCAGAAAAGACCTCGAATAGCCAAAGGGATATTGAAAAAGAAAGCCAAAGTTGGTGGCATCACAATTCCGGACTTCAAGCTCTATTACACAGCTGTCATCATCAAGACAGCATGGTACTGGCACAAAAACAGACACATAGATCAATGGAACAGAATACAGAGCCCAGAAATAGACCCTCAACTCTATGGTCAACTCATCTTCGACAAAGCAGGAAAGAATGTCCAATGGAAAAAGACAGCCTCTTCAATAAATGGTGCTGGGAAAATTGGACAGCCACATGCAGAAAAATGAAATTGGACCATTTCCTTACACCACACACGAAAAATAGACTCAAAATGGATGAAGGACCTCAATGTGCGAAAGGAATCCATCAAAATCCTTGAGGAGAACACAGGCAGGAACCTCTTCGACCTCAGCTGCAGCAACATCTTCCTAGGAACAATGCCAAAGGCAAGGGAAGCAAGGGCAAAAATGAACTCTTGGGATTTCATCAAGATCAAAAGCTTTTGCACAGCAAAGGAAACTGTTAACAAAATCAAAAGACAACTGACAGAATGGGAGAAGATATTTGCAAATGACATATCAGATAAAGGACTAATGTCCAAAATCTATAAAGAACTTAGCAAACTCAACACCCAAAGAACAAATAATCCAATCAAGAAATGGGCAGAGGACATGAACAGACATTTCTGCAAAGAAGACATCCAGATGTCCAACAGACACATGAAAAAGTGCTCCATATCACTGTGCATCAGGGAAATACAGATCAAAACCACAATGAGGTATCACCTCACACCAGTCAGAATGGCTAAAATCAACAAGTCAGGAAATAACAGATGCTGGCGAGGATGCGGAGAAAGGGGAACCCTCCTACACTGTTGGTGGGAATTCAAGCTGGTGCAGCCACTCTGGAAAACAGCATGGAGGTTCCTCAAAATGGTGAAAATAGAACTGCCCTATGACCCAGCAATAGCACTACTGGGTATTTACCCTAAAGATACAGATGTAGTGATCCAAAGGGGCACGTGCACCCGAATGTTTATAGCAGCAATATCCACAATAGCAAAACTATGGAAAGAACCTAGATGCCCATCAACAGAGGAATCATTTTAATGGGAGAGATAGATAATAGGTAAGCCAACTTCAAAAAAATTGTACTGGTTTTTTCTTTAATAGTGATGCATATTTGAACTAAATAAGCACATTTTAAAAAGAGCAGTGATTGAGAAGAGGTTTTTTAACTGAGTGGTCCAAAAAGGACTCCCTTAAAAATCTGTTTAGAACAGATTTCTGAATAATATCAGCTATGAAGCTGTGTAAAGATCTCAGGGGTGGGTGATTTTTCCAGTCAAAAAACTGTAAAGGCTCCAAAGTCACAATACAGCTATAAGTTTCTCTAATAAAGTAACTTCTGACAAAGGATGAGAAGAAATAACTAACCCAGGTTTGAAAGAAAAGGGACAGACTTTCTATGGAATTAATATTTAATTAAAGCTCTAAAGGACAAAAATACAATAGAGCAAAATCCTGTTGACGCTGATATACCTAAAAAAAGATCATAAACAAGGTGTGGGTAGCAAAGAGTGTGTGGGAATGTTGGTAAGAACAGTGGGGAAGAGTCATCCCTGAACATGTTCTTAAATGAAGCAATTCTTGTGTTGTTTTAAAGGGAAAATTGGAGTTTGCCTAAGTGATTAGAGAAGGATGCCTCAGCTTATAGAAGTTCAAAGCCATAAAGATGTGATAAACTTCTGCAGATATTTTCATGTATATTTGTTGTTGCTTCTAGTAATGGTGATCTAAAAACTCCTACTTAAGACAACTAAAAATCCAGACAAAATAGCTTTTAAAGTTAAAAATATCAGAATGATTATAAAAATAAGTGAGGGATTACTGGGCCAAAATACGAAATACAATGAGAGCCTGGAGATATATGCCCTGAAGCCATTTTATCTATGAGAGCATTTGAAACTGCTAAAACACACTGAGCTGTGTTTTTAATAGACTCTTGATACTAGAAAAACAAAATTCAAAATCCAGCAGCAATCAAGTTTGAGGACTTTGGTACAACCCAAATTTAAGTTGAGATCCCCAAAGCACAAGGAGAAGCAGAAATAAGACTAGAGCCTACCTTGCCTTCTGTGTAAACTGAGAAAGTCAGTCACTGAATTTGGAGTATGATTGTCTTGTAGAGTCTCAGATATAATAGAAAATCCTGCCAAGGAGGACCATACCATTATTATAGCTCTTAATTATCCCTACTCAATAAGAGTTTCAAATATAATGTCTTGAACATAGCAAAATGTAACAAAGCACACAAAGAAAAACCATTAACAAGATTTGATAGACAAAATGGGATTAAGTATGATATTAAAATGATCAATAAAGATTGTAAAATGGCTTGATTACTCTGCTCAAAGAAATGAGAGGGGAAGCAAATTGAACAAAAAACTGACACTAAAAATGATATTGAGAAAGATTTTATAAATGAACCAAATGGATACTCTAGAACTTTAAAGATATGACAGCTAATTTAAGATACCACAGTGGTGCCTGGGTGGTTCGCTTAATTAAACCTCCAATTCTTTTTCCTTTTTTTTTAACACCTTAATTTTATTTTATTTCTTTCATTTTGGCTCAGGTCATGATGTCAGGGTTGTGAAATAGAGCCCAGAGTTGGGCTCTGTGCTGAGTCTGGAGCCTGCTTAAGATTCTTTTCTCTTCTTTTTCTATCCCTCCCTGCGCTCTCGCTCGCTCGCTCTCTCTTGCTTGCTAATAAATAAATAAATATATAAATATATAGATAATAGACAAAGCAAAATAAAAGCAGATTATGGAAATACATATAAAGATTTTGAAATGAAAACAAGTTCAAAATAAAATAGAGAAGACCTACACAGCTAAAAGTTCATTCAGAAAATCTACTATTAAAGAAGTCAGTATGACAAAATGTTAAGATATCAAAAGATTTGAGCATGTACTTTACAGAAAGGGTAATCCAAATGGCCGTTCATATATAAAAACTGCTTATCTTTATTATGAATCTGGAATTAAATTAAATTAAATTAAAATTAAATTAAAACCTAGAATGGCATACTATTACACACTTACCATATTGGGCAACAGTAAAAATGTCTTGCAAGAATGTGAAAGAATGACAGTGCCCATAATAAAAACATTTGAGGTAAGTTGGACAATATTTAGAAAACTTAACAATAAAAATAAAAAAAATTGGTCCATTCCTAGAAATACAACATGGAACTAAATGAATATTTTCACCAGGATATGCAAACAGATGATTATAGTTATTTCATTCATAACGGCAGATCAGTAGTGGTGTATTTGCACAATGTTACATTAAATAAGAGAATATTAACAAACTGGGAGTAGGGGCTAGGTTGTTATCATAAAGAGATCTTCCATGGTGCTGATTATGTTCTATTTCTCAAAATCTTAAATTAAAAAAGTTTTCAAATTTATATCTAGTTAGATAGATAGTTAGATTGATGATAGATAGATATCCCAGAAGCTGCAATGCTAGGCTAAGACCAGGCTTTAAATGGCTTTTCTATACTCTACTAAATACTTTAAACCATTCATTATATCATAGCTCAGTGTTCAAATCTCCATTGGTTTCCTCAGTTTCCTAATATTTCTCTTAAGGCGACCTGATCTAGACTTTTGATCACCTTTGTCTAAATATTTCTATTTTAACAAAGTCCTTTGTAACACTCAGAGACTGAAACTTAGAAAAATACTCTGTTATCTCACTAGAGTGGAAAATATATAGTTACCCATTAACTAATGATATCCATGTCTACATTAGATCCATGACATTTTTAATTCTTGGGAGCTTTTGGTTAAATGAATTTTTTAAGCTTCCTTTAAATGAAGCTTTAAGCCACCACCACATGAATAAAATTGAAGAACTAAATGAAAACAAGCCAAGTATTTACAGAGTAATAGAATGTGCAGTGGAAAGAGTACAATTCTGAAATCATAAAGCCTCAATTAGTGTGATGCATCTTTACTAGCCATGTAATCATAAACCAGTTATCTAAATGTGTTAGACTCAGTTTTTTCACCCATGAGATCATGATAATAATACTTATTATGCAGAGTTGTTGTGTGGCTGTAATGAAGCATGGAGCATGAGAGTCTCATATTCCATGCTAAAATGATAGCTATTTTTATACTTATAATAATTCTAATAATAGTAATTAAATTGTTCAAAATGATAATATTCATTTATATTGAGGCATTGTATTGACTATTCATAGACACATTTACCAAAATAAATTTCATTTTACTTTACCCCCCCCCGAGGATATATATTCCCTAATTCAATATGAATCTCATTATGAATAATAATTATCATGATAAATATGCTGATTTTTCTTCTATTTATTTTTAGGGAAGTATCCTTTACTGTTGAACGTAAAGAAACTTAAGCAAGTCTGTCTTATTCAAAATTTGCATGCTGCTTTCTTATGAAACTAGATTATAGAGTTGTATGAAATAAATTCATGCAGTTAAGACATTTATGTTTGGAAAACTGGGTGGTCAGTTTAGTATTTCAAAAGAAGATTTTAAATTTAAACCTTAAAAATGAGCTCTTTCAGCCTTTTTATAGACCATCCTTCATGCTTCATAAGTATTCCTTCATTGTAAACTAAGCAATAGTTTTTGTCACAGTGTATATAACTAAAATGGATTTTATATTCTATTATTTCAGAGTTAGTTGCAGTTTCTACTTCCTTACTTCCTTTTTTGAAAAATAGATTAATTCTACAAAAAGTTTTTTCCAGCTTTATTGAAAAATAATCGACATATTATAATTTGTAAATTTAAGAAATGATTTCTTATAACATTGCAAACTTAACATTGTGTAAATTTTGTACAATTTGATAAATTGGTATACATCTGTATTGCAATATAATCTACATAAAAATGTTAATACATCTACTATCTCATATAGTTGCCACTGTTTTTATGCATGTATCGTAAGGAATTTTAAGATCTACTCTCTTAGCAACTTTTATGTATATAGTACAGTAGAGATAAACTTCAGAGGTCTTGTGGGTTTTGTTCCATAGCACCTCAATAAAGCGATTATCTCCATAAACTAAGTCAAATTATTATTATTTTTTGGTTTCCCAGTGCGTATAAAAAATAAACACTATACTGTACTGTTCAAAAGCATTATGTCTTTAAAGAAAAACAATGTATATACCTTAAGTAAACTAGTTCTGAGTAGTTAGTGGGTCATAATTACTGATCACAGGTCACCATAACAAATACAATAATAATGAAAAAACTTGAAATATTGCAAGAATTACCAACATGTGACAGAGAGACACAAAATGAACAAATGTTGTTAGAAAAATGGAGGCAGCAGACCTATTTTATACAAGAATCCTATAAACTTTCAACTTGTAAGAATGTGATATATACAAAGTTTAATAAAGGGAAGCACAATAAAAAAGTATGTATATATTATTATCTATGATCATCATGTTGTACATTAGATTCCCAGAACTTTTTCATATTATAGTTGCAAGTTTGTACACTTTGACCACCTTACTCCACCCCAGGTTCACCCCTTGTCAACTCAACTCTAAGTTTCCATTAGTTTGCCTTTTCTTCAGATTCTGTATGTAAGGGATATCATAATACATAAATTAAATATATATATATATATATATATAAAATCTTTGAAATATTTCACTTAGTATAATACCTTCAAGATCCATCCATGCTGTTGTAAATGGCAGTATTTCTTAATTTTTCATGGTTAAGTAGTATTCCATAGTATATATTTACCATTCTTATTTTATTCATTCATCCATTAATGGATACTGAAGTTATTTCCATCTCTTTCTTAGAGTTAATAATTTTATAATGAACATACTAGTGCAGATATGGGGGCGCCTGGGTGGCTCAGTGGGTTAAGCCGCTGCCTTCGGCTCAGGTCATGATCCCAGGGTCCTGGGATCGAGTCCCACATCAGGCTCTCTGCTCAGCAGGGAGCCTGCTTCCTCCTCTCTATCTGCCTGCCTCTCTGCCTACTTGTGATCTCTGTCTGTCAAATAAATAAATATAATCTTTAAAAAAAAAAAGAGTGCAGATACGTCTTCGAATAGTGACTTCGTTTCCTTTAGATATATACCTAGAAGTGGGATTACTGAATCATATGGTAATTTTACTTTTAATAACATGAATAAACTCCATACTGTTTTCCACACAAATTTATATCCCTATCACAGTGCATAAGTTCCCCATTTTCCCCAATATTTACCAAAATTTGTTAGTTTTAATTTTTTGGTAGTATATATTCTAATAGGTAGTAATATCTTGCTGTGTTTTCCAGAGGTAAACAACAACAACATAATGACTTTGCCCTGAGTTTTTACGTTGAGCACTTTTTAATGCTCCTGTTGGTCATTTTTATAACTTTTTTGAAAAAAAGTCTATTGAGATCCTTTTGCTATTTTTTAAATTATATATATTTTTATTTGTATCTGTTGGTTATTAACCTGTTTTCAGATATAAGATTTGTAAGTATTTTCTTCCATTCTGTGGATTGTGTTTTTATTCTCTGTCTCTCTCTCTCTCTTTTTTTTTTTTTGGCAATGCAGAAACTTTAGTTTGATGTAATATCATTTATTTATTTTTGTGTTTTTTGCTTGTGTTTTTGGTCTGGTATCCAAAAAACTATTGGCAAGACCAATGTCAAGGAGAATTTTTCCTATGTTTTCCTTTAGGAAATTTAGTTTCATGCATCACATTTAAGTCTTTAATCTATTTCAAGTTAAGATTTATGAGTGATATAAGGCTCCAGTTTCATACTGTTTTATGTGACTCTTCAGTTTTAAATATCATTTATTGAACAGACTATCTTTACCCATTACATATGTTGGCCCCTGTCAAATATTAGGTGACTGTATGAAAGGATTTATTTCTGGACTCTCAATTCTGTTCTGCTTCTTTATTGGTCTGTTTTTATGCCAGTATACTTTATTGTTTTGAGCATGGGGGCTTTGTAATATAATTTCAAATCAAGAAGTGTAATTTCTCTTCTTCATTCTTTCTCAAAACTGCTTTGATTATTTGTTGTCTTTTATGGTCTCTTATATATTTAGGATTCTTTACTTACTACTGTAAAAAAATAATATTGGATTTTTTAAAAATATTTTTTATTTATTTATTTGACAGAGAGAGATGACAAGCAGGCAGAGAGGCAGGCAGAGAGAGAAGAGGAAGCAGGCTCCCTGCTGAGCAGAGAGCCTGATGCAGGGCTCGATCCCAGGACCCTGGGATCATGACCTGAGCCGAAGGCAGCGGCTCAACCCACTGAGCCACCCAGGTGCCCCTAAATTTGGATTTTTGATAGGAATTGAATTTACAGATGGATTCCGGTAGTATGGACATTTTAACAATGTTAATTCTTACCGTTCATAAATATGGGCTATCTTTCCATTTGTATCTCCTTCAATTTCTTTATCACTGTCATAGTTTATGGGGTACAGATCTTTCATCTTCTTAGTTAAATCTTTTCCTAAGATTTTATTATTTTTGATGCTATTGTGAATTAGATTGTTTTCTTTATTTTTTCAGATAGTTCATCATTAGAGTGTTAAAATGCTCCTGTCTTGTGCTTACTTTGGCAGCACATATACTAAAATTGGAATGATGCAGAGAAGATTAGCGTGATCACTGAACAAGGATGACATGAAAAACTGGGAAGCAATCCATATTAAAAACAAAACAAAACAAAAAAATTCTTGTCTTTTATATATTGATCTTCTATTTGGCAGCTTAACTAAATTTGTTTATTCAAATTTTTTTGTGAAGTTTTTAGGATTTTTTTACATGTAAGTTCATGTTATCCAAAAAAAGAAAATTTTGCTTCTTCCTTTTTTTTGGAGTCTTTTATTTCTTTGTGCTCCTTGCTTCTCTGGCTAGGACATCCAGTACTATGTCAAATGAGAGTAGTGAAAGTGGACACACTTGTCTTGTTTCTGATCTTTAAGGGGAAAACTATCAAACTTTTTTGATTGAATATGAGATTAGCTCTGGGCTTGCAATATGTGTTTTTTTAATGGATTTTTAAAATTTTTTTATAAACATATAATGTGCTTTTATCCCTAGGGGTACAGGTCTGTGAATCACCAGGTTTACACATTTCACAGCACTCACCATGGCACATACCCTCCCCAATGTCCATACCCCCACCATCCTCTCCCAACACACCTCCCCCCAACAACCCTCAGTCTCTTTTGTGAGATTCAGTCTTTTATGGTTTGTGTCCCTCCCAATCCCATCTTCTTTTATTTTTCTTTTCATACCCCCCAAACCGCCTATATTGCATCTCCACTTCATCATATCAGGGAGATCATATGATAGTTGTCTTTCTCAGATTGATTCATTTCGCCAAGCATAATGCCCTCTAGATTCATCCACGTCATCACAAATAGCAGGATTTCATTACTTTTGATGGCTGCATAGTATTCCATTGCACATATATACTACATCTTTTTTATTGATTCATCTGTTGAAGGACATTCAGATTCTTTTCATAGTTTAACTATTGTGGACATTGCTGCTATAAACATTTGGGTGCATGTGCCCCTTTCAGAATGCCACGTTTGTATATTTAGGGTATATCCCAGTAATACAATCACTGGGTCATAGGGTAGTTCAATTTTCAGCTTTTTGAGGAACCTCCACGCTGTTTTCCAGAGTGGTTGCACCAGCTTGCATTCCCACGTAGAGTGTAGGAGGGTTCCCCTTTCTCCACATCCTCGCCAGCATCTGTCATTGACTGACTTGTTCCTTTTAGCCATTCTGACTGGTGTGAGGTGGTATCTCATTCTGGTTTTGATTTGTATTTCCCTGATGCCGAGTGATGTGGAGCATTTTTTCATGTGTCTGTTGGCCATTTGGATGTATTCTTTGCAGAAATGTTTGTTCATGTCCTCTGCCCATTTCTTCATTGGATTATTTGTTCTTAGGGTGTTGAGTTTGATAAGCTCTTTATAGATTTTGGATACTGGCCCTTTATCTGGTATGTCATTTGCAAATATCTTCTCCCATTCTGACAGTTATCTTTTGGCTTTGTTAACTGTTTCCTTTGCTGTGTAAAAGCTTTTTGATCTGATGAAATCCCAATAGTTCATTTTTGCCCTTGCTTCCCTTGCCTTTGGCGATGTTCCTATGAAGAAGTTGCTGCTGCTGAGGTCAAAGAGGTTGCTACCTGTTCTCTCCTCAAGGAATTTGATGGATTCCTTTCTCACATTATGCTTCTTCATCCATTTCCAGTCTATTTTCATGTATGGTGTAAGGAAATGGTCCAATTTTATTATTCTGCATGTGGCTGTTCCATTTTCCCAACACCTTTTGTTGAAGAGGCTGTCTTTTTTCCATTGGACATTCCTTCCTGTTTTGTTGAAGATTAGTTGACCATAGAGTTGAGGGTGTATTTCTGGGCTCTCTATTCTGTTCCATTGATCTATGTCTGTTTTTGTGACAGTTCCCTACTATCTTGATGATGACAACTTTGTAATAGAGCTTGAAGTCTGGAATTGTGATGCCAACAACTTTGGCTTTCTTTTTCAATATTCCTCTGGCTACTCGAGGTATTTTCTGGTTCCATATAAACTTTAGGATTATTTGTCCCATTTCTTTGAAAAAAATGGATGGGATTTTGATAGGGATTGCATTAAATGTGTAGATTGCTTTAGGTAGCATAGACATTTTCACAATATTTGTTCTTCCAATACAGGAGCATTGAACATATTTCCATTTCTTTGTGTCTTCTTCAATTTCTTTCATGAGCACTTTAGAGTCGTCTGAGTATAAATTCTTTGTCTCTTTGGTTAGGTTTATTCCTAGGTATCTTAGGGTTTGGGGTGCAATTGTAAATGGGATTCACTCCTGAATTTCTATTTCTTCTGTGTTGTTGGTATAAAAAAAATGCAACCAATTTCTGTGCATTGATTTTATATCCTGACACTTTACAGAATTCCTATACAAGTTAGAGCAGATTTGGAGTGGAGTCCTTTAAGTTTTCCACATACAGTATCATATCATCTGCAAACAGTGATATTTTGACTTCTCTTTTGCCAACTGGAAAAATTTGGATGCCTTTAATTTCTTTTTGTTGTCTGATTGCTGAGGCTAGGACTTCTAGTACGATGTTCAACAGCAGTGTCATGATAACGGACATCCCTGCCATGTTCCTGACAGCAGCAGAAAAGGATTGAGTTTTTCTCCATTGAGAATGGTATTTGCAGTGGGTTTTTCATAGATGGCTTTGATAATATTGATAATATGTGCCCTCTATCCCTACACTTTGAAAGTTTTAATCAGGAAAGGATACTGCACTTTGTCAAATGCTTTTCAGCATCTATGGAGAATATCATGTGGTTTTTGTTCTTTCTTTTATTAATGTGTTGTATCACATTGATTGATTTGCAGATGCTGAACCAACCTTGTAGCCTTGGAATAAATCCCACTTGGTCGTGGTGAATAATCCTTTTAATGTACTGTTGATTCCGTTTGGCTAGTATTTTGGTGAGAATTTTCGCATCTGTGTTCATCAAGGATATTGGTCTGAAGTTCTCTTTATTGATGGGATCCTTGTCTGGTTTGGGGATCAAGGTGATTCTGGCCTCAGAAAAAAAGAGTTTGGAAGTTTTCCTTCCATTTCTATTTTTTGGGAACCGTTTCAGGAGAATAGGAATTAATTCTTCTTTAAAAGTTTGGTAGAATTCCCCTGGGAAGCCATCTGGCCCGGGGCTTTTGTTTGTTTGGAGATTTTTGATGAGTGTTTCAATCTCCGTACTGGTTATGGGTCTGTTCAGGTTTTCTATTTCTTCCTGGTTCAGTTGTGGTAGTTTATATGTCTCTAGGAATGTATCCATTTCTTCCAGATTTTTGAATTTGTTGGCGTAGAGTTGCTCATAGTATGTTCTTATAATTGTTTGTATTTCTTTGGTGTTGGTTGTGATCTCTCCTCTTTCATTCATGATTTTATTTATTTGGGTCCTTTCTCTTTTCTTTTAGATATGTCTGGAAAGGGGTTTATCAATCTTATTAATTCTTTCAAAGAACCAGCTCCTACTTTCATTAATTTATTCTATTGTTTTTTTTGTTGGTAGTGTTTTGTTTTGTTTTGTTGGTTTCTATTTCATTGATTTCTTTTCTGATCTTTATTATTCCTCTTCTCTTGCTGGGTTTAGGCTTTCTTTGTTGTTCTTTCTCCAACTCCTTTAGGTGTAGGATTATGTTGTGTATTTGAGATCTTTCTTGTTTCTTGAGAAAGGCTTGTACAGCTTTATATTTTCTCTCAGGACTGCCTTTTCTCTATCCCACAGATCTTGAGCACTTTTTTTTCATTATCATTTGTTTCCATGAATTTTTTCAATTCTTCTTTAATTTCCTGGTTGACCAATTCATTTTTTAGAGGATGCAGTTTAGTCTCCATGTATTTGTGTTTTTTCCAATATTCCTCTTGTGATTGAGTTCTAGTTTCAGAGCATTGTGGTCTGAGAATATGCAGGGGATGATCCCAGTCTTTTGATAATGGTTGAGATCTGATTTATGACCCAGGACGTGGTCTATTCTGGGGAATGTTCCATGTGCACTAGAGAAGAATGTGTATTCTGTTATTTTGGGTTGGAATGTGTTGAACATACCTGTGATGTCCATCTTGTCCAGTGTGTCATTTAAGGCCTTTTTCCTTGTTGATCTGTTGCTTGGATGATCTGTCCATTTCAATGAGGAGAGTGTTAAATTCCCCTACTATTATTTTATTATGGTTGATATGTTTCTTTGATTTTGTTATTAATTGGTTTATATAGTTGGCTGCTCCCATGTTAAGGACATAGATATTTAAAATTGTTAGGTCTTCTTGTTGGACAGACCCTTTGAGTATGATATAGTGTCCTTCCTCATCTCTTATTATAGTCTTTGGCTTAAAATCTAATTGATCTGATATAAGGATTGCCACCCAAGCTTTCTTCTGATGTCCATTAGCATGGTACATTGTTTTCCACCCCCTCTCTTTAAATCTGGGGGTGTCTGCGGTTCTATGATGAGTATCTTGGGCAGCATATTGACGGGTTTTGCTTTTTATCCATTCTGATACCCTGTGTCTTTTAATTGGTGTATTTAGGCCATTTACATTCAGGGTAACTATTGAGAGATATGAATTTAATGGCATTGTATTGCCTATAATGTGACTGTTACTGTATATTGTTTCTGTTCCTTTCTGATCTACTACTTTTAGGCTCTCTCTTTGCTTAGAGGACCCCTTTCAGTATTTCCTGGAGAGTTGGTTTGGTGTTTGCAAATTATTTCAGCTTTTGTTTGTCCAGGTACATTTTTAATCTCTCCTTCTATTTTCAATGATAGCCTAGCTGTATATAGTATTCTTGACTGCATGTTTTTCTCTCTTAACACTCTGAATATATCATGCCAGTTCTTTCTGGCCTGCCAGGTCTCTGTGGATAAGTCTGCTGCCAATCAAATGTTTTTACTGTTGTACAATACAGACTTCTTCTCCCAGGCTGCTTTCAGGATTTTCTCTTTGTCGTTAACAGTTGTAAATTTTACTATCAGGTTACGGGGTGTGGACCAA
The DNA here is from genome assembly GCF_030435805.1 of Mustela lutreola. NCBI lineage: Eukaryota > Metazoa > Chordata > Mammalia > Carnivora > Mustelidae > Mustela > Mustela lutreola. Next base: position 53,704,298 of record NC_081308.1, on the reverse strand, counting down.
TTTTTATTGATTTTGAGGGTCATTCTTTGCATCTCCTGGATTTTGATGTTTGTTCCCTTTGCCATATTAGGGAAATTCTCTACAAAAATTCTCTCCAATATACCTTCTGCTCCCCTCTCTCTTTCTTCTTCTCCTGGGATCCCAATTATTCTAATGTCATGTTGTCTTATGGTTTCACTTAACTCTCAAATTCTCTCCTCGTGGTCCAGTATTTGTTTGTCTCTCTTTTGCTCAGCTTCTTTATTCTCCATCATTTGGTCTTCTGTATCACTAATTCTTTTGCCTCATTTATCCTAGCAGTAAGAACTTCCATTTTTTATTGCACCTCATTAATAGCTCTTTTGATTTCAACTTGGTTAGATTTTAGTTCCTTTATTTCTCCAGAAAGGGCTTTTATCTCTCTGGAGAGGGTTTCTCTAATATCTTCCATGCCTTTTTCGAGCCCAGCTAGAACCCTGAGAGTTGTCATTCTGAACTCTAGTTCTGTCATATTATCAATGTCTGTTTTGATTAGGTCCCTAGCCTTTGGTACTGCCTCTTGTTCTTTTTCTTGTGGTGAGTTTTTCTACCTTGTCATTTTGAGCAGATAAGAATATATAAAGAAGCAAATAAAATGCTAAAAGGGTGGCAAAGACCCCAGGAAATTGTGCTTTAACCAAATCGGAAGAGACCCCAAGTTGTGGGAGAACGAAAGGGGATAAAAAAGAAGTTCTAGGGGGAAAAAAAGGTTAAAAAAAAAAGAAAACAAGGAAAAAATATTACCAAAGAAAAAAAATTATATATATACTAGACTTGTGACTAGAACAGGGTCACTCACTTAATTTTGGGAGTATTTTGGTCTCTTGGAAGAAACTACCTCCCAAGATTTTAAAGGATGAAAAACATATAAGGGTAGGCACAATGAAGGGATGGAATAAACCTATAAAAATGAGGGAAATAATTTAATTTCTAAAAAATAAGTTGATAGAGCAAGTTGGTTGGGACAATAAAGAAAGATAACCTGGAGAGAATTTTCTCAGGCTGGACACTAGAACAATCTTGGAGCTAGATTTAGGGTATATTTTGATCTATTAGGATAAGTTATACTCCAAATTTTTTAGAAGAAAAAACCCTATGTGTAAAAAAATATATAGTTAGATACAATGGAGGATAAAATATGAATATAGTAATGAAGGTTCAAAATAGATTATTTTTTGTAAGATATTTTAAAAATAAACTAGTTTAAAAATCATTAAACGAGGAAAGGGTAAAAGTTAAAAAAAATTAGCAGAAGAAAAAAGAAAAATATATAACTGCAAGACTAAAGAATCATTGGGAGAAAGCCATGAATTCCTTGTTTTGCTTTCTCCTCCTCTGGAATTCCACTGTTCTCCTTAGTAAGTGAAGTTGTTCTTGGCTGGGTTTCTTGTTGGTCTTCTGGGGAAGGGGCCTTTTGTATTGATTCTCAGGTGTCTTTGCCCAAGATGGATTTGTCCTGCCCTTACCTAGGGTAGGGCTAAGTAATCCGGGAGCTTTTGTTCCCTGAAGGCTTTCTGTAGAGTTCTGGATGATGGTATGATAATGGCGGTCTCACAATCCGGCCCAGAGGAGTGGAGAACTCAGGGCCTCGCTCCCAGGTGCACTCTCAGAGAAAAGTGTTTAATCACTCCCATCTTCCCAGCCTCTGGCCACGCTTGGAGAGAAGGACTCTGTCATTCGCACTTGGAGAAATGTCCTTGGTCATTCTCATCTTCCTGGCCTCTGGCCGTGCTTGGAGAAAAGAGCTCAATTACTCCTGTCTCCCTGGCCCTTGGCCCTACTCCAAGCTCACCCTGCCTATGCCTGGTTCAAAGTAACCCTGGGTTGAGAGCTCACTCCTCAGCTTTGTCTCTGTAGCCGGCTTCCCCACTCTAATACCTGTGAGTTCTGTGACACTCAGATACCCCTGGTCCTTCTGTGACCCTGAGGGACCTGGGGCTATGCTGACCCCACTTGGGCTTCCCTCTGGTTTAACCTCTGAGTTGATATCCCTCATTGGATCAGACTTTTAAAAAGTCCTGATTTTCTGCTCCGTTGCTCCACCTCTTGCTGGGAGCTGGCCCCTCCCCCCGCGGTCTACCTTCCCGTTCTTTGGGTTCACTTTTCCGCCGGTTCTACCTTTCAGAAAGTGATCAATTTTCTGTTTCTAGAATTGTTGCTCTCCTTCTCTTTGATCTCGCATTGGACTTGTAGGTGTTTGCAATGGTTAGATAAGCTATCTAGCTGATCTCCTGCTACCTGATGTCGTCTCAGCCTGCTACTTCTCCGCCATCTTGAATCCTTCCATGGAATATGTGGTTTTTATTGTGTTGATGTGTATTCTTTCTCCACCCAGTTTGGTGGGTATTTTTATTATGAAAGGGTTTTGAATTTTGTCAAATGCCTTTTCTGCATATGTTGAATTGATCTAATGAGTTTTTATTGATCATTCTATCAATATAATGCATCACATTTACTGATATATGCTGGTGAATTCAGTTTTGTAGCATTTTGTAGAGAATTTTTACATTTTTTATTTATCAGGGATATTATCCAGTAGTTCTTTTTGTTGCTGATTTGAAATGTGCCTCAGAGTATTTCAACCACTTCAACTTTTTGGGAAGGGTTTTAAAAGTGTTTGTATAATTTCTTCTTAAAATGTTTGGTAGAATTCACTGTGGACATCATCTGATTCTGGACTTTTATTTGTTAGAAGGTTTTTATTATGGATTCAATCTCCTTACCCCTTATTGGTCTGTTCACATTTTTCATGTCCTTATGATTCAGTCTTGATAGGTTGTATGTGCCTAGGAATTTGTCCATTTCCTCTAGGCTTTTGATTTGCTGGCATTTAACTGTCTTTTATCCTTTATATTTCTGTGGTATCAGTTATAATCTCCCCTTTTTCATTTCTGATTTTATTGAGTCTTCTCTCTTTTTTCTGAGGTAGTCTAGCTGTCTTTTTTTTATTTATCATAACCAAGTCTAATTTTATTTACCATTTTAAAAAATTTTCTAGTTTTTTAATTCTATATTTCATTTATTTCTGCCCTAATTTTTATGTTTTTCCTTCCTTTTGCTACTTTTAAGTTTACTTTGTTCTTTTTGTAGTTTTTTGAGCTGTTATATTAAGTTCTTTATTTGAAATCTTTTTTTATATACAATTTATAGCTATAAAATTTCCTTTTATAACTGCTTTGCTGCTTCTCATAATTTTTTGGTATATATTTTTTTATTTTCCTCAAGATGTATTTTTATTCCCACTTTGTCTTCTTTTTTTGATTTTTTGTTTGTTTAAAAATGTGTATGTCTGTGTATTTGTAAATTTTCCAAATTTCCTTCTGTATTAATTTCTAGTTTCATATTATTTTGTCTGGAAATATACTCTATATGCTTTCTATATTATTGATTTTGGGGGGACTCTTGTTTTGTGGTTTAAAATGTGATCTATCCTAGAAAATTTTCCACGTGTGTTTGAGAAGAATATTTATTATGATACTATTGGACGGAATATCCTGTAAATATGTTAGGTTCATTTGACATAGTTCTTGTTTGTTTGTTTGTTTTGTTTTGTTTTGTTTGTTTGTTTGAGAGAGAGCAGGGCGGAGAGAATGAGCAAGGGGTAAGGGCAAAGACAGAGTGAGAAGACTCCCTCCTGAGCAGGGAGCCCAATGTGGGACTATCTCAGGACCCTGGGATCACGACCTGAGCCAAAGGCAAAGGCTTAACTGACTGAGCCACCCAGTTGGCTCACTATTTTCTTATTGATTTTCTGTCTGGATGATCTATCCATATGTAAGAGTGGGGTATTATTGTCCCCAGATACTATTGTATTGCTATTTATTTCTCCTTTTTGTTTTGTTAGTATTTGTTTTATATATTTATGGGGCTCAATATTAGGTACATATTTACAATTACTGTATGGATGAATTGATGACACTTTTCTTATTGTATAATGACTGTGGTGATTTTTAGCTTATATAAACCCTATTTTGTCTGTTATAGTTATTGCTACCCTTGTTTTCTTTTGTTATCATTAGCTTGGAATATCTTTTTCCATCCCTTTACTCTCTGCCCATGTGTGTCCTTAAAGCTAAAGTGATTCTTTTATATGCAACATATTGTTGGATCTTGTGTTTTTTGTTTGTTTTTTTAATCTATTCTAGCCTTTCTATGTTTTCCAACTGGATGATTCCATTCACTTACATTTAAAATAATTATTGATAGGTAAAGACTTAACTATTGCCTTTCATTCTCTTTATATTTCATGATTTATTTAAATTTTAGTTAATATATAGTGTAATATTAGTTTCAGGAGTACAATTTAGTAATTCTCCATTTACATATAACATTCAATGCTCATCACAAGTGACCTCCTAATAATTATTACTGACTTAGCCCATTCCCCTGCCCATCTCCCCTCCAGAAACAATCAGTTTGTTACTTATAGTTAATTGTATTATGGCTTGCCTTCCCCTCCCTTTTTTAAAAAATTTTTTTCTTTCGCCAGTGTTTATCTGTTTTGTTTCTGTTAATTGTTTGCTCTTTTGTAGATGCTCTGCTCTTTATTTCCTGTATTGTTCTCTTTGTAATCTGATGACTTTTTGTGGCAGTATGTTTTAACTTCTTTATCAAAATCTTTTGTGTATCTACTACATATTTTTTTATATTTACCATTAAGTTTATATAAAATACGTTAGTTATAACATTCCATTTTATGTTGAAAACAACTGAACTTTAATAGTGTACAGAAAATTTATACTTCTCCTGTAACAACAGGTTATTGATGTTTTTACATTTTAGATCATTTTTATATTATACTTTTAATAACAAATGTTTGCAGTTATAGTTATTTTTAATAAGCTTGTTTTTTTTTAACTTTTAAACTAGACTAGTAAATGATTTATATATCACCATTACAATATTGGAGAATCTGGTTTTGACTATACATTTACCTTTAGCAATAAATAAGGAGCCATCCATGCATCCATGTTGCCATCTTGATGGCATCACCGTCCCCAAATCTTCAGTAAGTGTTACTTTATATTTATCTTTTTTTTAAGATTTTGTTTATTTGACAGAGAGAGAGAGATCTCAAGTTGGCAGAGTGGCAGGCAGAGGAAGATCGAGAGGCAGGCTTATTACCCAGCAGTGACCCGATGCATGTCTTAATCCCAGGACCGTGGGATCATGACCTGAGCCAAAGGCAGCTGCTTAATCGATTGAGTCACCCAGGAACCCCTAAATTTTACTTTAGTTAATATATGACCATTTTTTATTTCTACTAATAGACATATCAATTTTATTGCTTTTAATATTAAGGTCTTTTCCTTAACATCATTATCATCAATTTCTTTTTCATTTTAAAAGTGTTGTTTACATTTCTGGTGGTAAGTATGTAATTCATGTATGTGGTGGTATGTAAGTAATTCAAATATGAATTTTAAACTCTAAATCATATGCTCCATTGTGGCAGATATTTGTTTTATTCATCCCACCCACAAAAAATTAGTACTCAATAGGTCTTTGTTGATTGACTGAATGAATTAAGTGTTCTGACACTAGCATAGCTGACCAAACCAGAGATCAAGGAGAAAATATAATGATTGTCAAATGGGTGAACCTGAGATAAAAAGACATTTTAGCTTTGTTAGTTTGATATACACTCTGGATAACATTCCAACTCTGCATGGATTTTTGGAAAGCAAACAACTCCTCTCCTAAATAATAAATGTATTAATTGCCTTCCTTATGAGTCCTGACAGCAGTCAGCTTTGTGGGTTTCTGATTCCATTCCAAGAGGTTGAATGTCTGTTTGATTTATGTCATAGGCAACAGTGTCATGAGAAAAGACTTGTAGGATAAAATTTCTTAAAGATGGGAACACAGATGGCTGCCTATGGACTGTGAGGTGGGTGTTAATGAAAATGCACTGAGCAGTAAGGGAAGGGCAGTTCACAACCATAGGAAAGGTGCCCTGTGATTTTGTTTTGTTTTGTTTTGTTTTAAAAACAGATACCATTTCCCCTCCCCATGGAAATTTTCAAATTTACTTTTCTCTAACAATCAGAAATACTTGAGACATTATGAACACAATATGGGCCTTAAAGGATAAAAATAAACAAAAATTTAAGTAATTTTAAGTGTTTATCATTATTTCAGCCATGTTTTTCTATGTTTAACTGCTCAAAGAAATTACACAGTCTGGTTTCTAAATATTATACCAGGCTGTATTAAACCAATGCAAAGGGTTTTATGGAATTTTCTATAACACCATCTAGATATTCTACATTGGCTGTCACTCCTGAAAATTCTCAGTTTATAAATGTGCATGCATTGAAACAGCATATATTTACATTATAGTAAATATTCACTGGTTATTTACCTCATTTATTACTGTATTTTGATCCTTTCTAATTGTTCACTTTCTTCCATGTTTCCCCCTTATTTCTACAAATGTCAATCCATCACATGTTATGTAAAGTGAAACAAAGAGGAACAGCTGTTAGTTGAAAGGATTAATAGGTGATTTGATGTTACTCTGTGAGATATTAAGTAATAGTCAAGGTATTTCCATATCATCATTTTAATATATTTCAGTAATACAGCATAGTTGTTATGCTTTAATTAAACCTTTATTAAGTCTTTATATATATATATATATATATATATATATATATATATTTCCTAACTCACAAGTCCGCCCTTCATGTCCCATTCAAAACCCACTCATGTTATGGAATAACTGTTTTATCTTCCCAGTACAATCTTCATTCAACTTATTGCTCTGGTGTGCTCCTTTGGCAGCACATATATTAACTTATTGTTCTGCATATACAAAAGGATAGGAATAGAATATTTTGTAATATGATATTTTGTCCTTTCTGCACTACAGAGTCTGTGTAAGCATTCTTAGATCAGAGACCTAGGAGGAGGTCCAAATTGAAGAAAAACAAACAGAAAAAAAGAAAATGTTCTCAGCCCTTTCTTGTAGTTTCATTTGCAGGAACCACAAAAGCAAAGATATTAAAATGTGTTTTTTTCTTATTTTTTAAAATTAAGTTTAAATTTTTTATTGGATTATGCTCCCTTAAACTCATCTGATACCATGAATAGAAAACCCAAGCAACCACCAAATATTCATTCATGATGTTGCCTTTAAACATGTTGCCTTTAAAATTTTTACAGTGTAGTCTCATCTGTAGAGTAGATGAGCCTTGACTCAAAAGTGTCATCAAAGACTGTGGTGACACTTGCCTTGCCACCCGCCCGCTGTTCCTGCCATGGCAGGCTCTCCTGCTTCACGACCGTTTCCCGACAGCAAGGCCAAGGCTCCTTCTCTCCTCCCAGGGCGGTGTGCTGTGCCTTCCCCAGATATGCTACTGGGGAGTGCAGTCACAGACGTGTCCCTTTCCACGGGCTTAACCACGCTTCTCTCCCAGGCAGAGGGGATGCCCGGGCTAAGAGGATTTCGCTCCATACGGGTTTCTCCCACCATGCTTCGGAGACTATGTTCAGGCAAGCAGCATCAGCATCCCACAGAACCAACACTGATTTCCCAGCGAATGCTGTGCTTTCCCAGAGGGGATGCAGGATCAAAGAGGCTTTTGCTCTATGCGGGTTTCTCCCACTGTGCTGTGAATACAAGGTTAAGGCAAGCAGCAACAGCAGCCCGCAGAACCGACTCTTATTTCGCAGAGCCTGCTATGGACGCGCAGAGGCTTTGGGCTTGGCGCGATCCGCACTTTGCCGCTCCTTTCTCAGGAAGGCTTTGGGCGTTTGCTCTTTCGCCTCAGGGAAGAAGAGCTGCGGGAGAGCTGGTGCCTCTTGGGCCTTGCTTTCGTGGGCTCTATGTTCGCGCCCTGGGTTCAACCTGCCAGGCCGAACTAAGCAGACACAGCCACAACCTGCAGCAGCGTGCGTGGCCTAGGATGGCACTCTATGCACACTACCATCTCCCGGTATAGGCAACGCTTGGCCTTTTGCTCTGGTTCTCAGGCGGACTCGGGGACTAGGCCAGTGCCTTCCCCACAGGAGAGGAGAGGTGACAGGATCCCTGCACACCGCCAGTGCACTGGGATGGGGAGCTGTGGGGGACTTACCTCACTCTTTCCCCAGACACCCCGTGGCTCCGCGAACGCTTCCACATCCTGGAGGAAGATGGCATCTGACGGCCCGTTCATTCAGGGATCTACTTCTGCGAGTTCAGGGTAGGGGCCTGGTGGCAAGCACATGTCTGAACCAGGGACAGGTGGCCAAGGAGCGGCTTGCCCATTGGGCCCAGAGGCTCAGGACAGGCATGCCTTCTGCCCAGACTCCTTCCTCAGAGTGGAGCACGCGCCCCTGCCCTAGTCATTCCCTCCAGTCTCCTTAGCAGCCAGGCTTCCGTCTCTCTGCACAGGGCGCGGGTGACACTTGTCTTGCCACTGCCCGCTGTTCCTGACAGACCGGCTCTGCTGTATGGAGACCGTTTCCGAAAACAAGGCCAACGGCTCCTTCTCTTCTCCCGTGGCAGCGTGCTGCACCTCCCCAGTCATGCTCCTGGGGAGCGCAGTGACAGACGTGTCCCTGTTTCCTTAAGGGTCTTTCCACAGGAGCAACCACGCTTCTCTCTCAGGCAGAGGGGATACCCGGGCAAAGAAGATTTCGCTCCATGCGGGTTTATTACACGGAGCTGTGGAGACTAGCTCAGGCAAGCAGCAGCAGCATCCCACAGACCCGACTCTGATTTCCCAAAGAATGCTGTGCTGAGGCGGACTCGCGGACTAGGCCAGTGCTTTCTCCACAGGAGAGGAGAGCTGACAGGATCTCGACACACCGCCCGTGCACTCGGTTGAGGAGCAGTGACGGACTGACCCCACTCCTTCCACGGACACCGCGTGTTCCGCGAACGCTTCCACTTCCTGGAGGAAGATGACATCTGACTGCCCGTTCTTTCAGGGAGCTACTTCTGCGAGTTCAGGGTACGCGCCTGGTGTCAAGCACATGTCTGCACCAGGGACAGGTGGCCAAGGAGCTGCTTTCCCCTTGGGCTCAGGGTCCCAGGACAGGCATGCCTTCTGCCCAGACTTCTGCCTCACAGTGGAGCACGCGCCCCTGCCCTAGTCGTCCCCTCGTGTCTCCTTAACAGCCAGGCATACGTCTCTCTGCACAGGTCTTCTAACTGCCCGCTGTTCCTGACAGGACCGGCTCTCCTACTTGGAGACCGTTTCCGAAAACAAGGCCCTTGGCTCCTACTCTTCTCCCGGGGAAGCGTGCTGCACCTCCCCAGTCATGCTCCTGGGGAGCGTAGTGACAGACGTGTCCCTTTCCTTAAGGCTCTTTCCACAGGCGTAACCACGCTTCTCTCTCAGGCAGAGGTTATCCCCGGGCAAAGAAGATTTTGCTCCATGCGGGTCTATTACACCGTGCTGTGGAGACTAGCTCAGGTAAGCAGCAGCAGCATCCCACAGACCCGACTCTGATTTCCCAAAGAATGCGGTGCTTTCCCAGAGGGGATGCCCGGGCAAAGAGGCTTTCGCTGTATGCGGGTTTTCCCCACCGAGCTGCGAATACTCGGCTAAGGCAAGCAGCAAGAGCAGCCCACAGAACCGACTCTGATTTCCCAGCGACTGCTATGCTTTCACAGTAGTATTCAGCTTGGCGCAAACCGCACTTCGCTGCTGCTTCAACAGCAAGGATTTTGGCGTTCGCTCTGTCGCATCAGGGAAGAAGAGCTGCAGAAGAGCTGGTGCCTCTTGGGCCTTGCTTTCCCGGGCTCTATGTTCACGCCCTGGGTTCACCCTGTCAGGCCGAACTAAGCAGACACAGCCATAACCCTGCAGTAGCATACGTGGCCTAGGATGGCACTCGATGCACACTACCCTCTCCCGTTGTAGGCAACGCAAGGCCTTTTGCTCTGGCGCTCAGGCGGACTCGGGGACTAGGCCAATGCCTTTTCCACAGGAGGGGAGAGGCGACAGGATCCCTGCACACCGCCCGTGCACTGGGATGGGGAGCTGTGGGGGACTGTCCCCACTCCTTCCCCGGACACCCCGTGCCTCCTTGAACGCTTCCACATCCTGGAGCAGGACAGCATCTAACTGCCCGTTCCTCTTGGAGCTGTTTCTGCGAGTTCAGGGCCGGGCTCCTGGTGGCAAGCCCACGTCTGCCCTATGGACAGGTGGCCAAGGAGCTGCAGTCCTCTTGGGCCCAGAGGCACAGAACAGGCCTGCCTTCTGTTTAGACTCCTTCAGAGTGGAGCACGTGCTCCTGCCCTAGTCCTCTCGTGTCCCCTTAGCACCCAGGCTTCCGGCTCTCCGCACAAGGAGTGGGTGACACTTGTCTTGCCTCCGGCCCACTGTTCCTGACAGGGACGGCTCTCCTGCATCATGACCGTTTCCGGATAGTAACACCACCGGCTCCTTCTCTTGTCCCGGGGCTGCGTGTTACACCTTCCCTAGACATTCTCCTGGGGAGTGCAGTGACAAACGTGGCCCTTTCGTTAAGGCTCTTTTTACAGGTGCAAAAACGCTTCTCTCTCATGCAGAGGGGATGCCTAGGCAAAGAGGATTTTGCTCCATGCGGGTGTATTTCACCCACCTGTGGAGACAAGTTCAGGCAAGCAGCAGCCGCATCCCACAGACCCGATTCTGATTTCCCAAAGAATGCTGTGCTTTCCCAGAGGGGATGTCCGGGCAAAGAGGCTTTCGCTCTATGCGGGTTTCTCCCACAGTGCTGCGAATACTAGGCTAAGGCAAGCAGCAACAGCAGCACACAGAACCAACTCTGATTTCCCAGGGACTAGTATGCTTTCGCAGAGGTTTTCAGCTTGGCGAGAACGGCACTTCGCTGCTGCCTCCTCAGCAAGGCTTTGGGAGGTCGCCCTGTCGCTTCAGGGAAGAAAAGATGCTGGACAGCTGGTGCCTCTTGGGCCCTGCTTCCCGGGTTCCATGTTCGCGTCCTGGGTTCACCCTGCCAAGACGAACTAAGCAGATACAGTCACAACACTGCAGTAGCGTACGTGGCCTAGGGTGGAACTCTATGCACACTACCATCTCCTGGTGTTGGCACTGCTAGGGCTTTTGCTCTGGCGCTCATGCGTACTCGGGGACTAGGCCAGTGGCTTCCCCACAGGAGAGGAGAGGCGACAGGATCGCTGCACACCGCCCGTGCACTGGGTTGAGGAGCAGTGACGGACTGTCCCCACTCTTTCCATGGACATCCCGTGCCTCCGCGAACGCTTTCACATCCTGGAGGAAGACGGCCTCTGTCAGTAGAGTTTAGTTATATTAATCTGTTCAGCAAATCATTCTCAAAGTATTAAAAATTATTAGAAGTTGTAAAAACTTGTGTTTTATGTCTTAGAAGGTGTGGAATTCACTCAACATATGTTTGTTGAATGATTATTATGAATCAATCACTTTTCAGAGTTTATTTTATTCAGTTTTTGATAACTGCTGTAATAAACTACGTAAAGTGCACCTTTGAGTTTCATTATGTTAAATTGAAAAGGCCTTTGTCTATCAAATGTTCAGGAATAATTTTCAGTGTTTACATGAGTGCAGGGAAAAAAGTCTTTATAGCATGTTTGAGGTATAAATTGATTCAAAATTTCAAAATGCAATATGACAACATATATTCAAATCTTTATAAATTAGTTATATCCCTTGGGACAGCACTTTATCCTACGTAAACAGTCTTTGGTATGTGCATATTTATATGTAGAATATACTCTGAATCATTTTTTATAATATTGACAAAACAAGTAATCTTAAAGTTTAATAATTGACCACCAGGCAAATAAAGATTGGTAATAGCAGAATACTCTATAGCTATTAAAAATCTATTTTGGTGTATTTTTGATGAGAACACTGAAGATATATTGGGAAGAAAATATTCCATATTGTTAAAAAAAAAGTCTTTGCATAAAAATACTTTGTAAAAAGTAGAAGATAAACACCAAAATGTAACAGTATTCTTTTCTGAATACTATTTAAATGTTTGTTACTTAAAATATATTTGGAGTATTTTTGGAGAACTCATATGCTTTATGATGAGTTTAAATTACTTTTGATATCAGATTTAATATCATGGGAAATAACATATAGAATATAAATTATGTTGTTCAAGATTAAAGAAAATTTGATTGCTACAGTTTATGATACAGTAGTAGCTAACATTTTTTGTAAATTCATTGTGGGCAAAAAACTTCATTAATAAATTTTACAGGTTCATAATCTTATAAAATATGTCATGTTCTTATTCCTTTTTTACAACTGAAAAATATAAGGCTAGAAGATATTAAATCCAATATAATAATATTTTAACTTTGTTTTAAATAAAGTCATTTTTAGACTATAAACTATGCCATATGTAAAAATTCCAACATTGGATTCCAATGGAGAGTTGTATTTACAACTCTCCATTTTTTTCAGTTGTTATTATTTGACTTCTCAAATTGACCCTAGGTCAACTTTATCAACTGGTCAATAGTTACTTCTTATCTCCAAATTTCATGTTTCCAACTTTTTTTTTCCTTAAATGTTCTACACCCAGTGTGGAGCTCAATGAAAGTCTTGAACTCATGACCTTGAGATCAAGACCTGTGCTGAAAACAAGAGTTAGATGTTCAACTCACTGAGCCACCCGGGCACCCCTCATTTTTCCAACTAACTTAAAATACTGATAAAAAAGCTAAAATAATTGTTTCACATAGTCAAATTTGCATAAATTCCAATTTTATAGTCAGGCATTAAATGCCATCCTGTAATTTTTAACTAGATATCAACAACCCACATCTAGTGATAATACTCAACTAAAATTCATCACTTTTCTTGTGTTATATTTATCTTGTTTATTTGAATGATATATTTTTTTCCCAACAGACATTACTTAAAAACCTGAAATCTCTGGATATAATTTTTAACCCAATATATGTTTTAAATACTCTGATTTTTTAACATCAGGCTTTTCTGCAACAAACTCCAAAGTGAGTGTACCTTTATAAGTTAAAATAGAGCATTTTATCATTACTTATATTTAAACTTATTTATTTATTTTTACCCATGAATTTTTTTTTACCCTCTTTCTTGTTTTATGTGAATATAGTTGGCATACAGTGTTATATTAGGTGTAGAACTTGGTGATTTGACAAGTTCGAACATTATGCTCTGTTCACCAGTATAGCTACCATCTATCCCACTACATCATTATTACAATATCATTGACTATATTGCTTATGCTGTGCCTTTATGTCCTTGATACATTTATTCTGTAACTAGAGGCCCTATCTCTACCTCTCCCCCTCATCCATTTTGCCCATCCCCTCATTCCCCCTCTCCACTCCTCTCTAGCAACCATCAGTTTCTGTATCTATGAGTTCTCTGTATTTATGGGTCTGATGTTATTTATTTATTTATTTATTTACTTCACCTTTTTTTAGATCTAACTTATGAAATAGATTATTTGATATTTATCTTTCTCAGTCTAACTTATTTCACTTAGTGTAATGTCCTCTAGGTCCATCCATATATTTAAATTTAACATCTCTTTAATGCCTCTTGCAAGACATTAATTAATTAATTAATTAATTATTCCCCAAAATGCTACTTCTTCATCTAAATTAATCTGAGGGAAAAGAGTTACTCTAATTTGTTTTCAGTACAGTACAGTAGATAGCCAATAAGGGGTTAATATCAGGACTTTCCCTGTGAAGGACTATTTTCCTACTTAATAAAAATAGATAACAACAAATGACCATTATTTCTGCAATGTTTTTTAAAAGATCCTGAGGAAATCAAGGATAGTTTGTCACATTAAGACAATCGTATATATAATTTCCTTGCATTTTCAAGAAAGGAACTTAAAGTCTTACCAAGCATTGGTACAAAGTTCCTTTTATAAATGGAAGATAATCTCAATTTTACTGTGTTATGTTGGTGGTGTCAATGTTCTGGTGGACAGGTTTTCTCTCCTTCGCTTGTTTCTCAATGTTACAATTTCCCTATGTGATCTAGTGGAAGGATCAGGGTCTGCAACTGTGTAGGGTTTGATTTTTAACTTTCTGGGGTCTCTTCCAAGGCATCTGAGAAATATGTCCCCAGATATTTATTTTCCTCTCTCAAGAAACTACCATTTTCATCCTTATTTGAGTTTATTTAAGTGAGACAATTAAGGATTTTGTCTCCTGTTTTAACCCTCATCTTTCACACAGTTGAAGAGGGTTTTGCTGTTTTCTTGTTGTTGTTTTTCCTTTCAAGTTTTCTCTTAGATGGTTCACAGGACATAATGATTTGGGAGCCATGAACAAACACTTACTTCTGAACCATCTCTAGAATACCAAATAAAATATAGTATAGCATCATATTTTACCATTTAGAGATCAAAAACCTAAGTATAGACTGGTTTCTGACCTCTTAATCCTTACATGGAGAAGCTCCAATAAAAAAAAATCAGTCTAAAACAAATGACTAAACAGACACATGAAAAAATCATTAGGCATCAGGGAGATTCAAATCAATACCACATTGAGATACCACCTTGCACCAGTTAGAATGGCCAAAATTAACAAGACAGTAAACAACAAGTGCTGGAGAGGATGTGGAGAAAGGGGAACCCTGTTACACTGTTGGTGGGAATGCAAGGTGGTGCAGCCACTTTGGAAAATAGTGTGGAGATCCCTTAAGAAATTAAAAATAGAGCTACTCTATGACCCTGCAATGGCACTGCTGGGTATTTACCCCAAAGAAATAGACGTAGTGAACAGAAGGACCAACTGTACCCCAATGTTCATAGCAGTGGTGGCCACAGTTGCCAAACTATTGAAAGAGCCAAGATGCCCTTCCACAGACAAATGGATAGAGAAGATATGGTCCATATATACAGTGGAGTATTATGCCTCCATCAGAAAGGATGATTATCCAAGTTTTGTATCAACATGGACAGGACTGGAAGAGATTATGCTGAGTGAAATAAGTCAAGCAGAGAGAGTCAATTTTAGCATATGGTTTCACTTACTTGTGAAACATACTTGTGCCATATAAGGAATAATAGGGAGGACATTGGGAGAAGAAGAGGAGAAGTGAGTTGGGGGAAAACAGAGGGGGAGACAAATAATGAGAGACTGTGGACTCTGAGGAACGAACCGAGGGATTTGGAGGGCGGGGGTGGGAGGTTGGGTGAGCCTGGTGGTGGATATTATGGAACGCATGCATTGCATGGAGTAGTGGGTGTGGTGCATTAATAGTGAATTCTGGAACACTGAAGAGAAATAAAATAAAATAAAATAAGATAAAATAAAATGGAAAAAAATCAGTCTAGTCCAAAAATGTAAATAAAATATGAAGAAAAAAGGAAAAATGCATTTTTTTGAAAAAGTGGGAAAGCTAAGAATATCTCAGTAACAAGCTCTCAGGTATAGTCTGTGATCACTCTTGAGATGTTGAGAACTGAAGAAATGGAAACAGTTCAATCTCCAAGCAGAGCATACCTGAAGCCTCACCATTTGCTTACCATAAGGTTTTCCATTCCCCTGACAGTCTTTGAGTCTCTACCAAATGCAAGTGATGGTGACCGACTCCCTAGCTATAGCTATCTCTGAATGTCTGAAGAAATAGCCTGCTTGTTCTCATTGGGAGTGTTCTTCACATATTCCCACAGAAGGAGATGAAGGTAAGACACCAAGGACTTTGATAATTTGCAAACTCCATCCTTGTGCTGTAACCCTCTCCACTTATTTTTGATATGTGTATTGCTTCAAATCTTGCTAAGATTGCACCAAATTTTGTAGGAAACTGTATCATACACTTATATTTTTTATAAGAAATATGATCTTTCCCACTGATTAAAAGTTCTTCATATAGAAAAAAATGAGGGGGACATCCACCAGATAGAAGCAGGTGCCTTACTCAGTACCTAAAAATATCAAATTTGGAGGATAGATGAACATAATCCATGATCTGCCCCATACCCTGCAGCACCTTCCCAGAAATTGTTTTGGAATCCACAAGGAAATTAACTCTTGTAGTCTGACATAAATAAAACAATAATGCACCTTTGCAAAGAGATTCAGTAGGGAATTTTTATTCTAATGGGACAAATATGATTCATATAATACAGAGGTTGACAAATTTTCTTCTGTAAAAGGAATGCTAGTACATATTTTAGACTTTGAGGACTATATGGTCCTTAATGCCAAGTCCATATAGATATCATATAGATGGCATCTAGTAAATTGTTGAAACTGTCTCCCTAAATATTACCAATACATTGTGTTAACAAGGCAAAGCTGAGTTTACTACTTATCATTAGGAGAGGGAACACTTCTGTGAAGCTTTAGCAACATCTCAGTTGGAGGGAGGTAAATTTGTTGAGAATTGGAAATTCTGTTTGTGGTAAATTTTTCAATGTGAGACCTTGATTGGATTAAGATTGGTAATGATGATATAACAATCCAGGATTGGGAAAGACAGGAAGGTAGAGTTCTGAAGTGAATAACTCAAAGAATCTTAGGGTCCAAACTGTTGTTTGACGCTTTTCATTGAAGAGTTGATGGGACTTTCAGATCATGTAATGAATAATAGAACTATTTGCCTGGGTGTAAGGGCCCTAGAAAATCAAAAGTATGCTAATAAAGATTGTGGAATATCAACACATATTAATTACTGTAGACAATAAGGATCTTTTGCATTCTTAGTGTCCAGGCTAGGTGAGGGGTAGACAGATTGGTTCTCAGAACTCTTGAGGTGGGGCACAGAGCAGCCACAGATAATGAATTATCAAATGAGAGGAATTCCGTAATAATAAAACAATATAGAAACTAAAATTTGAATATTTTATAATCCTCAAGTAACAAAATTTTATTCTGCTTTTGATTATCTGAAAACATTTAAAAACATTAAAAAAAATTCTTAACTGGCAGGCCATACAACAAGCAACTGGATGGAGGTCCCTAATTCACTCTTATTTAGAGGGTCACAGTGAGTATGGTATATATGGAATAGAACATTAAAACAATATTTTTTAAGTTTAATTTCATTTTGAGAAACTGACATAAAATTTTTCTGATTTGGGAGAAGAAAGAGATGCTCACCTTTTGAATGGAGGTGGTTGAATTTTTTCAGGGGTAACTTTTGTTTTCTATAGTCATTTCCAATCCACTTAAAGGTTATCATTCAATTTGGCCATTTTCAGACCACTCACATAGTACAAATTTGTAACAGTGTATATAGGTTTTGGATTATAAATTACTCAGGGAGATACTTATTTTGGGAAGTGAAATAAATCCTGAGATCAGGTTATCTCTTCCATTTGTGTGGCTGGTATAAGAGCTCAAGTGTAAGTCTCTGCTTTGGAGTCCACTTTTCTTTTCCAACTTTACAGTTATGCTCCATGCAAACAAGGACTCTGACACCACCATTGGTACAACAAAACAGTGCAGCACGTATGCTCCGGCCCTACCTGCCATCCTGCTGCCTTTGGCCATGTCTCAAGCCTAGGAGCACATATACCAATGGCTACTCTGCCTTATGAGAGTGGGATCAGGAAAGAGACTTACAAAAGGCACTGAAGACAGCCTCTTGGCTATTGTGCAGAGAATTCTAGGAGCTGATATCCAGCATATGATCTGTAAGTGACATGGATTCTGGATTGCAAGTACATCATGCAGCTGAAAGTGGAAGTCCCAATTTCCTGTTCAAACCACTTTTGATATTCACATTATAAAAGTTATGGATCCATTCTTTTGTCAGAGTCTTAGTTTGTCTTTTCTATTTACCATCTGATTTTCAGCTTCAAAGATATTTTATTGGAAGTAAAATAATAACAGCTCTAACTCAACATTTTCACCTTTGGCAGCAGATTATCTTTAATATTGATTATATTTCTAAATAATTAAATACAATAACTTTTTTTCCAAAACTTCCATGTCCGGTTTCAGCTTAATAATATTCATCTTCAGTGTCTTCATACTAGTCAAGTATTCCTACTAGAGAAAATTAGATTGTAGTATATTTTTATAAGGGTAAAATTGGCTTTATTATCATTTCCAGTTTACACAGATTCATGTTTTATTTTATTTTTCTCATAAAGATTGAAATTCCAAGTTTGTCTGGTTGATGTAGCAAAGGTAATTATACCAAGAATATATTGCTTAGAAAAAAATAGCTTTACAATAACTCCCAGTTAACATATTTTTATGTCTCTACTCCACAGCAAGAAACTCTTTTCATTTTAGAGATTGTAGTGGCTCTGTGAAAGCATGTGAATTTCACTGGAATAAAGAATTCATTTGCGTGCATATTGAAAAATAAAGATAAGCTTTATAAAACAGCTGGAAATATACAGCTATATGTAGATACAGTAACTGCTTGCTGGCACCCTATATTCTGAAACCATACGTATATTTTAGACACTCAACAAAAGGCAAACAAACTTGAAGCCCAAGTGCAAACATACAGAATTTTTATTTTAGAAATCGGTTTTAAATTATGGATATAAAATTGAAAACAAAATGAACCATAGGGGTTTAGGAGAAGATACCTTAAATATAGAAAATTATTGAAGCATTTTTTACCTTGTTATCTTAAGTGTATTTTTTAATTTTTTTAAAGATCTTAGTTATGTATTTGACAGATCACAAGTAGGCAGAGAGGCAGGCAGAGAGAGAGGAGGAAGCAGGCTCCATGCTGAGCAGAGAGCCCGATGCAGGACTTGAGCCGACAGCAGAGGCTTTACCCCACTGAGCCACCCAGGTGCCCATTTACCTTGTTATCTTAATAACAGTCCTAACAAGAGCAGAAAAATGTCAAGTCTCAATTAAAAACGCTATGATTGAGATGTAAAACTGACTGGAAAAAAAAAGAAAGACTTTTTTGTTTTACAAATATTAGCACTCTCTCATTATTCTGTTCTTACATTACATGAAATATTAAGTACTTTAAAAATTAAGAGACTATGAGCATATTCTAAGCAGTATGTTTTCTTTATCTACTATGTAATTTACTTTGTATGGCCTGCCATTGGGGAAATTTCATAAACAATAGTGGTTCATCATTTAAGGATATTTGAGTCTCTTTCTGAAATCTATTTGATGTGGATCTAATAATACAGTAATATATGAGTCATATTTGTTCCATCAATAACTACTAGCTATAAACTCTTCCTGTTTTTATAACCATTAAAAATGCCATCTTGGTCTGCTCTTGCTTCCCAGCTTCTGGCTCTCTGCCTTGCTCTTTAGGTTCCAATAATATAAAAATATGTGCATTGTCCTTTGTTTCTTGTCAGTGTAGCATTTCTCTCACCATCTCCTTTGCCTGTGTTACTTACCTCCCCATCCTCCTGATTTCCTTTTTATATATTGCTTTTTTCTGTTACCAAGTTACGTTGGTGTATATTTAAATTCTGTCACTAGTTGATCGGTAGTTTTGTACCATTGCAGCTAGAAAATATACTTGGTATGATTTCAATCTTCTTACATTTGTAGTATGTGTTATGTTCCTCTTTTTATTTAAGATTTTATTTAATTTGTCAGAGAGAGAGAGAGAGAGAGAGAGACAGCAGAAAGAGGGAGCTAGTCTCCTACTGAGCAAGGAGCCCAAAGTGGGATTCAATTCCAGGACCCTGGGATCATGACCTGAGCCTAAGGCCGATGCTTAACCAACTGAGCCACCCAGGTGTCCCAGTTATATCTCTTTTTATGTAATTTAGCTAGGGGATTCTTCTGCGCATGCTTGAAGAAAATGTGTATCCTATTTTTCTTAGATGGAACGTTTTACATATCTTTTTGAGAACCATGTGCCCTGAAGCATGCTTCAAGTAAAAAATGTTCCTGTGAGGGAAAAACAAAACAAAACAAAAAACCTTTAACTGAAGTTACTCATTTAAAATAGAGCATATAGGAGGGAAGGTCGGTGGGAGGATGGGTGTAACAAGTGAAAGAGTTTGAGTACATTTATCATGATGAGATTGACTAATGAGATACAGAATTGTTGAATCACTATATTGTACACCTGAAACTAATAGAACACTGTCTATTAGCTATACTAAAAGTAAAAGAAAAAACTTCATAAAAATAATAAAATAAAATGATAAATTAATGAAACTACACTAAATTAAGCTGCTACTTGATAGAGAGCTGTCATTTATTGCAATGATTTTTGGGTGTGGAGGAAAGGATAATGGTCAAATCAATTTTGTTGTCACACAGAGTTGTGATTGTGATAACAGAAATGTCTGTTTCTCTCCCAATCTCCCTAGCTTCTGAGTGCAGCACCTAAATTACCAGCTCCCAGACAAGAAGAACAGAGGAATAGAAAAAAAATAGAATAGCAAGAATTCAAAGATAAGTTTTTTGGATAGCATTAAAGTGTTATGTTTTATTTGGCTTATTTTATTTATTCAGGAAATCAGGTGGCAGCTTTATTTTTCACCATAATATGCTAGTATAATGCCAATTGAATAATAAAAATGCAACACAATATGTACTAGAATAAATGACATGTAATAGATACTTATACAATAAAATGAAATGCGTATCTAATATAAATATTTAAAGTAAAATATAGTATATTTTATATATAATATGAACAAATGTTCTCAGTTATAAATATGATTTCATGAAGTCCAAGTATCATACATTTTCTGTTACTCCTGGAAAAAATAGAAGAATTGTTTTGGCAAACTACTTCTTTGTCAATTAAAATACTTTCTTTCATGTAAGTACAACTTATAAGATACTGTCTTCATGAAGTCTTCCCCAAGTTCTTCAGCTTTTAGAAATTCTCTGTGACTCTATAGCCCTGATACATTTTAAAGCTCTCTAACCATAATTGGTTTTCTTTATTTTTTCAATCTATGTCCTCCCCACCATTCTGAAGATTTATTTTTTCGTGACAGCAATACTAGAATATTAAAAATACAAATATATCCTATATATATAAAAATAAAACATGGCCTTAGGGACCATCCACTTCACAGGCAGTCCATTGTTGGTTGTTTTTTTATAGTAATTGATGTGGTGATATCTCTGGCAAGGCTGAAGTCTGAGGTCATCATGTCCTTTGTCACCAGCACTTCCCTGGTGGCCAGGTCTTGGTGTATGCACTTCTTGGAGGCAAGGTACTCCATGCCTTAGGCTACCTGATAGGCACAGGATACCAGGTCCTTGGAGGAGAGTTGCTCTGCTGCATTGTGGCTGATATTGTAACAGTACTCCAGGTCAGGAGGCCTCTGGGCCTGCAGGTACTCCTGTATGTTGTCTTTGGAGGCATACTCCATGATAGTGTACAAAGGACCGTCCTGTGTGCAGGACCCAACAGGTTGATGGTGTCCTTGTGCTTTCCAATCATCTTCATCATCTCCATTTCTGAGATTAGGTTTGACAGGTTGCATCTGACTTCAACATCTTCACAGACACTTTAGTCAAATGGTTGGATTTGTCCTTGTCCAACCCAATGGCCTCATCCAACACCACCTGCCCAAAGTAGGCCTGTCTTAGGGGTCTGCCTAAACTGCCTACAACCAGCCTGTCTAAAGGCAGTTATGAACTCTATATTATCCTCAAAAATATTAAACCACAAGCTAAAAATTCTCTTCACTAGGTCTCTGTCACAGGTCTAATTTTCTTATCTTTCATCATTTATCTTTTTCCTAATTCTTATTTTCAGTATAGTTTATTTTGCTTCCAGGTGTTTCCCCTGTTTTCTGTATGCTGTTTCATAGGGAAGAATTATCCTGCAATAAAATTATTTCTTGAGAATTCATTACATCTCTCAGTTAAAATGGGTTCTTTTATGGTATTGATTCATTTGAGTTTTCTCAAAATGGGAAGAATTTTCAAAATGGTGTTTTCCTCAAGGTTCAGAGTATGTCTTAGCCTCATCTTTACTCTTTTTGAAATTCACTTTTCAAATTCTTTTCCCTCTTTTTATCTTTTTAAATTAAAATGTTTTATTTTTATTATTTTTTTTATTTGAGTAGAGTTGATATTCAGTGTTACATTGGTTTCAGGTTTTCAATATCTCCATACATTATTCTATGATCACTACATAGCCACAATCTGTCATCATATAACACTATTATAATATCATTGACTATATTTTCTACACTGTCCCATATCTCTTTTTAAAATCTCTGATTTTTATGTTTTCTGTTATTCCAATTTTCGACCATCATTTTACTTGGTTACTTTAATAAAATATGCCTGATTACACACTCTTCGCTGAAAACCATTGGATTTATAGTAGTCTTCTTCTTCTACTTTTTTAAAAATTAACATATAATGTATTATTAGCCCCAGGGGTACAGGTCTGTGAATCGCCAGGTTTACACACTTCACA
Source organism: Mustela lutreola (assembly GCF_030435805.1). NCBI lineage: Eukaryota > Metazoa > Chordata > Mammalia > Carnivora > Mustelidae > Mustela > Mustela lutreola. Next base: position 53,681,982 of record NC_081308.1, on the reverse strand, counting down.
ACACTCACCACAGCACATACCCTCCTCAATGTTCATAACCCGACCACCCTCTCCCTACCCTCCTCACCACCCCGGCAACTCCCAGTTTGTTTTGAGAGATTAAGAGTCTCTTATGGTTTGTATCCCTCCCGATCCCATGTTGTTTCATTTACTCTTTTCCTTTCCCCCAAACCTCCCACATTGCACCTCCATTTCCTCATATCAGGGAGATCATATGATAGTGTCTTTCTCTGATTGACTTATTTTGCTAAGCATAATACCCTCTAGTTCCATCCATGTCATCGCAAATGGCAAGATTTCATTTCTTTTGATGGCTGCCTAGTATTCCATTGTACATATATATACCATTCATTTGTTGATGGACATTTAGGTTCTTTCCATAGTTTGGCTATTGTGGACATTGCTGCTATAAACATTCGGTACACGTGCCCCTTTGGATCATATAGTAGTCTTCTTTACCTCTATCAGAACCCCAGGAAGCTTTATTTATTTATTTACTCACATAAACACATGATCCAACACAATGTTTTTTGATGTTCAAATGTACCGCTTAACACTATGTTAAGTGTTACCGCTTAACACTATGCTTACTGTTCTCTTTCACTGTCTGACTAAATCCTCATCATCACTATGCCATTTAATCAGAAAGAACATTTGAACTCAGAGTTCTCTCCATATAAGAGAATGAAGACTCCACCCTTCTGTTTGTACAGGTAAAATAAATGTTGATATTGTCTGTCCTGCACATACCCCATTCTGTTCACCCGAATATTCACCCTCAAAATATACACAAAATAAAAACCATACCTCACCACTTCTATTGGTGAGCAATGATGCTAAAATCACCATCATATGTTCCTGAATTATTGACTTGATTGATAACCCCACTTCCACACATACTGCACTCCTTTCTCCCTGCAAATTTATTTTGGTACAGCAACTTAACCTAAAAATCAAGTCAGATGATTTTATTCTGCTGTTGAAAATCTTTTGGTATCTTCCCCTTTCATAGTAAATAAAAAATGAAGGCATTTCACTGTACTAGAAGGTCATACATCAATACTTTCTTCCTCTCTCCACCACTATGAACTCCTCATTGGCCTCCTTGCTTTTCCTCAAAAGTAACAGACAAGCTGTTCACACAAAGTCTATATACTTACTTTCTCTGCCTAGAGCAATCTTTTCCTTTAATATTTGTATAACACCCTCCTTCACTTCCTGAGTCTTTGTGCAAAGAACATCTCATAAATGAGATATAACCTCCCAACACAAAATAAAATTAACTTTCATCCCAGCATTCTCCAATGGCTTTTACCTTTCCTGTATTTCTTTGTAACACTTATCACCATCAACCATCAATCATTATTCTATTACTGGTTTATTTTCTTATTTGAGACAGAGAGAGAGAGAATTGGGAGGGGGCGCAGAGGAAGAAGAAAACACCCCACTGCCTCGAAAGCCTGCTGGGGAGTTACATACCAGGACCCTGAGATCATGACCCAAGCCAAAGGCAGTCACTCAATGGACTGAGCTACCGAGGTACCCCTCTATTATTGGTTTATTTCACTATTATATTTCAAAAGAATGTAAGCTCTTTGTGGTCAGGTATTTTATATGTTTTATTAATTGAAGTATTCTCAGAAAGGTAGCTGGCAGATTGTAAGGGCTCACTAAACTGTATTTTGTTGTTATTATTGGGCTCCTTTATGGGCTTTACCTCTTACGCTAGAAGTCTATCCTTCAGATGTAAGCAATAAGAATAGAGCCCTGCTGCCTGTTCAAATGAGTAAAAAGCCTGTATTAAGTGGATATTTTAAAAGCTAAATGAATGGCTTAATAGTTGTATATAGGGGGAAAGGGAACATATTTTCCACAGTTTAGAAGTGGAGTTCTTTTATAGAGTTCTTGTACAAGCCTACACTATTGTACGATAATGGGCAGTTGTACATTACAATTATACAAACACTTTGGTAATTTATATCCTTTTTTTGTAATTCATGACTGGATCATTTAATTCCTTAGGAGCATTATAGCATTTCAACTTTTCATGTTCAATAAACTTATTGGGGTTGCTACCTTTTTTATTCAAATGGAGAAATAGTCATGATTTAATCTAAATAAAGTGTTATTGATTGTGTTGTTTTCTAGGAATGAGTCACACACGCTAGTTTAAAAGTTTTGTTAAATTCCCAAGTCTGTCACCGATAAAAGCCTTTTGTAGATTAGTAACTTGATACAAAACAGAAAAGTTATGTAACACTCAATTGTTATACTATCTATGTTTCCATCTTGCATTGTAATAACACCCATCTTAACTCTATTTAAGACAAATCATTGCCAGTTGGCTTTCTGGCATTGACTGCATGATATGAAATCTAGTATAAATAAAAGTTGTTGGTTTTAGTAGCATATAAATCAATTTAGAAAAATATATGTATTTGAATATAAGATAAAGTTTTAAATTATTTGGCAATTGTAAACTAAACGTTTTTTTTGTAAATTTTTATTTTCTAAAATCTCATTGAGCTGTTTTGCAATAAGAAACAAGTTACAAAAATTAAGATTTATTTACCCCAATTCAAAATTATTAGGAATATAATCATAGAGGTTGAAGTATTTAAAATATTGAACCCAAAATATTTTATTAGGTAAATTCATGAATGCTGAGCATTCACTGTTAAAATATACTAATACTATTGATAGACTGGTAGAAGCCTAAAATCAAATATTTATTAAATATTTATATCCATATTTTTTCATGGCTTGATAATTCATTTCTCTAGCATTAAATAATAGTCTATTGTTTGCATGTACTACACTTTATTTGACCTTTCACCTATGGAAGGATATCTTGGTTGCTTCCAAGCTTTTGTCAGTTATGAATAAAAGTACTATAGACATCTTTGTGGGTATAATTTTCATCTTCTTTGGATAAATACCAAGAACTGCTACTGCTGAATCATCTGGCAAGAATATTTTTAGTTTTGGAAGAAACTGCCAAGTTGTTTTCTATTTTTTACTCTCAATAAATATAGAAGAACGTTCCTGTTGCTCCACATCCTCACCAACATTTAGTGTTCTGTTGTCAGTGTTCTGGATTCTAGGTATGTATTGGTGTCTCTTTTTTGTTTAAATTTGCATTTTCCTGATGACATATGATGTGAAGCATCTTTTTATATGCTATTTGCCATCTGTAATATTTTCTTTTGTGAGGTATCTGGTAAGGTTTTTGGCTCATTTTTAATCAGGTTTTTTCCCCCATTGTTGAGTTTTAAGGGGTCTTTGTGTATTTTTGATTAACAGTCCTTTGCCAGATGTGTATTTTGCAAATTTTTCTCATCGTCTGTGCTTTGCCTTTTTATTCTCTTGGCATTGTGTTTCACAGAGTAGACATTTTTAAATTCAGTGCTTGTGCTTTTGTAGCTAAAGTTATTGCCAAAACCAAGGCCATTTAAATTTTCTTCTATATTACCTTCTACATGTTTCATGTTTAGGTTTATAAACCAATCTGAGTTAATTTTTGTGAAGAGTGTATGATATCTGCCTGGATTTATTTTATTTTATTTTATATTTTTACCTTTAGCTTCACCATTACTCCAGAACCATTTGTTTAAAAGATTGTATTTTGCTCTCTTGTATTGCTTTTGTTTTTATATTTAATATAAAATATAATTGATAATATATATTCTGTTCCTTTCATCTAGTCTTTCTGTGGTATTACAATATCTTGCTTACAATTATCGTTATGGTAAACTTTTTTATTTAAGATTTTATTTATTTATTTGACAGAGAGAGAGATCACAAATAGGCAGAGAGACAGACAGAGAGAGAGATGAGGAGAAGCAGGCTCCCTGCTGAGCAGAGAGCCCAATGCTGGAGTCGATCCCAGGCCCCTGGGATCATGACCTGAGCCGAAGGCAGAGGCTTAACCCACTGAGCCACCCACGTGCCCTATCATTATGGTAAACTTTGAAGTCAGCCCTCAGACTTTGTTCTCCTTCAACACTATGTTGACTATTGTGGGTCTTTGCCTCTCCATATAAACTTTAAAATAAGTTTGTTAATATTAAAAAAAAAAAGAACTTGCTGGAATGCATTAATTATATAGATAAACTTGGAAACCAGTGATCTCTTGAGCTTAGCAGGAGATAGACCATGGACATCACTCGTCACAGTGGTGCCTCTGGCAGAACCTATTGCAAATCCCTAGGCAAAATGAGACCTCAAGGATCTGAGAGAATGTCTAAGAAGTACTTGATACATCCCTTGGATATGGTTTATTGAAGTGTCCACCTGTCTGAAAGCTGGGAAATCTAGCTAAGGGAGGGAAAATTAGTTATGATAAAACATATCAACAAACATCAATAAATTTTGTAAAACTAATTGTCATGGCTCATATACAATATGACCAACAGAGGGACCATCAGAAGGAAAGCATCAGTTATGTTTATTGTGAATTTTTTATTCAAAATAAAGCAATGTGAGGGGAAGATACAATGAGAAAATTACCATTTTTAAGTGGTAAACTTCTTACAACATGGAATAGGTTTTATATTCTAAGAAGTATATTGAAAAGTAAAACATTAAAAAATAAAATTTTAATTTAAAAATATTATGTAATTTTAAAAAAAGGTTAAAAATAGCAGAACCATTTTTCTTATAACTGGAAAATACATTGTATATATATCTATCAAAAATAACTTGTCATGGGGGCGCCTGGGTGGCTCAGTGTGTTAAAGCCTCTGCCTTTGGCTCAGATCATGATCCCAGGATCCTGGGATCAAGTCCCACATCGGGCTCTCAGCTCAGCAGGGAGCCTGCTTCCTCCTCTCTCTCTGCCTGACTCTGCCTACTTGTGATCTCTATCAAATAAATAAATAAAATCTTTTATTAAAAAAAATTAAAAAAATAACTTGTCATGTCTGGAATCAGGAGCATATAGAAAAAAATAATATCTGAGGACAATACTTCTGCCATGTTTTGTGCCTTACTATTTTTAAACAGTCAGGCAACTTTTAGCTTTATTGAAATACCTGCTAAGATACCAGAAGTGCCCTTTGGAGCCCTATGACTATACAAATTAATTGCAAATATTCAAAATGTTTACTATGGTGTCACTACATAGGGCCACCACCAAGTATGTTTCAGAAGTAAGCATAACTGTTACTCTTCCGTAAGGCAAAAGGGCATGTTTTCAGGAGTTCCATTTGCTGTACCAGGAGGTGAATCAGGTAATGATTTTTGTCTATAAAATAATTCACTTTTCAATCCAACATTCCTCATTCCACATTATAATAATAAAAACAAGGAGGAGGCTAAAACAAACAAACAACTACAACTACAACAACCAGCTTTTCCTTCAGTGGAAAAGTAAATATAACCTTATGAGTAGCCTGAAATTTATTTTTAAATATTTTTAAGATAAACGTTTTTGTTAGAAAACCATATATTTTATATTAGTAAGAAATAACAGGCGAAGTTTTATTAACTTCTAAAAATTCTAGTTACTTTTATTTATCTATTAACTCATCTCTTTATAAAGTAGAACATGATCACACCTATTATATCTATCCAAGTTTGTATGCTTTGGTTATTTTATGTTTGCTATTTCCTTGCTTAATTTTTACAATATTTGATACATAATAGTATCTTTAAGTCCATCTATGGTTTAACAGAATTTGTTTGAACTTCATAAAAATGTACCATACTTTTTGCACTGTCCTTGTTTTACTTCTCTATTAACTTTCCAAGATTTATTCACTTTAGAGTGAATAGCTATCGTTTATTTTTATTCCTCCATAATGCTATGTTTACAAATTTGTATTTATCTGTACTATTAAAAATATCTTAATTATATACCATTTCTCATCTCACGTAACACTCATGCTACTTCTGCACTTATTAGATATTATGTAACTGAAAACCACAACTCAGCAACAATATAACACCATTTTTCAAAATTAAATTGCTTACCAGAATTCTTTAATTCTATCCTTTATTTGTATTAGATGACCCTTTATTCTGGTGTTTGGCATTGTTCATATGGAGGAAAGCTTATAAGTTGATATTCCATAAATAGAAGGATTTATTATGATTGATTAATTATTTTCATTTAGAATGTATAGAATATGGTTGATTTAATATTTCTTTTTTTTTTAAAGATTTTATTTGTTTATTTGACAGAGAGAGACAGAGAGGTCACAAGTAGGCAGAGAGGCAGGCAGAGAGAGAGGGAGAAGCAGGCTCCCCGCCAAGGAGAGAGCCCGATGCGGGGCTCGATCCCAGGACCCTGGGATCATGACCTGGGCCGAAGGCAGAGGCTTAACCCACTGAGCCACCCAGGCGCCCTGATTTAATATTTCTATCTTACTCTCTGCCTGGAACATAGTGCTATCTATATAATAGCCACTAAAATATTAAGTTAATTACCTAGACGTTAAACTGCATATTGATAGGAATAACATACAGAACTCTTCTCAGATTGGGACACCTGGGTGGCTCAGTCAGTTAAATGCCTGAGCCTTTAGGTCAGGTCATGATCTTAGGGTCCTGGGACTGAGTTCTGCAACAGATTCCCTGCTTAGCCGGGAGTTTGCTTCTCCCTTACCCTGTTGCTCCCCTTGCTTGTGCTCTCTCTCACTCTCTCTCTTACAAATAAATAAAATTTTAAAAATAAATTCTTCTCTTTTTTTTTTTTTTTTTTTTTAAAAAAAAAAAAAAAAAAAAAATAAATTCTTCTCAGATAGCTAATATAGAATATTGTCTTTGTATTCATCAAAGGGAAAGTGCCATATAATAATGAAATTCAGACTACTTCAAATTCATTTTTTAACCAGTAAGAAAGTACTGGAAACAAGCCAAAAATGTCTTCAATGAATTAAAGAAATAGATTGATTTTCAATATCTTAATGTTTCTAAAATAAATTGCAAGATTTTTATACTAGATATCAGTGTAAATATTCATTATACAAGGATATTCTAAAAATAAACCTGAGAAAACTACTTGACATATATCATGACAAAAGCGAGTTTGACAAAGTCAGTTTGGGTAAAACTTACAACAGCTACCACCTGAAACTCTTGTTCTGTAGTTTAATTATTTTAATTTACAAAAATACAAAAATAATATATCAGAGTAAGTATATTGATAGCATTGAAGGTATGCTCTGGTTGGGCACTGATAACTATTTAAAGGGGAACAAAATATGTGATGCTTATGGTGTGACTATATTAAAATTCAACAAGTTCAGAAGCATACAACAAATAGAATAAAGACAGAAGATGACCCTTACTTATCCTAAATATAGACAATGGTATATATGTGCTAGTTGGGGAGAGAATCCAGTCAGTAGATGGAGGACGTGGTAGTGGAAAAAAAAAAGACACAACGTTTTGGTTGAAACTTTAGCACTATATTTAACAAAGTGAAATTGTGTGTTAATAGTCTTGAATAAAATCCAAAAAATATTTTCAATTCATTGAATATTATTTAGGACAAACTTGAAAAATACAACTTGATAAGGATTCCGATAAAAGATTCATAAGCAATACAAGTTTCAGAATTTTCAGTATATTTTCCCTAAAAAGCCATTTGATTTAAATTAAAAAGAATTCTATTTACCTGCCACTTAAATAAGAGGAACTTATTGGGTTTTGTAATAAGTCAATAAAATAAAGTAACATATCTTTAGAAAACAGACATGCACACTAATTTAAAAATAATAGTGCTTAATCTGTTCAGCAAACATTTGTAAAATTCCTTGCCAACAGCTAGCTCTGGAGTTCTGCTAGGTGAGTAAGGCCATGTATGTTACTGCTCAGAGTACTGACGCAAAGCAATTGTCCCCTTCACATCCATTTTTTGCTATTGATATGTCATGCTATGTTGTTTAGAGATCCATAGATGGCCCTACATGAAGGCCTTTTTTTGGTGTGTATATGGGTGACTGTGATTTAACTTTCAAATAAGATGGCTCCTGATTTACAATGATTCAACTTATGATATATTTTGCAATGATGTGAAGGTGAAAGTGATTCAGTAGAAACTGTACTTTGAATTTTGAATTTGGGTCTTTATATGGGCCAGTGACATGTGGTATGGTGCTGTCTTGTGATGCTGGGCAGGGGCAGTGAGCCACAGCTCCCAGTCAGCTAGAAGATTACAGGGGTGAACACCTGATATACTTACAACCATTCTATATATAACCATTCTTCTTTTTTTTAAGTGTAATATTTAATAAATTGCATGTGCTATTTGATACTTTGTTATAAAATAGGCTTTGCTTAAGATGATTTTGCCCAAATGCAGGCAAATGTAAGTGTTCTGAGTATGTTAAATAAGGTTAAGGTAAGCTATGATATTTCATAGTTTAGGGGTATTAAATGCATTTTCAATTTTTTATGTGTTTCTCTGTACATAGCTCCCTTGTAAGCTGAGGAACATCTCTATATGAATATGTAGCCTTGGTATGGCTTACATATTATTGGCATGAAGCATCTAGAACAGTACGTGTGCCATATAATTGTCTACAACATCAAGTTTCTTGAAAACTTGTGCCAATGGGGTTATATCTTTAAGGATTCTTATTTCAGAAGGGTTCTCTCTTTTCAGAAGTTAAGTGAAAATCTGACCAAACTAAACATTTTTCCATTTTCCTTAGTCAGCAAAGAGAGCTAAAATCTATCTGCCATTTTCAACACTGTACTCAACGATTGTAATTCTAATTTAAGAACAGATTATTTATATCAAAACCACATGTTGGCCTAATCTTATACAATATTCATAAATCTCACTCAGAGCCTTGGATACTTTTATTTGTTGAGTCTATATGGTACTACGGACATTCATCTTTTTTGACCTCATAGCTTCATGTATGTCTATACTTTTGAAAATATATGCATCATAGTTCCATTGTAAAATGTCTATGCTATCAAAATGTGCTATGCTATCAAAATGGTAATAAGAACATACAAATGACCTGATGTAATGAACTGGACCAGATTGCCAGATATCACATTTCATACCAGAAAGATGCAGTGGTAAGTTTTAAAATGGCCAGCTATACTTCGAATGAATTATAACTCATTTAAATTCTTTCTTTGTGTACAGTATTATACATTAGTCAGTGTTATAGTAAATAAGTACTTTGGACAGATGTAAATATGCTGTAATGAAAAATGTTTTTCTTCTTTCTTTTAGTCCTTTTAACTTGTAAAACTAGCCACAAATACCATGCCTCCCCCAAAATAATTTGCAATCCAAATTTATCTCTAAATGAATTTATTGCACAGAAAAAAATATATATATAGACATTGACAGTAGCCATGTTCAAAAATAGTTACACAACAGCGGGGCCCTAAATGTAAGCAGTATAGTTGTTTTGTTTTTTTTCTTTAAAAAAAAAAAAGAGGTTATGTGAAATATTGGAATTTTATTTCCAGGCCTAGTATTTCAAGAAAGTTAACTACACTTACGGTGTCAACAGCCTCTTGTTGGCAGTATGATTTTATTGGCTCGATGGAATAACAGCAAGAATTTACTATTGCTTCTTTCTTTTATGATACACACAGAAAAAAAAATTGACACATTTACTCAAGACCAACCAGAATCATTTTAACCTATCAAAATTGATGGGAGGCCTTCACTGCCAAAGTCACTGCTGGCTTTTCACAACTCATTGCAGACAATCTGCTACTCCCATTATGATAAAGGAGAGAAGAGTCATAATCAGGGAAGAAAGCTAGATTAATACTTGTAATTATCATTGAATTATTTAGCCTGCTCTAGGATTATTATTATTAGAGTCATTTGATAATTTTCTCTCATTTTATTAAACACAACTGTGAGTAATTACCCTACCTAATATTTCTCTGTATTGGCTGACTAGCTAGCAAACATTCATGAAAATATCCATTAGCCACACATATAAAATGCAGCATTATGATGCTGTTGAATCAGAACATACCACTACCTGAATCTGTAGCTCTTTGAGGATTTGCAAATCAACTAATTATATTTTTCTTGGATTCTTCCCATACAATTAGAAAATTTATAATAGAGTCCATGAACATTATTAGTTTTACCATTTTAAACCAGCAATCAGACTTTGATTTTTACAACAAAAGCAGAAATATAAACACACACATTTGGATCAGTTTTCTGTTAGTCTGTCCGGACTTCAAAATCCTATTCCTCAAGATAATGCACACCAAAGTTCTGGATTAAACAAGAAATTAGATGGCACCTGAACACTTGGTTTAATATTCTCAAAAGGACTATGCAACTTATTTCTTACATTATGACATTGTTTTACAAATATCCACACTTTTTAATGTTAATATTTTAATCATGATTAAAAAATCAAACATAAAAATTTCTACTTTTTGCTTTTGCCCCCTCCATTTGGAACTTATTTATAGCCTGATAATTCAAAGGTCCCTATGTTTATGAAAATCTGGACAGAAATAGCTCTAAGATCCCATTCAGAACTTGATATTAATCTAAGTCTTTTGGCTCCATTTATCCTGAGAGCAAAGTGTAGGACAAAGGATTTGAGTACTGTTAGTTTATCTGGGGGATTATCCAAGGTAGAAAAGAATGGGAAAGTGAGACAGTGAAGAAGCAACTTTGTCAAAAAGGTACATTGTTGATATAATTGTTGTGGATAGAAAATGAAGGCTTGCTTTTACTGAAAGTTCCTGAGAAACTTCTTTAAGTTGTCCTCATGAAGACCTGAAAACTGACAATTTTATCTATGGTTCTTATTTCCACTTCACTGAGAGCTGTCCTCAGAGGACATTAATTCTCCTACACTTTTGGGTTGTGTTGGAGACATTCTAAAATGAGAGAGAGAACATGAGATGCTATCAGTGTTACATAACTGTGATTTCCCATGGAACTATCCACCACAGGTGTGGCTATAATCAGGTGTTGGGCCTTGATATCAGAGGTATTTGAGGCAGTATCATTTTAGGTTAATCACTATATCTGAAATTTCCAAAAACTTCAACTGATGAAAATTTGATTATAAATCTACAAATATAACAATAAATCTACTGTATTCAAATTATTTTCATAGAAATTCACAGAAAAGCATCAATTGATTAATATTTAAATGTTACAAAATACTGAACTGAAAGAGTTTGGTCATATAACAACGTGTAAGAAGTAGAACTTAGGTTTAGGTTAGAACTCAGGATGCATTTGAGACTCAGTTAAGAAATTGAATGGAGGGACGCCTGGGTGCCTCAGTGGGTTAAGCCGCTGTCTTCCACTCAGGTCATGATCCCAGGGTCCTGGGATCGAGCCCCAAATCGGGCTCTCTGCTCAGCAGGGAGCCTGCTTCCTCCTCTCTCTCTGCCTGCCTCTTTGCCTGCTTGTCATCTCTCTGTGTCAAATAAATAAAAAAAATCTTTAAAAAAAAAGAAATTGAATGGATGTCTGACTATCTCTTAGGTTTGCTAAAAATCAGTGACTTTGTGTTCACTTGTGGCTATGCAGGAATTTTTAACTTTCTCTAAGAAGCTATTAGATTTGATTATATAATGGCAGTAAAGGATGGGGAAAAGCAAAGCACAAACCCCATAAAGACAAAGACACAGAGTATGAGAAACGAGTAATAGATAAGAAGAATCAATGCATTTGAGGAAAATGGGAATTGAAATACACAATGATTATTGATTTTTTCAGATGGAGAAAACAAATCTAGCTTGCAAGAAGGAAATAACAGAAGACATGTTGTGATGTGATACAGAATCCTGGAAAAGGCAGTAACATTGAATAAAGGAGTAGGGAGAGCATATCAGGTAATTTGGATAGGAAGTAGTTAGGAGATAATTGCTTGATAAATTTTATATGGCCCACTTAAATGCACAGATTTCTCTTCTTTAATTTATATGGAGAACAGGGCATCCTTTCTCTTCCCTTTAAGAGCACCAGAGGTGTACTCTTTCAGACTGAAAACCTGAAAAGCTCAGGACTCAGTTGCTTAAGCACAGCTGAGAGAACATATTTCAATTAAGATTTACATTTTGCTGTATGTAGTAGACTGTCAAAAGTGGTTTAACCATAGTTTTTCATTTAACAAGAGGACTACAGAGAGTGTTTTCTGGTGTTGGTTCAGAGTCTTAAGAAAGTCCAGTGAACTGTCTTAAAGGTTTTCATGGTTTTTTATTCACGGTTGCAAAAATTGCTGTTGGAGTTCTCACTATTAAGCCCACATTTCTGGCAGAAAGATAGAGGTAAAAGAGAATGATATCTTGTAAGACTGATACTTTGTCATATGGTTACAATGTAACTAGAAAAGAGACAATAAAATATTTGATGTTGTTTTAAGTTTCCTGTTGTCAGTCCCTCAGTGCTTTCTGATATTAAAGGAAAAAGTAGATGGATATTGACCTGGCAACTATCAACACCTGTCAGTCTCTCTTGGATAACCAATATCTCTATAATCTCTTCTTCCCAGTAAAAAAATATATATATTCATAACCCACACTGTGCCATCTCAAGCTACTGCACCAAGATAAAATTACAATGATTTTCAGTCATTCCAAATGGACAGAATACCCTTCCTTATGATATCATGTCTTATAAGATGGATATTGCTACCAATATACCCAGATGTGACTGTGGAAGATACAGGAAACAAATAATAATATTTATACATTCCTTGGGTTGACCCTGTTTACACAGATGCATTACTATCAGAAAAGGTTGGTTTGGGACATTGGAATGAATTTACTTAATGGGTCTGTATGTAATTGGGTTGGAGGAAATTTTTAATTTCTACAAAAATTATTAGAATTCTACCTTATTCTCTTTTGTTAATTTTCACATGTTAACAAAGCTAACGTTTTTGTATAGCAGACAAGATCTTAAATCCTAACAAAACTCAAATTTTTCCTTTTTTTTTTAAGTTTGAGAGCCTCATGTTCTCTCATGCTGCTTTAAATACAACTCAAAAAAAGGGAGCTAAATGGGGCAGTAAGACCAGACTTTTTATTTTATTTTATTTATCTTATTTTTAATTAAAAAATTAAAGATTGTATTTATTTATTTGAGAGAGAGAGAGCATGAGTGGGGCAGGGAGAGGTAGCTGCAGAGAGAGACTGAGAAGTATACTCCCTAATGAGCAGGAAGCCCGATATGGGGCTTGATCCCAGGATCCTGACTGAGATCATGACCAGAGACAAAGGCAGGTACATGTGCAAAATCCCTTTTTTCTGGGAAACAATACTTTACAAGAGATGTTTGAAAAAGTACTGGGGAATCAACTTTAATGGGAGATACAAAAATTTAATTGACTTTTGTAAAGCTACAGGGATCCAAATGATGGGAATCCCAGCCCGTTTAGGTTGTGGACCACAGAGTATTCTTCTCTGTAATATTTTATTTTCTTCCATGTCTACTAACTCCAGTCCAAGTTCACTGATCTCTTTTTAGATAGTGCAAAACCTGGCAAAGAATACCAAACAAGTGCCCAATATTCTACATTTATTATATCATTTCTAACATATAGAAGTGTGTTATCAAGGCTGGTTCTGTGAATGAACATAGTTATGCTAAAGTGTGTTTTTTTCTCCAAGAAATTAAATGCATGATTATCACACAATTATAAAATACTTGTGTCAAGAATTTTTATTCAAAAATTAATAAGAGAATCAGATATTAAAACTAGTTCACATGGTACTTTGGGATATAAGCAGAGTTGTGCAGCAAAAGTGCTCTGGGCCCATAATTTGGGTTATAGAATTTATGTTTTCTAATGAAAAATCATTAACTTGCATTATTGTTAACAAGAATCTTGTGCATTACCATCAGTTTTCTATATTAAAACCTGTTGCTCTACAGTTTGTAAATAACTTTGTCAATAGCAAGCTAATAAACGGTGTGACTCCAAAGGATTGAGATAATCTCCAGAGTTTCTGCTACATAATGCCCAGGACTCCATTGAAAGGACACGTAAGAATTAATTTTGCCCAAAAATTTGATCATTGTTTTCACTGTCCTAACCTATTTTCCAAACCTAGTCCTTTTGCTTCACCTTTCAGTCTGCGGACAACCCTGTATCTGATTGACTTGTTAATTCTGGGAATGTTTTGCAGATTAATTTGCTTGCCAGAGGTGGTTCCTCTAAATGATGTCTAAGAACCCTAATTAGTTAAGAATACTTTTTTTTTAACATTTTCATTGCTATTTATTATTATTATTATTATTGCTCATATCTCTATTATAAATAATTCACAAGGGCATTTATCTGACAAAACACAAAGAGCTGGCTACTAGTAGAAAAAGTACATTTGACTCTGTCAGTGAAAATGGTAAAGGGATTTGAGAAAATAAGGCAAAGCACTGGAATCATGTGTTAAAACTTGAAATATTATAGACACATTTACTTAATTTCTAATACTGATGTTGCTTATAATTAAATAAGATGTTTTCCATGAACCACGCATTACAGCAAATATGTTGTTTATACAGATTAAATTTTCATCAAAAGGGATTCCTGGGTGGCTCAGTTGGTTAAGCAGCTGCCTTTGGCTCAGGTCATGATCCCAGCGTCCTGGGATTGAGTCCCGCATCGGGCTCCTTGCTCGGCCGGGAGCCTGCTTCTCCCTCTGCCTCTGCCTGCCATTCTGTCTGCCTGTGCTTGCGCTCTCGCCCACTCCCTCTGATAAATAATTTAAATCTTAAAATAAATAAATAAATAAATAAATAAATTCTCATAAAAAAATTGTAAGTGTATTTTATTGTAGGATCATGATCAGCATTTTGCAGATGAGAAAAATGAAATTTGGAAATGTCTCTTCAAATCCCTCATACAATATCTGGCCTAGATAGAAGGATATACTATCACAATTGAGGAAGATAATTGAGATTACTTAAAATGATAAACTTTATTGTTTAGGGTTTTTTAAAAGTTTGCCACAGATTCAGATTCTTTTAAAATATGTATCTATTTTGTGTACAGAGAATGAACTGAGAAGTAAAGAGAAAGTGATATATCAGTGCTACCAACTAATGGCTATAATATCATCACCTTATTTATGAACAATGAAACAGCATGCAATATTTAAATCAATTTAAATAAATTCCTATTTATTTTATATATTTATAAATTTAAATAAATTCCTATTTATTTATTATTAAAGAAATTCCTCGAACAAACAGTATGTGTTGAAGGTTGCTAGCAGAAAAGTGTTGTACTACATGGAAGTAATCAGAAAATATGATCTAAAATTCTGCTTTCAAGGGCGCCTGGGTGGCTCAGTGGGTTAAAATTCTGCTTTCAAGAAGCTATAAGAGTAAGTACTGAGCATTAGCTATTATATGCTATGGATGAATAACTGAAATCTACATTTGAAACTAATGGTACACTATATGTTAACTAATTGAATTTTAAAAAGTTAGTAAAAAAAATACCACTATTTTATAAAACAATATTCCCAACAGGCTCTTTTGCTTTAAAATACTCACTTTGTAACGAGGGTCATTACTTTTGTCTAGCCAATTCTTACATCACTGTTTATCCCTTCTCTGCTTTATTCCTTCCCAGTATCAATAAAGGCTCACTTGGGGTACCTAGAAGCCATGAGAAAGCTTGTAATAGATCTGGCTGGCTTTCACCAGCAATTTGACCACCATGTGCACAGGGAAGTCTATTGATAAAGGCTTTATTGCAATAAATTGCAAATACATGGATGATTTTGAATTCTCTTTCTTGAGGTCTTGTTTCATGATAATAAATTTAGGGTGGCTTATTGGAATGGATGTTATTAACATATTTTCATAGTTCTAAGTACAAGGAATTGTAAAATAGATTAATGAATGTGGCATTACTCACAACTGTCCTCATTTTGAAATCAAATTACAGTGTACTGAGCTGAGGAGGCAAAGCAGATTTGGGATTATGAGTGAACTAATTTAAAAAAGTCTTAGGGGTATGATCAGACTATTGGGTAATTCAGTAGAAAAATGTCAACTGATTGAGATTCTGTGTTCCCTGATTTCAGAGAGAAGTTAAGATAAATAAGTAACACGAGGAGACTAGGAAGCCAAACATAAGTGAAAATTTTGTGCCAGGGTGTGTATACATCTGTTTATCTTCTTGCTTTACCATTAAGGTTGTTCCTAGAGGAGAGTTTAAATATGTGTTGGAGCTAATCTCTGTGGATTACACAAGAAACCACATCCTACAGCTCTCCCTGAAACACCCCTTATGATTTCAATGTAACTTGGTTTTTGCATTTTTAGAAATAACAAAATACTTTGCAAACTCCTCTACTTTATTATTTCTACAAGTTACCACCACAAGTGAGTCAGCTGGCTCCACATTTTAACACAGTGACAGTCACAGAGGAATGGAGGAATGAGTCGAGTTATCAATATATGTGCTTTTAAGAAGTATGACAGGGTAGCAGCTATTTCCAGGAACCAAAACATGGGTCAGCAGCTGTGCAGGAAAAGTGGTGGAATAAATGACTCATTTCAGAGTTCTATAACATATTAGTTCTATAATGTATCTTCAGCACCCAATTACCCGCTTTGATCTAAAGATAAGGATTTACAGTTAAGGTCCCATTTATGATTTGACTGGTAGGGTCTGAAGAATTTTTACTATTGTTTTGACTATTACTTGAAACCTATAGTAGTACTTGGGATATGTGTTGTGTATTCTGTGAACATGTGCTAATTTTAGATTAGATAATTCCTGTCTCAAACCCCTGTTAATTTGTTTGTTTTTGATTACTTGTTAGTGGTTTCAGTAAATGGATATATCTGAACAATAGCAAAGCCACTATTAAAATAAGTTATTATTATATAGAGCATGGAATTGCACATTCCTCCTTTGAATCCAACAGAGTTTCACCATATCCTTAACAATTTGGGAAAAACATGCTATTATTTTTCTTTATAAAATTTCTCCTGTTAGGCTGTGATGATTGTCATCAGCAGTAACTCCTCTGAAGGCTTTGTCAAAAGAGTTGAAAAAATTGGAAAAGTGTGAAGGTAGCTGTTTGCTGAATATAAAGAATAGAGCATTGAAGTACAATTCACATTCTTACTTCTCCTTCTATGCTTTCAGATGTTTGACATTTGAAAATTTTGCTTCTAGAAGAGATGCCCTATATAATTCTTTTTTTAAAATTTTTTATTTTTTATAAACATATATTTTTATCCCAAGGGGTACAGGTCTAGGAATCGCCAGGTTTACACACTTCAAAGAAACCCTAAGCCCAGCAGGAGAAGAGAAATCGTAATGATCAGAGCAGAAATCAACGAAACTAGGAGCTGGTTCTTTGAAAGAATTAATAAAGTTGATAAGCCCCTGGCCAGACTTATCAAAAAGAAAAGAGAAAGGACTCGAATAAATAAAATCATGAATGAAAGAGGATAGATCACAACTAACACCAAAGAAATACAAACTATTATAAGAGCACACTATGAGCAACTCTATGCCAACAAATTTGACAAACTGGAAGAAATGGATGCATTCCTAGAAACATATAAACTACCACAACTGAACCAGGAAGAAATAGAAATCCTGAACTGACCCATAACCAGTACGGAGATTAAAACAGTCATTAAAAATCTCCAAACAAACAAAAGCCCAGGGCCAGACGGCTTCCCAGGGGAATTCTACCAATCATTTAAAGAAGAACTAATTCCTATTCTCCTGAAACTGTTCCAAAAAATAGAAATGGAAGGAAAACTTCCAAACTCATTTTATGAGGCCAGCATCACCTTGATCCCCAAACCAGACAAGGATCCCATCAAAAAAGAGAGCTATAGACCAATATCCTTGATGGACACAGATGCGAAAATTCTCACCAAAATACTAGCCAATCGGATTCAACAGTACATTTAAAGGATTCTTCACCACGACCAAGTGGGATTTATTCCAGGGCTGCAAGGTTGGTTCAACATCCGCAAATCAGTCAATGTGATACAACACATCAATAAAAGAAAGAACCAGAACCATATGATACTCTCAATAGATGCTGAAAAAGCATTTGACAAAGTACAGCACCCCTTCCTGATCAAAACTCTTCAAAGTGTAGGGATAGAGGGCACATACCTCAATATCATCAAAGCCATCTATGAAAAACCCACTGCAAATATCATTCTCAATGGAGAAAAAGTGAAAGCTTTTCCACTAAGGTCAGGAACACACCAGGGATGTCCATTATCACCACTGCTATTCAACATAGTACTAGAAGTCCTAGCCTCAGCAATCAGACAACAAAAGGAAATTAAAGGCATTCAAATCAGCAAAGAAGAAGTCAAGTTATCATGCTTTGCAGATGATATGATACTATATGTGGAAAACCCAAAAGACTCCACTCCAAAACTGCTAGAACTTGACAGGAATTCAGTAAAGTGTCAGGATATAAAATCAATGCAAAGAAATCAGTTGCATTTCTCTACACCAACAACAAGACAGAAGAAAGAGAAATTAAGAAGTCCATCCCATTTACAATTGCACCCCAAACCATAAGATACCTAGGAATAAACCTAACCAAAGAGGCTAAGAATCTATACTCAGAAAACTATAACGTACTCATGAAAGACATTGAGGAAGACACAAAGAAATGGAAAAATGTTCCATGCTCCTGGATTGGAAGAATAAATATTGTGAAACTGTCTATGCTACCTAAAGCAAGCCCTATATAATTCTTACTTTAAGGAACAAGTTGCTTTTATAATTTTTAAATTATTCTACCATTCAAGTATTTCCATTTAAATTAAATTCAATATCATTTAAAAAATAATCAAAAGTGCAGCCAGTATTCAATTCCTGGGCTAAATAATTTTAGAAAGCTTTGTGTTATTGAACCTACAGGGTTTTTCTGTAGTTTTAACTCTTTCTTTCTGTGATTTTTCCCATTAGTCACGTAAGTGACTGCAATATAACAGACATTGAGGATAAAGAAGGACTGAATAGAACAATCCTTGGCCTCATGAAGTTGAGAATCTAGCAAGGGAGTCAAACAACTCAATCATTCATAGACAATTTATTGAGTGCCTGGCCTAAGATGAGCACAACAAAACCCCAGCCCAGAGGAATCATTTTAATGGGAGAGATAGATAATAGGTAACCCAACTTTTAAAAAAAAATTGTACTGGTTTTTCTTTAATAGTGATGCATATTTGAACTAAATAAGCACATTTTAAAAAGAGCAGTGATTGAGAAGAAGAGGTTTTTTAACTGAGTGGTCCGAAAAGGACTCCCTTAAAAAGTCTGTTTTGAACAGATCTCTGAATAATATCAGCTATGAAGCTGTGTAAAGATCTCAGGGGTGGGTGATTTTTCCAGTCAAAAAACTGTAAAGGCTCCAAAGTCACAATACAGCTGTAATTTTCTCTAATAAAGTAACTTCTGACAAAGGATGAGAAGAAATAACTAACCCAGGTTTGAAAGAAAAGGGACAGACTTTCTATGGAATTCATATTTAATTAAAGCTCTAAAGGACAAAAATACACTAGAGCAAAATCCTGGTGATGCTGATATACCTAATGAAAGATCATAAACAAGGTGTGGGTAGCAAAGAGTGTGTGGGAATGTTGGTAAGCACAGTGGGGAAGAGTCATCCCTGAACATGTTCTTAAATGAAGCAATTCTTGTGTTGTTTTAAAAGGTAAATTGGAGTTTGTCTAAGTGATTAGAGAAGGATGCCTCAGCTTATGGAACTTCGAAGCCATAAAGATGTGATAAACTACTGCAGATATTTTCATGTATATTTGTTGTTGCTTCTAGTAATGGTGATCTAAAAACTCCTACTTAAGACAACTAAAAATCCAGACAAAATAGCTTTTAAAGTTAAAAATATCAGAATGATTATAAAAATAAGTGAGGAATTACTGGGCCAAAATACGAAATACAATGAGAGCCTAGAGATATATGCCCTGAAGCCATTTTAGCTATGAGAGCATTTGAAACTGCTAAAACACACTGAGCTGTGTTTTTAATAGACTCTTGATACTAGAGAAACAAAATTCAAAACCCAGCAACAATCAAGTTTGAGGACTTTGGTACAACCCAAATTTAAGTTGAGATCCCCAAAGCACAAGGAGAAGCAGAAATAAGACTATAGCCTGCCTTGCCTTCTGTGTAAACTGAGAAAGTCAGTCACTGAATTTGGAGTATGATTGTCTTGTAGAGTCTCAGATATAATAGAAAATCCTGCCAAGGAGGACCATACCATTATTATAGCTCTTAATTATCCCTACTCAATAAGAGTTTCAAATATAATGTCTTGAACATAGCAAAATGTAACAAAGCACACAACGAAAAACCATTAACAAGATTTGATAGACAAAATGGGATTAAGTATGATATTAAAATGATCAATAAAGATTGTAAAATGGCTTGATTACTCTGCTCAAAGAAATGAGAGGGGAAGCAAATTGAACAAAAAACTGAAACTAAAAATGATATTGAGAAAGATTTTATAAATGAACCAAATGGATACTCTAGAACTTTAAAGATATGACAGCTAATTTAAGATACCACAATGGTGCCTGGGTGGTTCGCTTAATTAAACCTCCAATTCTTTTTCCTTTTTTTTTTAACACCTTAATTTTATTTTATTTCTTTCATTTTGGCTCAGGTCATGATGTCAGGGTTGTGAAATAGAGCCCAGAGTTGGGCTCTGTGCTGAGCCTGGAGCCTGCTTAAGATTCTTTTCTCTTCTTTTTCTATCCCTCCCTGCGCTCTCGCTCGCTCGCTCTCTCTTGCTTGCTAATAAATAAATAAATATATAAATATATAGATAATAGACAAAGCAAAATAAAAGCAGATTATGGAAATACATATAAAGATTTTGAAATGAAAACAAGTTCAAAATAAAATAGAGAAGACCTACACAGCTAAAAGTTCATTCAGAAAATCTACTATTAAAGAAGTCAGTATGACAAAATGTTAAGATATCAAAAGATTTGAGCATGTACTTTACAGAAAGTGTAATCCAAATGGCCGTTCATATATAAAAACTGCTTATCTTTATTATGAATCTGGAATTAAATTAAATTAAATTAAAATTAAATTAAAACCTAGAATGGCATACTATTACACACTTACCATATTGGGCAACAGTAAAAATGTCTTGCAAGAATGTGAAAGAATGACAGTGCCCATAATAAAAACATTTGAGGTAAGTTGTACAATATTTAGAAAACTTAACAATAAAAATAAAAAAAATTGGTCCATTCCTAGAAACACAACATGGAACTAAATGAATATTTTCACCAGGATATGCAAACAGATGATTATAGTTATTTCATTCATAACAGCAGATCAGCAGTGGTATATTTGCACAATGTTACATTAAATAAGAGAGAATATTAACAACCTGGGAGGAGGGGCTAGGTTGTTATCATAAAGAGATCTTCTATGGTGCTGATTATGTTCTATTTCTCAAAATCTTTAAGTTAAAAAAGTTTTCCAGTTTATATCTAGATAGATAGAGAGATAGATAGATAGATGATAGATAGACAGATATCCCAGAAGCTGCAATGCTAGGCTAGGACCAGGCTTTAAAGGGCTTTTCTACACTCTACTAAATACTTTAAACCTTTCATTATATCATAGCTCAGTGTTCAAATCTCCATTGGTTTCCTCAGTTTCCTAATATTTCTCTTAAGGTGACCTGATCTAGACTTTTGATCACCTTTGTCTAAATATTTCTATTTTAACAAAGTCCTTTGTAACACTCAGAGACTAAAACTTAGAAAAATACTCTGTTATCTCACTAGAGTGGAAAATATATAGTTACCCATTAACTAATGATATCCATGTCTACATTAGATCCATGACATTTTTAATTCTTGGGAGCTTTTGGTTAAATGAATTTTTTAAGCTTCCTTTAAATGAAGCTTTAAGCCACCACCACATGAATAAAATTGAAGAACTAAATGAAAACAAGCCAAGTATTTACAGAGTCATAGAATGTGCAGTGGAAAGAGTACAATTCTGAAATCATATAGCCTAAATTAGTGTGATGCATCTTTATTAGCCATGTAATCATAAACCAGTTATCTAAATTGTGTTTCCTCGGTTTTTTCACCCATGAAATGGTGATGATAATACTTATTATGCAGAGTTGTTGTGTGGCTGTAATGAAGCATGGAGCATGAGAGTCTCATATTCCATGCTAAAATGATAGCTATTTTTATACTTATAATAATTCTAATAATAGTAATTAAATTGTTCAAAATGATAATATTCATTTATATTGAGGCATTGTATTGACTATTCATAGACACATTTACCAAAATAAATTTCATTTTACTTTACCCCCCCTGAGGATATATATTTCCTAATTCAATATGAATCTCATTATGAATAATAATTATCATGATAAATATGCTGATTTTTCTTCTATTTATTTTTAGGGAAGTATCCTAAACTGTTGAACATAAAGAAACTTAAGCAAGTCTGTCTTATTCAAAATTTGCATGCTGCTTTCTTATGAAACTAGATTATAGAGTTGTATGAAATAAATTCATGCAGTTAAGATATTTATGTTTGGAAAACTGGGTGGTCAGTTTAGTATCTCAAAAGAAGATTTTAAATTTAAACCTTAAAAATGAGCTCTTTCAGCCTTATTTATAGACCATCCTTCATGCTTCATAAGTATTCCTTCATTGTAAACTAAGTAATAGTTTTTGTCACAGTGTATATAACTAAAATGGATTTTATATTCTATTATTTCAGAGTTAGTTGCAGTTTCTACTTCCTTACTTCCTTTTTTGAAAAATAGATTAATTTTACAAAAAGTTTTTTCCAGCTTTATTGAAAAATAATCGACATATTATAATTTGTAAATTTAAGAAATGATTTCTTATAACGTTGCAAACTTTTAACATTGTGTAAATTTTGTACAATTTGATAAATTGGTATACATCTGTATTGCAATATAATCTACATAAAAATGTTAATACATCTACTATCTCATATAGTTGCCACTGTTTTTATGCATGTATCGTAAGGAATTTTAAGATCTACTCTCTTAGCAACTCTTATGTATATAGTACAGTAGAGATAAACTTCAGAGTTCTTGTGGGTTTTGTTCCAGACCACCTCAATAAAGAGATTATCTCAATAAACTAAGTCAAATTATTATTGTTTTTTTGGTTTCCCAGTGCATATAAAAAAATAAACACTATACTGTACTGTTCAAAAGCATTATGTCTTTAAAGAAAAACAATGTATATACCTTAAGTAAACTAGTTCTGAGTTTTTAGTGGGTCGTAATTACTGATCACAGATCACCATAACAAATACAATAATAATGAAAAAACTTGAAATATTGCAAGAATTACCAACATGTGACAGAGAGACACAAAATGAACAAATGTTGTTAGAAAAATGGAGGCAGCAGACCTTTTTTATACAAGAATCCTATAAAATTTCAACTTGTAAGAATGTGATATATGCAAAGTTTAATAAAGGGAAGCACAATAAAAAAGTATGTATATATTATTAACTATGATCATCATGCTGTACATTAGATCCCCAGAACTTTTTCATATTATAGTTGCAAGTTTGTACCCTTTGACCACCTTACTCCACCCCAGGTTCACCCCTTGTCAACTCAACTCTAAGTTTCTATTAGTTTGCCTTTTCTTCAGATTCTGTATGTAAGGGATATCATAATACATAAATTTAAAAAATATATAAAATCTTTGAAATATTTCACTTAGTATAATACCTTCAAGATCCATCCATGCTGTTGTAAATGGCAGTATTTCTTAATTTTTCATGGTTAAGTAGTAGTATTCCATAGTATATATTTACCATACTTATTTTATTCATTCATCCATTAATGGATACTGAAGCTATTTCCATCTCTTGCTTAGAGTTAATAATTTTATAATGAACATAAGAGTGCAGATATGTCTTCGAATAGTGACTCCGTTTCCTTTAGATATATACCTAGAAGTGGGATTACTGAATCATATGGTAATTTTACTTTTAATAATATGAATCATCTCCATACTGTTTTCCATACAAATTTATATCCCTATCACAGTGCATAAGTTCCCCATTTTCCCCAATATTTACCAAAATTTTTAGTTTTAATTTTTTGGTAGTATATATTCTAATAGGTAGTAATATCTTGCTGTGTTTTCCAGAAGTAAACAACAACAACAACAACATAATGACTTTGCCCTGAGTTTTTACATTGAGCACTTTTTAATGCTCCTGTTGGTCATTTATACAACTTTTTGAAAGAAAAAGTCTATTGAGATCCTTTTGCTATTTTTTAAATTATATATTTTTTTCTATTTGTATCTGTTGGTTATTAACCTCTTTTCAGATATAAGATTTGTAAGTATTTTCTTCCATTCTGTGGATTGTGTTTTTATTCTCTCTCTCTCTGTCTCTCTTTTTCGGCAATGCAGAAACTTTAGTTTGATGTAATACCATTTATTTATTTTTGGTTTTTTACTTGTGTTTTTGGTCTGGTATCCAAAAAACTATTGGCAAGACCAATGTCAAGGAGAATTTTTCCTATGTTTTCCTTTATGAAATTTAGTTTCATGCATCATAGTTAAGTCTTTAATCTATTTCAAGTTAAGATTTATGAGTGATATAAGGCTCCAGTTTCATACTGTTTTATGTGACTATTCAGTTTTAAATATCATCTATTGAACAGACTATCCTTACCCATTACATATGTTGGCCCCTGTCAAATATTAGGTGACTGCATGAAAGGATTTATTTCTGGACTCTCAATTCTGTTCTACTTGTTTATTGGTCTGTTTTTATGCCAGTATACTTTATTGTTTTGAGCTTGAGGGCTTTGTAGTATAATTTCAAATCAAGAAGTGTAATTTCTCTTCTTCATTCTTTCTCAGAACTGCTTTGATTATTTGTTGTCTTTTATGGTCTCATATAAATTTTAGGATTCTTTACTTACTTCTGTCAAAAAATAATATTGGATTTTTTTAAAAAAGATTTTTTATTTATTTATTTGACAGAGAGAGATGACAAGCAGGCAGAGAGGCAGGCAGAGAGAGAGGAGGAAGCAGGCTCCCTGCTGAGCAGAGAGCCTGATGCAGGGCTTGATCCCAGGACCCTGGGATCATGACCTGAGCCGAAGGCAGCGGCTTAACCCACTGAGCCACCCAGGCGCCCCTAACATTGGATTTTTGATAGGAATTGAATTTAAAGATGGTTTCCGGTAGTATGGACATTTTAACAATGTTAATTCTTACCATTCATAAATATGGGCTATCTTTCCATTTGTGTCTCCTTCAATTTCTTTTCCTTATCAATTTCATAGTTTATGGGGTACAGATCTTTCATCTTCTTAGTTAAAACTTTTCCTAAGTATTTTATTATTTTTGATGCTATTGTGAATTAGATTGTTTTTCATCATTAGAGTGTAAAAATGCTCCTGTCTTGTGCTTACTTTGGCAGCACATATACTAAAATTGGAATGATGCCGAGAAGATTAGCGTGATCACTGAACAAGGATGACATGAAAAACTGGGAAGCATTCCACATTAAAAACAAAACAAAACAAAATTCTTGTCTTTTATATATTGATCTTGTATTTGGCAGCTTTACTAAATTTGTTTATCAAATTTTTTTGTGACGTTTTTAGGATTTTTTTACATGTAAACTCATGTTATCCAAAAAAGGAAAATTTTATTTCTCCTTTTTTTTTTTTTTTGGAGTCTTTTATTTCTTTGTGCTCCTTGTTTCTCTGGCTAGGACATCCAGTACTATGTCAAATGAGAGTAGTGAAAGTGGACACACTTGTCTTGTTTCTGATCTTTAAGGTGAAAACTTTCAAACTTTTTTGATTGAATATGAGATTAGCTCTGGGCTTGCAATATGTGTTTTTTAATTGATTTTTTAAAATTTTTATAAACATATAATGTGTTTTTATCCCTAGGAGTACAGGTCTGTGAATCACCAGGTTTACACATTTCACAGCACTCACCATAGCACATACCCTCCCCAATGTCCATACCCCCACCATCCTCTCCCAACACACCTCCCCCCAGCAACCCTCAGTCTGTTTTGTGAGATTCAGTGTTTTATGGTTTGTGTCCCTCCCAATCCCATCTTCTTTTATTTTTCTTTTCATACCCCCCAAACTGCCTATGTTGCATCTCCACTTCATCGTATCAGGGAGATCATATGATAGTTGTCTTTCTCAGATTGGTTTATTTCGCCAAGCATAATACCCTCTAGATCCATCCACGTCATCACAAATAGCAGGATTTCATTTCTTTTGATGGCTGCATAGTATTCCATTGTACATATATACCACATCTTATTTATTGATTCATCTGTGGAAGGACGCTTAGGTTCTTTCCATAGTTTAACTATTGTGGACATTGCTGCTATAAACATTTGGGTGCATGTGCCCCTTCAGAATGCCACGTTTGTATCTTTAGGGTATATACCCAGTAATACAATCACTGGGTCATAGGGTAGTTCAATTTTCAGCTTTTTGAGGAACCTCCACGCTGTTTTCCAGAGTGGTTGCACCACCTTGCATTCCCACGTACAGTGTAGGAGGGTTCCCCTTTCTCCACATCCTCGCCAGCATCTGCCATTGACTGACTTGTTCATTTTAGCCATTCTGAAAGATGTGAGGTGGTATCTCATTGTGGTTTTGATTTGTATTTCCCTGATGCCGAGTTATGTGGAGCATATTTTCATGTGTCTGTTGGCCATTTGGATTTATTCTTTGCAGAAATGTCTGTTCATGTCTTCTGTCCATTTCTTCATTGGATTATTTGTTCTGAGGGTGCTGAGTTTGATAAGCTCTTTATAGATTTGGGATACTGGCCCTTTATCTGGTATGTTATTTGTAAATATCTTCTCTCATTCTGACAGTTATCTTTTGGCTTTGTTAACTGTTTCCTTTGCTGTGCAAAAGCTTTTTGATCTGATGAAATCCCAATAGTTCATTTTTGCCCTTGCTACCCTTGCCTTTGGCGATGTTCCTAGGAAGAAGTTGCTGCTGCTGAGGTCAAAGAGGTTGCTACCTGTTCTCTCCTCAAGGATTTTGATGGATTCCTTTCTCACATTATGCTTCTTCATCCGTTTCCAGTCTATTTTCATGTATGGTGTAAGGAAATGGTCCAATTTCTTTTTTCTGCATGTGGCTGTTCCATTTTCCCAACACCTTTTGTTGAAGAGGCTGTCTTTTTTCCATTGGACATTCCTTCCTGTTTTGTTGAAGATTAGTTGAACATAGAGTTGAGGGTGTATTTCTGGGCTCTCTATTCTGTTCCATTGATCTATGTCTGTTTTTGTGACAGTTCCCTACTATCTTGATGATGACAACTTTGTAATAGAGCTTGAAGTCTGGAATTGTGATGCCAACAACTTTGGCTTTCTTTTTCAATATTCCTCTGGCTACTCGAGGTATTTTCTGGTTCCATATAAATTTTAGGATTATTTGCCCCATTTCTTTGAAAAAAAATGGATGGGATTTTGATAGGGATTGCATTAAATGTGTAGATTGCTTTAGGTAGCATAGACATTTTCACAATATTTGTTCTTCCAATACAGGAGCATGGAACATTTTTCCATTTCTTTGTGTCTTCTTCAATTTCTTTCATGAGTGCTTTAGAGTTTTCTGAGTATAGATTCTTTGTCTCTTTGGTTAGGTTTATACCTAGGTATCTTAGGGTTTTGGGTGCAACTGTAAATGGGATTCACTCCTTAATTTCTATTTCTTCTGTCTTATTGGTATAAAAAAAATGCAACCAATTTCTGTGCATTGATTTTATATCCTGACACTTTACAGAATTCCTATACAAGTTAGAGCAGATTTTGAGTGGAGTCATTTAAGTTTTCCACATACAGTATCATATCATCTGCAAACAGTGATAGTTTGAATTCTCTTTTGCCAATTTGGCAAAATTTCCATGCCTTTAATTTCTTTTTGTTGTCTGATTGCTGAGGCTAGGACTTCTAGTACGATGTTGAATAGCAGTGTCATGATAACGGACATCCCTGCTGTGTTCCTGACCTCAGCGGAAAAGTATTCAGTTTTTCTCCATTGAGAATGGTATTTACAGTGGGTTTTTCATAGATGGCTTTGATAATATTGATAATATGTGCCTTCTATCCCTACACTTTGAAGAGTTTTAATCAGGAAGGGATACTGCACTTTGTCAAATGCTTTTTCAGCATCTATGGAGAGTATCAGATGGCTCTTGTTCTTTCTTTTATTAATGTGTTGTATCATATTGATTGATTTGCAGAAGTTGAACCAACCTTGTAGCCCTGGAATAATTCCCACTTGGTCGTGGTGAATAAGCCATTTAATGTACTATTGAATCCGATTGGCTAGTATTTTGGTGAGAATTTTCGCATCTGTGTTCATCAAGGATATTGGTCTGTAGCTCTCTTTTTTGATGGGATCCTTGTCTGGTTTTGGGTTCAAGGTGATGCTGGCCTCATAAAAAAAGAGTTTGGAAGTTTTCCTTCCATTTCTATTTTTTGGGAACCGTTTCAGGAGAATAGGAATTAATTCTTCTTTAAATGTTTGGTAGAATTCCCCTGGGAAGCCATCTGGCCCAGGGCTTTTGTTTGTTTGGAGATTTTTGATGACTGTTTCAATCTCCGTACTGGTTATGTGTCTGTTCAGGTTTTCTATTTCTTCCTGGTTCAGTTGTGGTAGTTTATATGTCTCTAGGAATGTATCCATTTCTTCCAGATTGTTGAATTTGTTGGCGTAGAGTTGCTCATAGTATGTTCTTATAATTGTTTGTATTTCTTTGATGTTGGTTGTGATCTATCTTCTTTCAATCATGATTTTATTTATTTGAGTCCTTTCTCTTTTCTTTTTGATAAGTCTGGAAAGGGGTTTATCAATCTTATTAATTCTTTCAAAGAACCACCTCCTAGTTTCGTTGATTTGTTCTATTGTTTATTTTTGTTGGTTTTGGTTTTTTTTTTGTTTCTATTTCATTGATTTCTGCCATGATCTTTATTATTCCTCTTCTCCTGCTGGATTTAGGCTTTCTTTGTTGTTCTTTATGCAACCCCTTTAGGAGTAGGGTTATGTTGTGTATTTGAGATCTTTCTTATTTCTTGAGAAAGGCTTGTACAGCTTTATATTTTCCTCTCAGGACTGCCTTTGCTGTATCCCACAGATTTTGAACACTTTTGTTTTCATTATCATTTGTTTCCATGAATTTTTTCAATTCTTCTTTAATTTCCTGGTTGACCAATTCATTTTTTAGAAGGATGCTATTAGTCTCCATGTATTTGTGTTCTTTCCAAATTTCCTCTTGTGATGGAGTCTAGTTTAAGAGCATTGTGGTCTGAGAATATGCAGGGGATGATCCCAATCTTTTGATAATGGTTGAGATCTGATTCATGACCCATATGTGGTCCATTCTGGAGAATGTTCCATGTGCACTAGAGAAGAATGTGTATCTGTTATTTTGGGATGGAATGTGTTGAATATACCTGTGATGTCCATCTTGTCCAGTGTGTCATTTAAGGCCTTTTTCCTTGTTGATCTGTTGCTTGGATGATCTGTCCATTTCAATGAGGAGAGTGTTAAATTCCCCTACTATTATTTTATTTTTGTCGATGTGTTTCTTTGATTTTGTTATTAATTGGTTTATTTAGTTGGCTGCTCCCATGTTAAGGACATAGATATTTAAAATTGTTAGGTCTTCTTGTTGGACAGCCCCTTTGAGTATGATATAGTGTCCTTCCTCATCTCTTATTATAGTCTTTGGCTTAAAATCTAATTGATCTGATATAAGGATTGCCACCCCAGCTTTCTTCTGATGTCCATTAGCATGGTACATTGTTTTCCACCCCCTCTTTTTAAATCTGGGGGTGTCTTCGGGTCTATGATGAGTTTCTTGGGCAGCATATTGAGGGGTTTTGCTTTTTATCCATTCTGATACCCTGTGTCTTTTGATTGGTGCCTTTAGGCCATTTACATTCAGGGTAACTATTGAGAGATATGAATTTAGTGGCATTGTATTGCCTATAATGTGACTGTTACTGTATATTGTTTCTGTTCCTTTCTGATCTACTACTTTTAGGCTCTCTCTTTGCTTAGAGGACTCCTTTCAATATTTCCTGGAGAGTTGGTTTGGCGTTTGCAAATTCTTTCAGGTTTTGTTTGTCCTGGTAGCTTTTTCATCTCTCCTTCTATTTTCAATGATAGCCTAGCTGTATATAGTATTCGTGGCTGCATGTTTTACTCACTTAACACTCTGAAGATATCATGCCAGGTCTTTCTGGCCTGCCAGGTCTCTGTGGATAAGTCTGCTGCCAATCAAATGTTTTTACTGTTGTACGATACAGACTTCTTCTCCCAGGATGCTTTCAGGATTTTCTCTTAGTCATTAACAGTTGTAAATTTTACAATCAGGTTACGGGGTGTGGACCTATTTTTATTGATTTTGAGGGTCATTCTTTGTATCTCCTGGATTTTGATGTTTGTTCCCTTTGCCATATTAGGGAAATTCTCTAGAAATTTCTCTCCAATATACCTTCTGCTCCCCTCTCTCTTTCTTCTTCTTCTGGCATCCCAATTATTCTAATGTTTTGTCGTCTTATGGTCTCACTTATCTCTCAAATTCTCTCCTTATGGTCCAGTATTTGTTTGTCTCTCTTTTGCTCAGCTTTTTATTCTCCATCATTTGGTCTTCTGTATCACTAATTCTTTTGCCTCATTTATCCTAGCAGTAAGAACTTCCATTTTTTATTGCACCTCATTAATAGCTCTTTTGATTTCAACTTGGTTAGATTTTAGTTCTTTTATTTCTCTAGAAGGGGCTTTTATCTCTCTGGAGAGGGTTTCTCTAATATCTTCCATGCCCTTTTCGAGCCCAGCTAGAACCCTGAGAGTTGTCATTCTGAACTCTAGTTCTGTCATATTATCAATGTCTGTTTTGATTAGGTCCCTAGCCTTTGGTACTGCCTCTTGTTCTTTTTCTTGTGGTGAGTTTTTCTACCTTGTCATTTTGAGCAGATAAGAATATATAAAGAAGCAAATAAAATGCTAAAAGGGTGGCAAAGACCCCAGGAAATTGTGCTTTAACCAAATCGGAAGAGACCCCAAGTTGTGGGAGAACGAAAGGGGATAAAAAAGAAGTTTTAGGGGAAAAAAATGTTAAAAAAAAAAACAAGGAAAAAAATATTACAAAAGAAAAAAATTATATATATACTAGATTTGTGACTAGAACAGGGTCACTCACGTAATTTTGGGAGTATTTTGGTCTCTTAGAAGCAACTACCTCCAAAGATTTTAAAGGATGAAAAACATATAAGGGTAGGCACAATGACGGGATGGAATAAACCTATAAAAATGAGTAAAAATTTAATTTCTAAAAAATAAGTTGATAGAGCAAGTTGGTGGGGACAATAAAGAAAAATAAACTGGAGAGAATTTGCTCAGGCTGGACAGTGGAACAATCTTGGAGCTAGATTTAGGGTATATTTTGGTCTATTAGGAGAAGTTATACCTCAAATTATTTAGAAGAAAAAACCCGATGTGTAAAAAAATATATAGTTAGATACAATGGAGGATAAAATATGACTATAATAATGAAGGTTCAAAATAGATTATTATTTTTGTAAGGTATTTTTAAAATAAACTCGTTAAAAAATCATTGAAAGACGAATTGGAAAAAGTTAAAAAAAAGTAGCAGAAGAGAAAAGAAAAAATATATAACTGCAAGACTAAAGAATCATTGGGAGAAAGCCATGAATTCCTTGTTTTGCTTTCTCCTCCTCTGGAATTCCACTGTTCTCTTTAGTAAGTGAAGTTGATCTTGGCTGGGTTTCTTGTTGGTCTTCTGGAGAAGGGGCCTTTTGTATTGATTCTCAGGTGTCTTTGCCCGAGATGGATTTATCCTGCCCTTACCTAGGGTAGGGCTAAGTAATCTGCGAGCTTTTGATCCCTGAAGGCTTTCCGTAGAGTTCTGGTTGATGAAATGATAATGGCGGTCTCACAATCCGGCCCAGAGGAGTGGAGAGCTCAGGGCCCCGCTCCTCAGTGCACCTTCAGAGAAAAGTGCTTAATCACTCCCATAATCCCGGCCTCTGGCCATGCTTGGAGAAAAGTACTCTGTCATTCGCACTTTTAGAAATGTCTTTGGTCATTCTCATCTCCCTGGCCTCTGGCCGTGCTTAGAGAAAAGAGCTCAATTACTCCTGTCTCCCTGGCCCTTTGCCATGCTCCAAGCTCACCCTGCCTATGCCTGGTTCAAAGTAACCCTGGGTTGAGAGCTCACTCCTCAGTTTTGTCTCTGTAGCTGGCTTCCCCACTCTAATACCTGTGAGTTCTGTGACACTCAGATACCCCTGGTCCTTCTGTGACCCTGAGGGACCTGGGGCTATGCTGACCCCAGTTGGGCTTCACTCTGGTTTAGCTTCTGGGGTGATATCCTTCAGTGGATCAAACTTAAAATGTCCTGATTTCATGCTCAGTTTCTCCACAGCTTGCCGGGAGCTGCCCCCCCCCCCCCCGCGGTCTACCTTCCCGTTCTTTGGGTTCACTTTTCCGCCGGTTCTACCTTTCAGAAAGTGATCAATTTTCTGTTTCTAGAATTGTTGCTCTCCTTCTCTTTGATCTCCCATTGGACTTGTAGGTGTTTGCAATGGTTCGATAAGCTATCTAGCTGATCTCCTGCAACCTGATGTCATCTCAGCCTGCTACTTCTCCGCCATCTTGAATCCTTCCACGGAATATGTGGTTTTTATTGTGTTGATGTGAATTCTTTCTGTACCCAGTTTGGTGAGTATTTTTATTATGAAAGTGTGTTGAATTTTGTCAAATACCTTTTCTGCATATATTGAATTGATCATATGAGTTTTTATTGATCATTCTATTAATATAATGCATCACATTTACTGATATGTGCTGGTGAATTCAGTTTTGTAGCATTTTGTAGAGAATTTTTACATTTTTTATTTATCAGGGATATGATCCAGTAGTTCTTTTTGTTGCTGATTTGAAAAGTGCCTCGGAGCATTTCAACCACTTCAACTTTTGGGAAGGGTTTTAAAAGTGTTTGTATTATTTCTTCTTAAAATGTTTGGTAGAATTCACTGTGGACATCATCTGATTCTGGACTTTTATTTGTTAGAAGGTTTTTATTACGGATTCAATCTCCTACCCCTTATTGGTCTGTTCACATTTTTTATGTCCTTATGATTCAGTCTTGATAGGTTGTATGTGCCTAGGAATTTGTCCATTTCCTCTAGGCTTTTGATTTGCTGGCATTTAACTGTCTGTTATCTTTTATATTTCTGTGGTATCTGTTATAATGTGTCCTTTTACATTTCTAATTTTATTGAGTCTTCTCTCTTTTTTCTGATTTAGTCTAGCTGTCTTTTTTTGTATTTATCATTACCAAGTCTAATTTTATTTACCATTTTTAAAAACTTTCTAGTTTTTTAAGTCTATATTTAATTTATTTCTGCCCTAATTTTTATGTTTTTCCTTCCTTTTGCTACTTTTAAGTTTACTTTGTTTTTTTTGTACTTTTTTTGAGTTGTTATATTAAGTTCTTTATTTGAAATCTTTTTTTATATACATATTTGTAGCTATAAAATTTCCTTCTATAACTGCTTTGCTGCTTCTCATAATTTTTTGGTATATATTTTTTTATTTTCCTCAAGATGTATTTTTATTCCCACTTTGTCTCTTTTTTTGATTTTTTGTTTGTTTAAAAATGTGTTTGTCTGTGTATTTTTAAATTTTCCAAATTTCCTTCTGTATTGATTTCTAGTTTCATATTATTTTGGTTGTAAATATACTCGATATGCTTTCGATATTATTGATTTTGGGGGGACTCTTGTTTTGTGGTTTAAAATGTGATCTATTCTAGACAATTTTCCACGTGTGTTTGAGAAGAATATTTATTATGATACTATTGGATGGAATATCCTGTAAATATGATAGGTTTATTTGACATAGTTCTTGTTTGTTTGTTTGTTTTGTTTTGTTTGTTTGTTTGTTTGAGAGAGAGCAGGGCAGAGAGAATGAGCAAGGGGTAAGGGCAGAGACAGAGGGAGAAGACCCCCTCCTGAGCAGGGAGCCCAATGTGGGATTCTATCTCAGGACCCTGGGATCACGACCTGAGCCAAAGGCAAAGGCTTAACCGATTGAGTCACCCAGGGACCCCTAAATTTTACTTTAGTTAATATATGACCATTTTTTATTTCTACTAATAGACACATCAATTTTATTGCTTTTAATATTAAGATCTTCTCTTTAACATCATTATCATCTATTCATCTTTCCTTTTTCATTTTAAAAGTGTTGTTTACATTTGTGGTGGTAAGTATGTAATTCATGTATGTGGTGGTATGTAAGTAATTTAAATATGAATTTTAAACTCTAGATCATATGCTCCATTGTGGCAGATATTTGTCTTATTCATCCCACCCACAAAAAATTAGTACTCAATAGGTCTTTGTTGATTGAATGAATGAATTAAGTGTTCTGACACTAGCATAGCTGACCAAACCAGAGATCAAGGAGAAAATATAATGATTGTCAAATGGGTGAACCTGAGATAAAAAGACATTTCAGCTTCGTTAGTTTGATATACACTCTGGATAATATTCCAACTTTGCATGGATTTTTGGAAAGCAAACAACTCCTCTCCTAAATAATAAATGTATTGGAGCTCCTGGGTGCCTCAGTGGGTTAAGCCGCTGCCTTTGGCTGAGGTCATGATCTCAGAGTCCTGGGTTCGAGCCCTGCTCAGCGGAGAGCCTGCTTCCCCTATCTCTCTGCTTGCCTCTCCATCTACTTGTGATTTCTCTCTGTCAAATAAATAAATAAAATCTTTAAAAAAAATAATAAATGTATTAATTGCCTTCCTTATGAGTCCTGACAGCAGTCAGCTTTGTGGGTTTCTGATTCCATTCCAAGAGGTTGAATGTCTGTTTGATTTATGTCATAGGCAACAGTGTCATGAGGAAAGACTTGTAGGATAAAATTTCTTAAAGATGGGAACACAGATGGCTGCCTATGGACTGTGAGGTGGGTGTTAATGAAAATGCATTGAGCAGTCAGGGAAGGGCAGCTCACAACCATAGGAAAGGTGCCTGTGTTTTTGTTTTGTTTTGTTTTGTTTTACAAACAGATACCATTTCCCCTCCCCATGGAAATTTTCAAATTTACTTCTCTCTAACAACCACAAATACTTGGGACATTATGAACACAATATGGGCCTTAAAGGATAAAAATAAACAAAAATTTAAGTAAATGTTAAGTGTTTATCATTATTTCAGCCATGTTTTTCTATGTTTAACTGCTCAATGCAAAGGGTTTTATGGAATTTTCTATAACACCATCTAGATTTTCTACATTGGCTGTCACTCCTGAAAATTCTCAGTTTATAAATGTGCATGCATTGAGGCAGCATATATTTACATTATAGTAAATATTCACTTGTTATTTACCTGGTTTATTACTGTATTTTGATCCTTTCTAATTGTTCACTTTCTTCCATGTTTCCCCCTTATTTCTACAAATGTCAATCCATCACATGTTATGTAAAGTCAAACAAGGAGGAACAGCTGTTAGTAGAAAGGATTAATAGGTGATTTGATGTTACTCTGTGAGATATTAAGTAATAGTCAAGGTATTTCCATATCATCATTTTAATATATTTCAGTAATACAACATAGTTTTTATGCTTTAATTAAAATATCCTTAATTAAAATATCCCTGTGAGATATTAAGTAATAGGCAAGGTATTTCCATATCACCATTTAAATATATTTCAGTAATACAACATAGTTTTTATGCTTTAATTAAACCTTCATTAAGTCTTTATATATATATATATTTCCAAACTCACAAGTCCGCCCTTCATGTCCCATTCAAAACCCACTCATTTTATGGAATAACTGTTTTATATTCCTAGTACAATCTTCATTTAACTTATTGCTCTGGTGTGCTCCGTTGGCAGCACATATATTAACTTATTGTTCTGGGTATACAAAAGGATAGGAATAGAATATTTTGTAATATGATATTTTGTCCTGTCTGCACTACAGAGTCGGTGTAAGCATTCTTAGATCAGAGACCTAGGAGGAGTTCCAAATTGAAGAAAAACAAACAAAAAAAAGAAAATGTTCTCAGCCCTTTCTTGTAGTTTCATTTGCAGGAACCACAAAAGCAAAGATATTAAAAAATTTTTTTCTTTTATTTTAAAATTAAGTTTAAAATTTTTATTGGATTATGCTCCCTTAAACTCATCTGATACCATGAATAGAAAACCCAAGCAATCCACCAAACATTCTTTTATGATGTTGCCTTTAAACATGTTGCCTTAAAATTTTTACAGTGTAGTCTCATCTG
This sequence comes from Mustela lutreola, assembly GCF_030435805.1. Lineage (NCBI taxonomy): Eukaryota > Metazoa > Chordata > Mammalia > Carnivora > Mustelidae > Mustela > Mustela lutreola. The sequence goes on along the minus strand of NC_081308.1, from coordinate 53,645,649 downwards.
TAGAGTACATGAGCCTTGATTCAAAAGTGTCATCAAAGACTGTGGTGACACTTGTCTTGCCACCCGCCCGCTGTTCCTGCCATGGCAGGCTCTCCTGCTTCACGACCGTTTCCCGACAAGCAAGGCCAAGGGCTCCTTCTCTCCTCCCCGGGCGGTGTGCTGTGCCTTCCCCAGATATGCTACTGGGGAGTGCAGTCACAGACGTGTCCCTTTCCTTAAGGCTCTTTCCACGGGCTTAACCACACTTCTCTCCCAGGCAGAGGGAATGACCGGGCTAAGAGGATTTCGCTCCATACGGGTTTCTCCCACCATGCTTCGGAGACTATGTTCAGGCAAGCAGCATCAGCATCCCAGAGAACCAACACTGATTTCCCAGCGAATGCTGTGCTTTCCCAGAGGGGATGCAGGATCAAAGAGGCTTTTGCTCTATGTGGGTTTCTCCCACTGTGCTGTGAATACAAGGTTAAGGCAAGCAGCAACAGCAGCCCGCAGAACCGACTCTGATTTCGCAGAGCCTGCTATGCACGCGCAGAGGCTTTGGACTTGGCGCGAACTGCACTTTGCCGCTCCTTTCTCAGGAAGACTTTGGGCGTTCGCTCTATCGCATCAGGGAAGAAGAGCTGCGGGAGAGCTGGTGCCTCTTGGGCCTTGCTTTCGTGGGCTCTATGTTCGCGCCCTGGGTTCAACCTGCCAGGCCGAACTAAGCAGACACAGCCACAACCTGCAGCAGCGTGCGTGGCCTAGGATGGCACTCTATGCACACTACCATCTCCCGGTATAGGCAACGCTTGGCCTTTTGCTCTGGTGCTCAGGCGGACTCGGGGACTAGGCCAGTGCCTTCCCCACAGGAGAGGAGAGGGGACAGGATCCCTGCACACCGCCAGTGCACTGGGATGGGGAGCTGTGGGGGACTTACCTCACTCTTTCCCCGGACACCCCGTGCCTCCACGAACGCTTCCACTTCCTTAAGGAAGACGACATCTGACTGCCCGTTCTTTCAGGGAGCTACTTCTGCGAGTTCAGGTACGCGGCTGGCGTCAAGCACATGTCTGCACCAGGGACAGGTGGCCAAGGAGCTGTTTTCCCCTTGGGCTCAGGGGCCCAGGACAGGCATGCCTTCTGCCCAGACTTCTGCCTCACAGTGGAGCACGAACCCCTGCCCTAGTCGTCCCCTCGTATCTCCTTAACAGCCAGGCATACCTCTCTCTGCACAGGGAGCGGGTGACACTTGTCTTGTAACTGCCCACTTTTCCTGACAGGACCGGCTCTCCTACTTGGAGACCGTTTCTGAAAACAAGGCCTACGGCTCCTACTCTTCTCCCGGTGAAGCGTGCTGCACCTCCCCAGTCATGCTCCTGGGAAGCGTAGTGACAGTCGTGTCCCTTTCCTTAAGGCTCTTTCCACAGGCGTAACCACGCTTCTGTCTCAGGCAGAGGTTATCCCCGGGCAAAGAAGATTTTGCTACATGCGGGTGTATTACACCGTGCTGTGGAGACTAGCTCAGGTAAGCAGCAGAAGCATCCCACAGAACCGACTCTGATTTCCCAAAGAATGCGGTGCTTTCCCAGAGGGGATGACTAGGCAAAGAGGCTTTCGCTGTATGGGGGCTTCTCCCACCGTGCTGGGAATACTAGGCTAAGGCAAGCAGCAAGAGCAGCCCACAGAACCGACTCTGATTTCCCAGCGACTGCTATGCTTTCACAGTACTATTCAGCTTGGCGCAAACCGCACTTCGCTGCTGCTTCCACAGCAAGGCTTTTGGCGTTTTCTCTGTCGCGTCAGGGAAGAAGAGCTGCAGAAGAGCTGGTGCCTCTTGGGCCTTGCTTTCCCGGGCTCTATGTTCACGCCCTGGGTTCACCCTGCCAGGCTGAACTAAGCAGACACAGCCACAACCCTGCAGTATCATGCGTGGCCTAGGATGGCACTCTATGCACACTACCCTTCTCTGGCGCTCAGGCGGACTCGGGGACTACGCCAGTGCCTTCCCCACAGGAGAAGAGAGGCGACAGAATCTCTGCACACCGCCCGTGCACTGGGATGGAGAGCAGTGAGGGACTGTCCCCACACCTTCCCCGGACACCCTGTACATCCGCGAACGCTTTCACATCCATGAGGGTTTATTACAACGTGCTGTGGAGAATGCTGTGCTTTTCGCAGCACGGTGGGAGAAACCCGCATAGAGCGAAAGCATCTTTGCCCAGTCATCCCCTCTGGGAAAGCACCGCATTCTTTGGGAAATCAGAGTCGGGTATGTGGGATGCTGCTACTCCTTGCCTGAGCTGGTCTCGACAGCACGGTGTAATAAACCCGCGTGAAGCGAAATCCTCTTTGCACCGGCATCCCCTCTGCCTGAGAGAGAAGCGTGGTTGCGTCTTTAGAAAGAGCCTTAAGGAAAGGGACACGTCTGTCACTGCGCTCCCCAGGAGCATGTCTGGGGAAGGTGCAGAAGGCTATACCGGGACAAGAGAAGGAGCCGTTGGTGATATTGTCCGGAAACGGTCGAGAAGCAGGAGAGCCGGACCTGTGAGGAACAGCGTGTCGGTGGAAAGACAAGTTTCACCCGCTACCTGTGCGGAGAGATGTGAGCCTGGCTGCTAAGGTGACATGAGAGGACGACTAGGGCAGGAGCGCGTGCTCCACTCTGAAGAAGGAGTCTCCGCAGAAGGGAGGCCTGCCCTGGGCCCCTGGGCCCAAGGGGACAGCAGCTCTTTGGCCACCTGTCCCTGGTGCAGACATGTGCTTGCCACCAGGCGCCTATGCTGAACTCGCAGTTGTAGCTCCCTGAAAGAAAGGACCATCAGAAGCCGTTCTCTCCATGATGTGGAAGCTTTCGTATGGCACGTGTTGTCCGGAGGAGTGAGGACAGTCCACCACTGCTCCCCATCCCAGGGCACGGCGGTCTGTAGGGATCCTGTCGCCTCTCCTCTCCTGTGAGGAAGGCACTGGACTAGTCCCCCAGTCCGCCTGAGCACCAGAGCAAATTGCCAAACCTCGCCTACGCCAGGAGATGGTAGTGGGCATACAGTGCCATGCTAGGACACGCACGCTGCTGCATGGTTGTGCCTCTGTTTGCTTAATTCGGCTTGGCAGTTTGAACCGACGACGCCAAAATGGAGCCCTGGAAAGCAAAGCCAAAGAGGAATTAGCTCTCCCGCAGCACTTCTTCCCTGACGCGACAGAGGGAAAACCCAAAGCCTAGCTGAGGAAGCGGCGGCGAAGTGCTGTTGGCTCCAAGCCTAAAGCCTCTCGAAAGCACAGCATTTGCTGAGAAATCAGAGTCGGTTCTGATGGCTGCTGTTGCTGCTTGCCTTAGCCTAGTATTCGCAGCACGGTAGGAGAAATCCTCGTAGAGCGAAAGCCTCTTTGCCCGGGCATCCCCTCTGGGAAAGCACAGCATTCTTTGGGAAATCAGAGTCGGGTATGTGGTATGCTGCTACTCCTTGCCTGAGCTGGTCTCGACAGCACGGTGTAATAAACCCGCATGGAGCGAAATCCTCTTTGCCCCGGCATCCCCTCTGCCTGAGAGAGAAGCGTGGTTGCGTCTTTAGAAAGAGCCTTAAGGAAAGGGACACGTCTGTCACTGCGCTCCCCAGGAGCATGTCTGGGGAAGGTGCAGAAGGCTATACCGGGACAAGAGAAGGAGCCGTTGGTGATATTGTCCGGAAACGGTCGAGAAGCAGGAGAGCCGGACCTGTGAGGAACAGCGTGTCGGTGGAAAGACAAGTTTCACCCGCTACCTGTGCGGAGAGATGTGAGCCTGGCTGCTAAGGTGACATGAGAGGACGACTAGGGCAGAAGAGCGAGCTCCACTCTGAAGAAGGAGTCTCCGCAGAAGGGAGGCCTGCCCTGGGCCCCTGGGCCCAAGGGGACAGCAGCTCCTTGGCCACCTGTCCCTGGTGCAGACATGTGCTTGCCACCAGGCGCCTATGCTGAACTCGCAGTTGTAGCTCCCTGAAAGAAAGGACCATCAGAAGCCGTTCTCTCCATGATGTGGAAGCTTTCGTATGGCACGTGTTGTCCGGAGGAGTGAGGACAGTCCACCACTGCTCCCCATCCCAGGGCACGGCGGTCTGTAGGGATCCTGTCGCCTCTCCTCTCCTGTGAGGAAGGCACTGGACTAGTCCCCCAGTCCGCCTGAGCACCAGAGCAAATTGCCAAACCTCGCCTACGCCAGGAGATGGTAGTGGGCATACAGTGCCATGCTAGGACACGCACGCTGCTGCATGGTTGTGCCTCTGTTTGCTTAATTCGGCTTGGCAGTTTGAACCGACGACGCCAAAATGGAGCCCTGGAAAGCAAAGCCAAAGAGGAATTAGCTCTCCCGCAGCACTTCTTCCCTGACGCGACAGAGGGAAAACCCAAAGCCTAGCTGAGGAAGCGGCGGCGAAGTGCTGTTGGCTCCAAGCCTAAAGCCTCTCGAAAGCACAGCATTTGCTGAGAAATCAGAGTCGGTTCTGATGGCTGCTGTTGCTGCTTGCCTTAGCCTAGTATTCGCAGCACGGTAGGAGAAATCCTCGTAGAGCGAAAGCCTCTTTGCCCGGGCATCCCCTCTGGGAAAGCACAGCATTCTTTGGGAAATCAGAGTCGGGTATGTGGTATGCTGCTACTCCTTGCCTGAGCTGGTCTCGACAGCACGGTGTAATAAACCCGCATGGAGCGAAATCCTCTTTGCCCCGGCATCCCCTCTGCCTGAGAGAGAAGCGTGGTTGCGTCTTTAGAAAGAGCCTTAAGGAAAGGGACACGTCTGTCACTGCGCTCCACAGGAGCATGTCTGGGGAAGGTGCAGAAGGCTATACCGGGACAAGAGAAGGAGCCGTTGGTGATATTGTCCGGAAACGGTCGAGAAGCAGGAGAGCCGGACCTGTGAGGAACAGCGTGTCGGTGGAAAGACAAGTTTCACCCGCTACCTGTGCGGAGAGATGTGAGCCTGGCTGCTAAGGTGACATGAGAGGACGACTAGGGCAGAAGAGCGAGCTCCACTCTGAAGAAGGAGTCTCCGCAGAAGGGAGGCCTGCCCTGGGCCCCTGGGCCCAAGGGGACAGCAGCTCCTTGGCCACCTGTCCCTGGTGCAGACATGTGCTTGCCACCAGGCGCCTATGCTGAACTCGCAGTTGTAGCTCCCTGAAAGAAAGGACCATCAGAAGCCGTTCTCCTCCATGATGTGGAAGCTTTCGTATGGCACGTGTTGTCCGGAGGAGTGAGGACAGTCCACCACTGCTCCCCATCCCAGGGCACGGCGGTCTGTAGGGATCCTGTCGCCTCTCCTCTCCTGTGAGGAAGGCACTGGACTAGTCCCCCAGTCCGCCTGAGCACCAGAGCAAATTGCCAAACCTCACCTACGCCAGGAGATGGTAGTGGGCATACCGTGCCATGCTAGGACACGCACGCTGCTGCATGGTTGTGCCTCTGTTTGCTTAATTCGGCTTGGCAGTTTGAACCGACGACGCCAAAATGGAGCCCTGGAAAGCAAAGCCAAAGAGGAATTAGCTCTCCCGCAGCACTTCTTCCCTGACGCGACAGAGGGAAAACCCAAAGCCTAGCTGAGGAAGCGGCGGCGAAGTGCTGTTGGCTCCAAGCCTAAAGCCTCTCGAAAGCACAGCATTTGCTGAGAAATCAGAGTCGGTTCTGATGGCTGCTGTTGCTGCTTGCCTTAGCCTAGTATTCGCAGCACGGTAGGAGAAATCCTCGTAGAGCGAAAGCCTCTTTGCCCGGGCATCCCCTCTGGGAAAGCACAGCATTCTTTGGGAAATCAGAGTCGGGGCTATGGGATGCGGCTGCTGCTTGCCTGAGCTAGTCTCCACAGCACGATGTAATAAACCCGCATGGAGCGAAATCCTCATTGCCCCGTCATTCACTTTGCCTGAGAGACACTTTGGCTGCGAAGGAGACACGAGGGAACGAGAAGGGCAGGGGCGCGTGCTCCACTCTGAAGGAGTCTGGGCAGAAGACATGCCTGTCCTGGGCTCCTGGGCCAAAGGGGACAGCAGCTCTTTGGCCACCTGACGATAGGGCAGACGTGGGCTTGCCACCAGGCGCCCAGCCCTGAACTCGCAGAAACAGCTCCTGGAGGAACGGGCAGTCAGATGCCATCCTCCTCCAGGATGTAGCAGCATTGGCGGAGGCAGCGAGTGTCCCGGGGAAGGAGGGACAGTTACCCTTTACTCCCCATTCCAGGGCGCGGCGGTGTGCAGTGATCGTGTCGCATCTCTTCTCGGCTGGAAAGGCACTGGCCTAGTCCCTGTCCACCTGAACACCACAGCAAAAGGGCTGGTCTTGCCTACGGCGGGAGATGAAATTGTGAGCAGAGTGCCATCCTAGGCCACACACGCTGCTGCAGGGTCGAGGCTGTGTCTGCTTATTTCGGCTAGGCAGGGTGAACCCAGGACTAGAACATGGAGCCCAGAAAAGCAAGGCCCAAGAGGCATCAGCTCTGCCCCAGCTCTTTATCCCTGACTCGACAGAGCGAACGACCAAAGCCTTGCTGAGGAAGCCGCAGAGAAGTACCATTCTCGCCAAGCTGAAAACCTCTGCGATAGCATAGCAGTCACTGGGAAATCAGAGTCGGTTCTGTGGTCTGCTCTTGCTGGGTGCCTTAGCCTAGTCTTGGCAGCAAGGTGGGATAAACCCGCATACAGCGAAAGCCTCTTTGCCCGGGCATCCCCTCTGGGAAAGCACAGGATTCTTTGGGAAATCAGAATCGGGTCTGTGGGATGCGGCTATTCCTTGCCTAAGCGTGTCTCCACAGCTCAGTGTAATATACCCGCATGGAGCGAAATCGGCTTTGCCCGGGCATCCCCTCTGCCTGAGGGAGATGCTTGGTTGCGCCTGTGGGAAGAGCCTTAAGGAAAGGGACTCGTCTGTCACTGCGCTCCCCAGCAGCATGTCTGGGGAAGGTGCAGCACGCTGCCCCGGAGAAGAGAAGGAGTCGTTGGCCCTGTTTTCAGAAACAGTCTCCAAGCAGGAGAGCCGGTCCTGTCAGGAACAGCGGGCGGTGGCAAGACAAGTGTCTCCCGCGCCCTGCGCGGAGAGACGGAAGCCTGGCTGGTCGGTGGTAAGACAAGTGTCACCCTCTCTCTGTGTGGAGAGACGGAAACATGGCTGAGAAGGAGACCCGAGGGGACGACTAGGGCAGGGGCGCGTGCTCCACTGTGAGGAAGGAGTCTGGGCAGAAGGCATGCCTGTCCTGGGCCCCTGAGCCCAAGGGGAAAGCAGCTCCTTGGCCACATGTCCCTGGTTCAGACATGTGCTTGCCACCAGGACCATAACCTGAACACACAGAAGTAGCTCCCTAAAGGAACGGGTCGTCAGATAAGATCTTCCTCCAGGATGTGGAAGCATTCGCGGTGGCCGGGCTGGCTGGGGAAGGAGTGAGATAAGTCCCCCACAGCTCTCCATCCCAGTGCACAGGCAGTGTGCAGGGATCCTGTCGCCTCTCCTCTCCTGTGGGGAAGGCACTGGCCTAGTCCCCTAGTCCGCCTGAGCACCAGAGCAAAAGGCCAAGTGTTGCCTATACCGGGAGATGGTAGTGTGCATAGAGTGCCATCCTAGGCCACGCATGCTGCTGCAGGTTGTGGCTATGTCTGCTTAGTTCGGCCTGGCAGGTTGAACCCAGGGCGCCAACATAGAGCCAATGAAAGCAAGGCCCAAGAGGCACCAGCTCTCCCCCAGATTTTCTTCCCTGATGCGAAAGAGCGAACACCCAAAGCCTTCCTGAGGAAGCAGCGGCGAAGTGCGGTTCGCGCCAAGCCCAAAGCCTCTGCGTGCGCAAGGCAGTCTCTCTGAAATCAGAGTCGGTTCTGCGGGCTGCTGTTGCTGCTTGCCTAAACCTAGTGTTCACAGCACAGTGGGAGAAACCCGCATAGAGCAAATGCCTCTTTGTTCCTGCATCCCCTCTGCGAAAGCACAGCATTCACTGGGAAATCAGTGTCGGTTCTGGGGGATGCTGATGCTGCTTGCCTGAACATAGTCTCTGGAGCATCGTGGGAGAAACCTGTATGGAGCGAAATCATCTTAGCCCGGGCATCCCCTCTGCCTGGGAGTGAAGCGTGGTTAAGCCCGTGGAAAGAGCCTTAAGGAAAGGGACACGTCTGTGACTGCACTCCCCACTAGCATGTCTGGGGAAGGCACAGCACGCCGCCCCGGGAGAAGAGAAGGAGCCATTGGCTTTGCAGTCGGGAAACAGTTGTGAAGCAGGAGAGCCTGGCATGGCAGGAACAGGGGGCGGATGGCAAGGCAAGTGTCACCACAGTCCTTGATGACACTTTTGAGTCAAGGCTCATCTACTCTACAGATGAGACTACTCTGTAAACTTTGTAAAGGCAACATGTTTAAAGGCAACATCATGAAAGAATGTTTGGTGGATTGCTTTGGTTTTCTATTCATGGTATCAGATGAGTTTAAGGGAGCATAATCCAATAAAAAATTTAAACTTAATTTTAAAAAATAAGAAAAAAACACATTTTAATATCTTTGCTTTTGTGGTTCCTGCAAATGAAACTGCAAGAAATGGCTGAGAACATTTTCTTTTTTTCTGTTTGTTTTTCTTCAATTTGGACCTCCTCCTTAGGTCTCTGAACTAAGAATGCTTACACAGACATACCCAGAGCAATAACTTAATATATGTGCTGACAAAGGAGCACACCAGAGCAATAAGTTAAATGAAGATTGTGTGGGGAAGACAAAACAATTATTCCATAAATTGAGTGGGTTTTGAATGGGACATGAGGGCTGATTTTTGAGTTAGGAAAAAATATATATATATAAAGACTTAATGAAGGTTTAATTAAAGCATAACAACTATGCTGTATTACTGAAATATATTAAAATGATGATATGGAAATACCTTGACTATTACTTAATATCTCACAGAGTAACATCAAATCACCTATTAATCCTTTCTACTAACAGCTGTTCTTCTGTTTGACTTTACATAACATGTGATGGATTGACATTTGTAGAAATAAGGGGGAAACATGGAAGAAAGTGAACAATTAGAAAGGATCAAAATACAGTAATAAAACAGGTAAATAACCAGTGAATATTTACTATAATGTAAATATATGCTGCCTCAATGCATGCACATTTATAAACTGAGAATTTTCAGGAGTGACAGCCAATGTAGAAAATCTAGATGGTGTTATAAAAAATTCCATAAAACCCTTTGCATTAGTTTAACAGCTTGGTATAATCTTTAGAAACCAGACTGTGTAATTTCTTTGAGAAGTTAAACATAGAAAAACATGGCTGAAATAATGATAAACACTTAACATTTACTTAAATTTTTGTTTATTTTTATCCTTTAAGGCCCATATTGTGTTCATAATGTCCCAAGTATTTGTGGTTGTTAGAGAAAAGTAAATTTGAAAATTTCCATGGGGAGGGGAAATGGTATCTGTTTGTAAAACAAAATAAAACAAAACAAAGACACAGGGCACCTTTCCTATGGTTGTGAGCTGCCCTTCCCTTACTGCTCAATGCATTTTCATTAACACCCACCTCACAGTCCATAGGCAGCCATATGTGTTCCCATCTTTAAGAAATTTTATCCTACAAGTCTTTCCTCATGACACTGTTGCCTATGACATAAATCAAACAGACATTCAACCTCTTGGAATGGAATCAGAAACCCACAAAGCTGACTGCTGTCAGGACTCATAAGGAAGGCAATTAATACATTTATTATTTAGGAGAGGAGTTGTTTGCTTTCCAAAAATCCATGCAGAGTTGGAATGTTATCTGGAGTGTATATCAAACTAACGAAGCTAAAATGTCTTTTTATCTCAGGTTCACCCATTTGACAATCATTATATTTTCTCCTTGATCTCTGGTTTGGTCAGCTATGCTAGTGTCAGAACACTTAATTCATTCAGTCAATCAACAAAGACCTATTGAGTACTAATTTTTTGTGGGTGGGATGAATAAGACAAATATCTGCCACAATGGAGCATATGATCTAGAGTTTAAAATTCATATTTGAATTACTTACATACCACCACATACATGAATTACATACTTACCACCACAAATGTAAACAACACTTTTAAAATTGAAAAAGAATTAGATGATAATGATGTTAAGGAGAAGACCTTAATATTAAAAGCAATAAAATTGATGTGTCTATTAGTAGAAATAAAAAATGGTCATATATTAACTAAAGTAAAATTTAGGGGTCCCTGGGTGACTCAATCGGTTAAGCAGCTGCCTTTGGCTCAGGTCGTGATCCCAGGGTCCTGGGATTAAGACCTGCATCGGGCTCACTGCTGGGTAATAAGCCTGCCTCTAGATCTTCCTCTGCCTGCCACTCTGCCAACTTGAGCTCTCTCTCTCTCTGTCAAATAAACAAAATCTTTAAAAATAGATAAATATAAAGTAACACTTACTGAAGATTTGGGGACGGTGATGTAATCAAGATGACAACATGGATGCATGGATGGTTCCTTATTTATTGCTAAAGGTAAATGTATAGTCAAAACCAGATTCTCCAATACTGTAATGGTGATATAGAAATCATTTACTAATCTAGTTTAAAAGTTAAAAAACAAGCTTATTAAAAATAACTATAACTGCAATCATTTGTTATTAAAAGTACAATATAAAAATGATCAAAATGTAAAAACATCAATAACCTCTTGTTATAGAAGTATAAATTTTCTGTACACTATTGAAGTTCAGTTGCTTTCAACATATAATGGAATGTTATAACTAACATATTTTATATAAACTTAATGGTAAATATAAAAAAATATGTAGTAGATACACAAAAGATTTTGATAAAGAAGTTAAAACGTACTGCCACAAAAAGTCATCAGATTACAAAGAGAACAATACAGGAAATAAAAAGCAGAGCATCTACAAAAGAGCAAACAATTAACATAGAAACAAAACAGATAAGCACTGGGGAAAGAAAAAAATTTTTAAAAAGGGAGGGGAAGACAAACCATAATACACTTAACTATAAGTAACAAACTGATTGTTTCTGGAGGGGAGATGGGCAGGAGAATGTGCTAAGTCAGTAAAAATTATTAAGAGGTCACTTGTGATGAGCATTGAATGTTATATGTAAATGACAAATTACTAAATTCTAATCCTGAAACTAATATTACACTATATATTAACTAAAATTTAAATAAATCAGGAAATATAAAAAGAATCAAAGGCAATAGTTAGGTCTTTACCTATCAATAATTACTTTAACTGTAAGTGAATGGAATCATCCAGTTGGAAATCATAGAAAGGCTAGAATAGATTTAAAAAACAAACAAAAAACACAAGATCCAACAATATGTTGCGTATAAAAAATGCCTTTAGCTTTAAGGACACACATGGGCAGAGAGTAAAGGGATGGAAAAAGATATTCCAAGCTAATGATAACAAAAGAAAACAAGGGTAGCAATAACTATAACAGACAAAATAGGGTTTATATAAGCTAAAAATCACCACAGTCATTATACAATAAGAAAAGTGTCATCAATTCATCCATACAGTAACTGTAAATATCATGTACCTAATATTGAGCCCCATAAATATATAAAACAAATACTAACAAAACAAAAAGGAGAAATAAATAGCAATACAATAGTATCTGGGGATAATAATACCCCACTCTTACATATGGATAGATCATCCAAACAGAAAATCAATAAGAAAATAGTGAATTTAAACACTGCCTGGACAACTGGGTGGCTCAGTCAGTTAAGCCTTTGCCTTTGGCTCAGGTTGTGATCCCAGGGTCCTGAGATAGAGTCCCACATTGGGCTCCCTGCTCAGGAGGGTATCTTCTCCCTCTGTCTCTGCCCTTACCCCTTGCTCATTCTCTCCGCCCTGCTCTCTCTCAACCAACCAAACAAACAAACAAAACAAAACAAACAAACAAATAAGAACTATGTCAAATGAAACTAATATATTTACAGGATATTCCATCCAATAGTATCATAATAAATATTCTTCTCAAACACACGTGGAAAATTGTCTAGGATAGATCACATTTTAAACCACAAAACAAGAGTCCCCCCAAAATCAATAATATCGAAAGCATATCGAGTATATTTCCAGCCAAAATAATATGAAGCTAGAAATCAATACCGAAGGAAATTTGGAAAATTTAAAAATACACAGACATACACATTTTTAAACAAACAAAAAATCAAAAAAAAGAAGACAAAGTGGGAATAAAAATACATCTTGAGGAAAATAAAAAAATATATACCAAAAAATTATGAGAAGCAGCAAAGCAGTTATAAAAGGAAATTTTATAGCTTTAAATGTATTAAAAAAACATTTCAAATAAAGAACCATATAACAGCTCAAAAAAGTACAGAAAGAAAAAAAGTAAACTTAAAAGTAGCAAAAGCAATTAAAAAAATAAAAATTAGGGCAGAAATAAATGAAATATAGAATTAAGAAATTAGAAAGTTTTTTAAAATGGTAAATAAAATTAGACTTGGTAATGATAAATAAAAAAGACAGCTAGACTAAATCAGAAAAAAAGAGAGAAGACTCAATAAAATTAGAAATGTAAAAGGACACATTATAACAGATACCACAGAAATATAAAAGATAACAGACAGTTAAATGCCAGCAAATCAAAAGCCTAGAGGAAATGGACAAATTCCTAGGCACATACAACCTATCAAGACTGAATCATAAGGACATAAAAAATGTGAACAGACCAATTAGGAATAAGGAGATTGAATTCGTAATATAAACCTTCTAACAAATAAAAGTCCAGAATCAGATGATGTCCACAGTGAATTCTACCAAACATTTTAAGAAGAAATAATACAAACACTTGTAAAACCCTTCCCAAAAGTTGAAGTGGTTGAAATACTCCGAGGCACTTTTCAAATCAGCAACAAAAAGAACTACTGGATCATATCCCTGATAAATAAAAAATGTAAAAATTCTCTACAAAATGCTACAAAACTGAATTCACCAGCACCTATCAGTAAATGTGATGCATTATATTAATAGAATGATCAATGATATCTCATATGATCAATTCCATATATGCAGAAAAGGCATTTGGCAAAATTCAACACCCTTTCATAATAAAAATACTCAACAAACTGGGTACAGAAAGAATACACATCAACACAATGAAAACCACATATTCCGTGGAAGGATTCAAATTGGCCGAGAAGTAGCAGGCTGAGACGACATCAGGTAGCAGGAGATCAGTAGATAGCTTATCTAACCATTGCAAAAACCTACAAGTCCAATGGGAGATCAAAGAGAAGGAGAGCAACAATTCTAGAAAGAGAAAATTGATCACTTTCTGAAAGGTAGAACCGGCGGAAAAGAGAACCCAAAGAAAGGGAAGGTAGACTGCGGGGGGAGGGACCAGCTCCCGGCAAGCTGTGGAGCAATGGAGCACAAAATCAGGACTTTTTAAATTTGATCCACTGAGGGATATCACCCCAGAGGCTAAATCAGAGTGAAGCCCAAGTGGGGTCAGCATAGCCCCAGGTCCCTCAGGGTCACAGAAGGACCAGGGGTATCTGAATGTCACAGAATTCACAGGTATTAGAGTGGGGAAGCTGGCTACAGAACAAAGCTGAGGAGTGAGCTCTCAACCCAGGGTTACTTTGAACCAGGAATAGGCAGGGTGAGCTTGGAGCATGGCCAAGGGCCAGGGAGACAGGAGTAATTGAGCTCTTTTCTCTAAGCACGGCCAGAGGCCAGGGAGATGAGAATGACCAAGGACATTTCTCCAAGTGCGAATGACAGAGTGCTTTTCTCCAAGCATGGCCAGAGGCCGGGAAGATGGGAGTGATTAAGCACTTTTCTTTGAGGGTGCATTGAGGAGCGGGGCCCTGAGTTCTCCACTCCTCTGGGCCGGATTGTGAGACCGCCATTATCATTCCATCATCGAGAACTCTACGGAAAGCCTTCAGGGAACAAAAGTTCACGGATTACTTAGCCCTACCCTAGGTAAGGGCAGGATAAATCCATTCGGGCAAAGACACTTGAGAATCAATACAAAAGGCTCCTTCCCCAGAAGACCAACAAGAAACCCAGCCAAGATCAACTTCACTTACTAAAGAGAACAGTGGAATTCCAGAGGAGGAGAAAGCAAAACAAAGAATTCATGGCTTTCTCCCAATGATTCTTTAGTCTTGCAGTTATATATTTTTTCTTTTTTCTTCTGCTACTTTTTTTTAACTTTTATCAATTCGTCTTTCAATGATTTTTTAACGAGATTATTTTTTAAATAGCTTACAAAAAAATAATCTATTTTGAACCTTCATTACTATAGTCATATTTTATCCTCCATTGTATCTAACTATATATATTTTTTACACATAGGGTTTTTTTTCTTCTAAATAATTTGGGGTATAACTTCTCCTAATAGACCAAAATATACCCTAAATCTAGCTCCAAGATTGTTCTAGTGTCCAGACTGAGCAAATTTTCTCCAGTTTATTTTTCTTTATAGTCCCAACCAACTTGCTCTATCAACTTATTTTTTAGAAATTAATTTTTTTAACTCATTTTTATAGGTTCATTCCATCCCATCATTGTGCCTACCCTTATATGTTTTTCATCCTTTAAAATCCTGGGAGGTAGTTTCTTCTAAGAGACCAAAATACTCCTAAAATTAAGTGAGTGACCCTAGTCTAGTCACAAGTCTAGTATATATATATTTTTTTTTTCTTTGGTAATATTCTTTCCTTGTTTTCTTTTTTTTTAACCTTTTTTCCCCTAGAACTTCTTTTTTATCCCCTTTCGTTCTCCCACAACTTGGGGTCTCTTCCGATTTGGTTAAAGCACAATTTCCTGGGGTCTTTGCCACCCTTTTAGCATTTTATTTGCTCCTTTATATATTCTTATTTGCTCAAAATGACAAGGTGGTAAAACTCATCACAAGAAAAAGAACAAGAGGCAGTACCAAAGGCTAGGGAACTAATCAAAACAGACATTGGTAATATGACAGAACTAGAGTTCAGAATGACAACTCTCAGGGTTCTAGCTGGGCTCGAAAAAGGCATGGAAGATATTAGAGAAACCCTCTCCAGAGAGATAAAAGCCCTTTCAGGAGAAATAAAAGAACTAAAATCTAACCAAGTTGAAATCAAAAGAGTTATTAATGAGGTGCAATAAAAAATGGAAGTTCTTACTGCTAGGATAAATGAGGCAAAAGAATTAGTGATACAGAAGACCAAATGATGGAGAATAAAAAGCTGAGCAAAAGAGAGACAAACAAATACTGGACCATGAGGAGAGAATTTGAGAGATAAGTGAGACCATAAGACGACAAAACATTAGAATAATTGGGATGCCAGAAGAAGAAGAAAGAGAGAGGGGAGCAGAAGGTATATTGGAGAGAATTTTTGTAGAGAATTTCCCTAATATGGCAAAGGGAACAAACATCAAAATCCAGGAGATGCAAAGAATGACCCTCAAAATCAATAAAAATAGGTCCACACCCCGTAACCTGATAGTAAAATTTACAACTGTCAACGACAAAGAGAAAATCCTGAAAGCAGCCTGGGAGAAGAAGTCTGTATTGTACAACAGTAAAAACATTTGATTGGCAGCAGACTTATCCACAGAGACCTGGCAGGCCAGAAAGACCTTGCATGATAACTTCAGAGTGTTAAGTGAGTAAAACATGCAGCCAAGAATACTATATACAGCTAGGCTATCATTGAAAATAGAAGGAAAGATTAAAAAGCTACCAGGACAAACAAAAGCTGAAAGAATTTGCAAACACCATACCAACTCTAAAGGAAATATTGAAAGGAGTCCTCTAAGCAAAGAGAGAGCCTAAAAGTAGTAGATCAGAAAGGAACAGAAACAATATACAGTAACAGTCATATTATAGGCAATACAATGCCACTAAATTCATATCTCTCAATAGTTACCCTGAATGTAAATGGCCTAAAGGCACCAATCAAAAGACACAGGGTATCAGAATGGATAAAAAGCAAAACCCGTCAATATGCTGCCCAAGAAACTCATCATAGACCCGAAGACACCCCCAGATTTAAAGAGAGGGGGTAGAAAACAATGTACCATGCTAATGGCCATCAGAAGAAATCTGGGGTGGCAGCTTTTATCAGATCAATTAGATTTTAAGCCAAAGACTATAATAAGAGATGAGGAAGGACAGTATATCATATTCAAAGGGTCTGTCCAACAAGAAGACCTAAAAATTTTAAATATCTATGTCCTTAACATGGGAGCAGCCAACTAAATAAACCAATTAATAACAAAATCAAAGAAACACATCGACAATAATAAAATAATAGTAGGGGAATTTAACACTCCCCTCATTGAAATGGACAGATCATCCAAGCAACAGATCAACAAGGAAAAGGCCTTAAATGACACACTGGACAAGATTGACATCACAGGTATATTCAACATATTTCATCCCAAAATAACAGATACACATTCTTCTCTAGTGCACATGGAACATTCTCCAGAATAGACCACATCCTGGGTCATGAATCAGATCTCAACCATTATCAAAAGATTGGATCATCCCCTGCATATTCTCAGACCACAATGCTCTGAAACTAGAACTCAATCACAAGAGGAAATTTGGAAAGAACACAAATACATGGAGACTAATAGCATCCTTCTAAAAAATGAATTGATCAACCAGGAAATTAAAGAAGAATTGAAAAAATTCATGGAAACAAATAATAATGAAAACAAAAGTGTTCAAAATCTGTGGGATACAGCAAAGGCAGTCCTGAGAGGAAAATATAAAGCTGTACAAGCCTTTCCCAAGAAATAAGAAAGATCTCAAATACACAACATAACCCTACTCCTAAAGGAGTTGCATAAAGAACAACAAAGAAAGCCTAAACCCAGCAGGAGAAGAGGAATAATAAAGATCATGGCAGAAATCAATGAAATAGAAACAAAAAAAACCACCAACAACAAAAAAAACCAATAGGACAAATCAACAAAACTAGGAGGTGGTACTTTGAAAGAATTAATAAGATTGATAAACCCCTTTCCAGACTTATCAAAAAGAAAAGAGAAAGGACTCAAATAAATAAAATCATGATTGAAAGAAGATAGATCACAACCAACACCAAAGAAATACAAACAATTATAAGAACATACTATGGGCAACTCTACGCCAACAAATTCAACAATCTGGAAGAAATGGGTACATTCCTAGAGACATATAAACTACCACAACTGAACCAGGAAGAAATAGAAAACCTGAACAGAGCCATAACCAGTACGGAGATTGAAACAGTCATCAAAAATCTCCAAACAAACAAAAGCCCAGGGCCAGACGGCTTCCCAGGGGAATTCCACCAAACATTTAAAGAAGAATTAATTCCTATTCTTCTGAAACGGTTCCCAAAAAATAGAAATGGAAGGAAAATTTCCAAACTCTTTTTTTCTGAGGCCAGCATCACCTTGAACCCAAAACCAGACAAGGATCCCATCCAAAAAGAGAACTACAGACCAATATCCTTGATGAACACAGATGCAAAAATTCTCACCAAAATACTAGCCAATCGGATTCAATAGTACATTAAATGGATTATTCACCACGACCAAGTGGGAATTATTCCAGGGCTACAAGGTTGGTTCAACTTCTGCAAATCAATCAATGTGATACAACACATTAATAAAAGAAAGAACAAGAGCCATCTGATACTCTCCATAGATGCTGAAAAAGCATTTGACAAAGTGCAGTATCCCTTCCTGATTAAAACACTTCAAAGTGTAGGGATAGAAGGCACATATTATCAATATTATCAAAGCCATCTATGAAAAACCCACTGTAAATACCATTCTCAATGGAGAAAAACTGAATACTTTTCCGCTGAGGTCAGGAACACAGCAGGGATGTCCGTTATCATGACACTGCTATTCAACATCGTACTAGAAGTCCTAGCCTCAGCAATCAGACAACAAAAAGAAATTAAAGGCATCGAAATTATGCCAAATTGGCAAAAGAGAATTCAAACTATCACTGTTTGCAGATGATATGATACTGTATGTGGAAAACTTAAAGGACTCCACTCCAAATCTGCTCTAACTTGTATAGGAATTCTGTAAAGTGTCAGGATATAAAATCAATGCACAGAAATTGGTTGCATTTTTTTATACCAATAAGACAGAAGAAATATAAATTAAGGAGTGAATCCCATTTACAGTTGCACCCAAAACCCTAAGATACCTAGGTATAAACCTAACCAAAGAGACAAAGAATCTATACTCAGAAAACTCTAAAGCACTCATGAAAAAAATCGAAGAAGACACAAAGAAATGGAGAAATGTTCCATGCTCCTGTATTGGAAGAACAATTATTGTGAAAATGTCTATGCTACCTAAAGCAATCTACACATTTAATGCTATCCCTATCAAAATCCCATCCATTTTTTTTTTAAAGAACTGGGGCAAATAATCCTAAAATTTATATGGAACCAGAAAATACCTCGAGTAGCCAGAGGAATATTGAAAAAGAAAGCCAAAGTTGTTGGCATCACAATTCCAGACTTCAAGCTCTATTACAAAGTTGTCATCATCAAGATAGTAGGGAACTGTCACAAAAACAGACATAGATCAATGGAACAAAATAGAGAGCCCAGAAATACACCCTCAACTCTATGGCCAACTAATCTTCAACAAAACAGGAAGGAATGTCCAATGGAAAAAAGACAGCCTCTTCAACAAAAGGTGTTGGGAAAATGGAACAGCCACATGCAGAAAAAAGAAATTGGACCATTTCCTTACACCATACATGAAAATAGACTGGAAATGGATGAAGAAGCATAATGTGAGAAAGGAATCCATCAAAATCCTTGAGGAGAGAACAGGTAGCAACCTCTTTGACCTCAGCAGCAGCAACTTCTTCCTAGGAATATCGCCAAAGGCAAGAGTAGCAAGGGCAAAAATGAACTATTGGGATTTCATCAGATCAAAAAGCTTTTGCACAGCAAAGGAAACAGTTAACAAAGCGAAAAGATAACTGTCAGAATGGGAGAATATATTTACAAATGACATACCAGATAAAGGGCCAGTATCCCAAATCTATAAAGAGCTTATCAAACTCAGCACCCTCAGAACAAATAATCCAATGAAGAAATGAACAGAAGACATGAACAGACATTTCTGCAAAGAATACATCCAAATGGCCAACAGACACATGAAAATATGCTCCACATCACTCGGCATCAGGGAAATACAAATCAAAACCACAATGAGATACCACCTCACATCTTTCAGAATGGCTAAAATGAACAAGTCAGTCAATGGCAGATGCTGGCGAGGATGTGGAGAAAGGGGAACCCTCCTACACTGTACGTGGGAATGCAAGCTGGTGCAACCACTCTGGAAAACAGCGTGGAGGTTCCTCAAAAAGCTGAAAATTGAACTACCCTATGACCCAGTGATTGTATTACTGGGTATATACCCTAAAGATACAAACGTGGCATTCTGAAGGGGCACATGCACCCAAATGTTTATAGCAGCAATGTCCACAATAGTTAAACTATGGAAAGAACCTAAGCGTCCTTCCACAGATGAATCAATAAATAAGATGTGGTATATATGTACAATGGAATACTATGCAGCCATCAAAAGAAATGAAATCCTGCTATTTGTGATGACGTGGATGGAACTAGAGGGTATTATGCTTGGCGAAATAAACCAATCTGAGAAAGACAACTATCATATGATCTCCCTGATACGATGAAGTGGAGATGCAACATAGGCAGTTTGAGGGGTACGAAAAGAAAAATAAAAGAAGATGGGATTGGGAGGGACACAAACCATAAAACACTGAATCTCACAAAACAGACTGAGGGTGGCTGGGGGGAGGTGTGTTGGGAGAGGATGGTGGGGGTATGGACATTGGGGAGGGTATGTGCTATGGTGAGTGCTGTGAAATGTGTAAACCTGGTGATTCACAGACCTGTACTCCTAGGGATAAAAACACATTATATGTTTATAAAAATTTTAAAAAATCAATTAAAAAACACATATTGCAAGCCCAGAGCTAATCTCATATTCAATCAAAAAAGTTTGAAAGTTTTCACCTTAAAGATCAGAAACAAGAAAAGTGTGTCCACTTTCACTACTCTCATTTGACATAGTACTGGATGTCCTAGCCAGAGAAACAAGGAGCACAAAGAAATAAAAGACTCCAAAAAAAAAAAAAAAGGAGAAATAAAATTTTCCTTTTTTGGATAACATGAACTTACATGTAAAAAAATCCTAAAAACGTCACAAAAAAATTTGATAAACAAATTTAGTAAAGCTGCCAAATACAAGATCAATATATAAAAGACAAGAATTTTGTTTTGTTTTGTTTTTAATGTGGAATGCTTCCCAGTTTTTCATGTCATCCTTGTTCAGTGATCACGCTAATCTTCTCGGCATCATTCCAATTTTAGTATATGTGCTGCCAAAGTAAGCACAAGACAGGAGCATTTTTACACTCTAATGATGAAAAACAATCTAATTCACAGTAGCATCAAAAATAATAAAATACTTAGGAAAAGTTTTAACTAAGAAGATGAAAGATCTGTACCCCATAAACTATGACATTGATAAAGAAATTGAAGGAGATACAAATGGAAAGATAGCCCATATTTATGAACGGTAAGAATTAACATTGTTAAAATGTCCATACTACCGGAAACCATCTGTAAATTCTATTCCTATCAAAAATCCAAAGTTAGGGGCGCCTGGGTGGCTCAGTGGGTTAAGCCGCTGCCTTCGGCTCAGGTCATGATCCCAGGGTCCTGGGATCGTGCCCTGCATCAGGCTCTCTGCTCAGCAGGGAGCCTGCTTCCTCCTCTCTCTCTGCCTGCCTCTCTGCCTGCTTGTCATCTCTCTCTGTCAAATAAATAAATAAAAAATCTTTTTAAAAAAATCCAATATTATTTTTTTACAGAAGTAAGTAAAGAATCCTAAAATTTATATGAGACCATAAAAGACAACAAATAATCAAAGCAGTTCTGAGAAAGAATGAAGAAGAGAAATTACACTTCTTGATTTGAAATTATACTACAAAGCCCTCAAGCTCAAAACAATAAAGTATACTGGTATAAAAACAGACCAATAAACAAGTAGAACAGAATTGAGAGTCCAGAAATAAATCCTTTCATGCAGTCACCTAATATTTGACAGGGGCCAACATATGTAATGGGTAAGGATAGTCTGTTCAATAGATGATATTTAAAACTGAATAGTCACATAAAACAGTATGAAACTGGAGCCTTATATCACTCATAAATCTTAACTTGAAATAGATTAAAGACTTAACTGTGATGCATGAAACTAAATTTCCTAAAGGAAAACATAGGAAAAATTCTCCTTGACATTGGTCTTGCCAATAGTTTTTTGGATACCAGACCAAAAACACAAGTAAAAAACCAAAAATAAATAAATGGTATTACATCAAACTAAAGTTTCTGCATTGCCGAAAAAGAGAGACAGAGAGAGAGAGAATAAAAACACAATCCACAGAATGGAAGAAAATACTTACAAATCTTATATCTGAAAAGAGGTTAATAACCAACAGATACAAATAGAAAAAAATATATAATTTAAAAAATAGCAAAAGGATCTCAATAGACTTTTTCTTTCAAAAAGTTATATAAATGACCAACAGGAGCATTAAAAAGTGCTCAACGTAAAAACTCAGGGCAAAGTCATTATGTTGTTGTTGTTGTTGTTTACTTCTGGAAAACACAGCAAGATATTACTACCTATTAGAATATATACTACCAAAAAATTAAAACTAAAAATTTTGTTAAATATTGGGGAAAATGGGGAACTTATGCACTGTGATAGGGATATAAATTTGTATGGAAAACAGTATGGAGATGATTCATATTATTAAAAGTAAAATTACCATATGATTCAGTAATCCCACTTCTAGGTATATATCTAAAGGAAACGGAGTCACTATTCGAAGACATATCTGCACTCTTATGTTCATTATAAAATTATTAACTCTAAGCAAGAGATGGAAATAGCTTCAGTATCCATTAATGGATGAATGAATAAAATAAGTATGGTAAATATATACTATGGAATACTACTACTTAACCATGAAAAATTAAGAAATACTGCCATTTACAACAGCATGGATGGATCTTGAAGGTATTATACTAAGTGAAATATTTCAAAGATTTAATATATTTTTTAAATTTATGTATTATGATATCCCTTACATACAGAATCTGAAGAAAAGGCAAACTAATAGAAACTTAGAGTTGAGTTGACAAGGGGTGAACCTGGGGTGGAGTAAGGTGGTCAAAGGGTACAAACTTGCAACTATAATATGAAAAAGTTCTGGGGATCTAATGTACAGCATGATGATCATAGTTAATAATATATACATACTTTTTTATTGTGCTTCCCTTTATTAAACTTTGCATATATCACATTCTTACAAGTTGAAATTTTATAGGATTCTTGTATAAAAAAGGTCTGCTGCCTCCATTTTTCTAACAACATTTGTTCATTTTGTGTCTCTCTGTCACATGTTGGTAATTCTTGCAATATTTCAAGTTTTTTCATTATTATTGTATTTGTTATGGTGATCTGTGATCAGTAATTACGACCCACTAAAAACTCAGAACTAGTTTACTTAAGGTATATACATTGTTTTTCTTTAAAGACATACACTACAGTATAGTGTTTGTTTTTTTATATGCACTGGGAAACCAAAAAAACAATAATAATTTGACTTAGTTTATTGAGATAATCTCTTTATTGAGGTGGTCTGGAACAAAACCCACAAGAACTCTGAAGTTTATCTCTACTGTACTATATACATAAGAGTTGCTAAGAGAGTAGATCTTAAAATTCCTTACGATACGTGCATAAAAACAGTGGCAACTATATGAGATAGTAGATGTATTAACATTTTTATGTAGATTATATTGCAATACAGATGTATACCAATTTATCAAATTGTACAAAATTTACACAATGTTAAAAGTTTGCAACGTTATAAGAAATCATTTCTTAAATTTACAAATTATAATATGTCGATTATTTTTCAATAAAGCTGGAAAAAACTTTTTGTAGAATTAATCTATTTTTCAAAAAAGGAAGTAAGGAAGTAGAAACTGCAACTAACTCTGAAATAATAGAATATAAAATCCATTTTAGTTATATACACTGTGACAAAAACTATTACTTAGTTTACAATGAAGGAATACTTATGAAGCATGAAGGATGGTCTATAAATAAGGCTGAAAGAGCTCATTTTTAAGGTTTAAATTTAAAATCTTCTTTTGAGATACTAAACTGACCACCCAGTTTTCCAAACATAAATATCTTAACTGCATGAATTTATTTCATACAACTCTATAATCTAGTTTCATAAGAAAGCAGCATGCAAATTTTGAATAAGACAGACTTGCTTAAGTTTCTTTATGTTCAACAGTTTAGGATACTTCCCTAAAAATAAATAGAAGAAAAATCAGCATATTTATCATGATAATTATTATTCCTAATGAGATTCATATTGAATTAGGGAATATATATCCTCGGGGGGGGTAAAGTAAAATGAAATTTATTTTGGTAAATGTGTCTATGAATAGTCAATACAATGCCTCAATATAAATGAATATTATCATTTTGAACAATTTAATTACTATTATTAGAATTATTATAAGTATAAAAATAGCTATCATTTTAGTATGGAATATGAGACTCTCATGCTCCATGCTTCATTACAGCCACACAACAACTCTGCATAATAAGTATTATCATCACCATTTCATGGGTGAAAAAAACCGAGGAAACACAATTTAGATAACTGGTTTATGATTACATGGCTAGTAAAGATGCATCACACTAATTTAGGCTTTATGATTTCAGAATTGTACTCTTTCCACTGCACATTCTATTACTCTGTAAATACTTGGCTTGTTTTCATTTAGTTCTTCAATTTTATTCGTGTGGTGATGGCTTAAAGCTTCATTTAAAGGAAGCTTAAAAAATTCATTTAACCAAAAGCTCCCAAGAATTAAAAATGTCATGGATCTAATGTAGACATGGATATCATTAGTTAATGGGTAACTATATATTTTCCACTCTAGTGAGATAACAGAGTATTTTTCTAAGTTTCAGTCTCTGAGTGTTACAAAGGACTTTGTTAAAATAGAAATATTTAGACAAAGGTGATCAAAAGTCTAGATCAGGTCACCTTAAGAGAAATATTAGGAAACTGAGGAAACCAATGGAGATTTGAACACTGAGCTATGATATAATGAAAGGTTTAAAGTATTTAGTAGAGTATAGAAAAGCCCTTTAAAGCCTGGTCCTAGCCTAGCATTGCAGCTTCTGGGATATCTGTCTATCTATCATCTATCTATCTATCTATCTCTCTATCTATCTAGATATAAACTGGAAAACTTTTTTAACTTAAAGATTTTGAGAAATAGAACATAATCAGCACCATAGAAGATCTCTTTATGATAACAACCTAGCCCCTCCTCCCAGGTTGTTAATATTCTCTCTTATTTAATGTAACATTGTGCAAATATACCACTGCTGATCTGCTGTTATGAATGAAATAACTATAATCATCTGTTTGCATATCCTGGTAAAAATATTCATTTAGTTCCATGTTGTGTTTCTAGGAATGGACCAATATTTTTTTATTTTTATTGTTAAGTTTTCTAAATATTGTACAACTTACCTCAAATGTTTTTATTATGGGCACTGTCATACTTTCACATTCTTGCAAGACATTTTTACTGTTGCCCAATACGGTAAGTGTGTAATAGTATGCCATTCTAGGTTTTAATTTAATTTTAATTTTAATTTAATTTAATTTAATTTAATTCCAGATTCATAATAAAGATAAACAGTTTTTATATATGAGTGGCCATTTGGATTACCCTTTCTGTAAAGTACATGCTCAAATCTTTTGATATCTTAACATTGTGTCATACTGACTTCTTTAATAGTAGATTTTTGAATGAACTTTTAGCTGTGTAGGTCTTCTCTATTTTATTTTGAACTTGTTTTCATTTCAAAATCTTTATATTTATTTCCATAATCTGCTTTTATTTTGCTTTGTCTATTATCTATATATTTATATATTTATTTATTTATTAGCAAGCAAGAGAGAGCGAGCGAGCAAGAGTGCAGGGAGGGATAGAAAAAGAAGAGAAAAGAATCTTAAGCAGGCTCCAGGCTCAGCACAGAGCCCAACTCTGGGCTCTATTTCACAACCCTGACATCATGACCTGAGCCAAAATGAAAGAAATAAAATAAAATTAAGGTGTTAAATAAAAAGAAAAAGAATTGGAGGTTTAATTAAGTGAGCCACCCAGGCACCCCTGTGGTATCTTAAATTAGCTGTCATATCTTTAAAGTTCTAGAGTATCCATTTGGTTCATTTATAAAATCTTTCTCAATATCATTTTTAGTTTCAGTTTTTTGTTCAATTTGCTTCCCCTCTCATTTCTTTGAGCAGAGTAATCAAGCCATTTTACAATCTTTATTGATCATTTTAATATCATACTTAATCCCATTTTGTTTATCAAATCTTGTTAATGATTTTTCTTTGCATGCTTTGTTACATTTTGCTATGTTCAAGACATTATATTTGAAACTCTTATTGAGTAGGGATAATTAAGAGCTATCATAATGGTATGGTCCTCCTTGGCAGGATTTTCTCTTATATCTGAGACTCTACAAGACAATCATACTCCAAATTCAGTGACTGACTTTCTCAGTTTACACAGAAGGCAAGGCAGGCTATAGTCTTATTTCTGCTTCTCCTTGTTCTTTGGGGATCTCAACTTAAATTTGGGTTGTACCAAAGTCCTCAAACTTGATTGTTGCTGGATTTTGAATTTTGTTTCTCTGGTATCAAGAGTCTATGAAAAACACAGCTCAGTGTGTTTTAGCAGTTTCAAATGCTCTCATAGCTAAAATGGCTTCAGGGAATATATCTCTAGGCTCTCATTGTATTTCGTATTTTGGCCCAGTAATCCCTCACTTATTTTTATAATCATTCTGATATTTTTAACTTTAAAAGCTATTTTGTCTGGATTTTTAGTTGTCTTAAGTAGGAGTTTTTAGATCACCATTACTAGAAGCAACAACAAATATACATGAAAATATCTGCAGTAGTTTATCACATCTTTATGGCTTCGAAGTTCCATAAGCTGAGGCATCCTTCTCTAATCACTTAGACAAACTCCAATTTACCTTTTAAAACAACACAAGAATTGCTTCATTTAAGAACATGTTCAGGGATGACTCTTCCCCACTGTGCTTACCAACATTCCCACACACACTTTGCTACCCACACCTTGTTTATGATCTTTCATTAGGTATATCAGCATCACCAGGATTTTGCTCTAGTGTATTTTTGTCCTTTAGAGCTTTAATTAAATATTAATTCCATAGAAAGTCTGTCCCTTTTCTTTTAAACCTGAGTTAGTTATTTCTTCTCATCCTTTGTCAGAAGTTACTTTAATAGAGAAACTTACAGCTGTATTGTGACTTTGGAGCCTTTACAGTTTTTTGACTGGAAAAAATCACCCACCCCTGAGATCTTTACACAGCTTCATAGCTGATATTATTCAGAAATCTGTTCAAAACAGACTTTTTAAGGGAGTCCTTTTCGGACCACTCAGTTAAAAAACCTCTTCTTCTCAATCACTGCTCTTTTTAAAATGTGCTTATTTAGTTCAAATATGCATCACTATTAAAGAAAAACCAGTACAATTTTTTTTTAAGTTGGCTTACCTATTATCTATCTCTCACATTAAAATGATTCCTCTGAGCTGGGGTTTTGTTGTGCTCATCTTAGGCCAGGCACTCAATAAATTGTCTCTGAATGATTGAGTTGTTTGACTACCTTGCTAGATTCTCAACTTCATGAGGCCAAGGATTGTTCTATTCAGTCCTTCTTTATCCTCAATGTCTGTTATATTGCAGTCACTTACGTGACTAATGGGAAAAATCACAGAAAGAAAGAGTTAAAACTACAGAAAAACCCTGTAGGTTCAATAACACAAAGCTTTCTAAAATTATTTAGCCCAGGAATTGAATACTGGCTGCACTTTTGATTATTTTTTAAATGATATTGAATTTAATTTAAATGGAAATACTTGAATGGTAGAATAATTTAAAAATTATAAAAGCAACTTGTTCCTTAAAGTAAGAATTATATAGGGCTTGCTTTAGGTAGCATAGACAGTTTCACAATATTTATTCTTCCAATCCAGGAGCATGGAACATTTTTCCATTTCTTTGTGTCTTCCTCAATGTCTTTCATGAGTACGTTATAGTTTTCTGAGTATAGATTCTTAGCCTCTTTGGTTAGGTTTATTCCTAGGTATCTTATGGTTTGGGGTGCAATTGTAAATGGGATGGACTTCTTAATTTCTCTTTCTTCTGTCTTGTTGTTGGTGTAGAGAAATGCAACTGATTTCTTTGCATTGATTTTATATCCTGACACTTTACTGAATTCCTGTCAAGTTCTAGCAGTTTTGGAGTGGAGTCTTTTGGGTTTTCCACATATAGTATCATATCATCTGCAAAGCATGATAACTTGACTTCTTCTTTGCTGATTTGAATGCCTTTAATTTCCTTTTGTTGTCTGATTGCTGAGGCTAGGACTTCTAGTACTATGTTGAATAGCAGTGGTGATAATGGACATCCCTGGTGTGTTCCGACCTTAGTGGAAAAGCTTTCACTTTTTCTCCATTGAGAATGATATTTGCAGTGGGTTTTTCATAGATGGCTTTGATGATATTGAGGTATGTGCCCTCTATCCCTACACTTTGAAGAGTTTTGATCAGGAAGGGGTGCTGTACTTTGTCAAATGCTTTTTCAGCATCTATTGAGAGTATCATATGGTTCTGGTTCTTTCTTTTATTGATGTGTTGTATCACATTGACTGATTTGCGGATGTTGAACCAACCTTGCAGCCCTGGAATAAATCCCACTTGGTCGTGGTGAAGAATCCTTTAAATGTACTGTTGAATCCGATTGGCTAGTATTTTGGTGAGAATTTTCGCATCTGTGTCCATCAAGGATATTGGTCTATAGCTCTCTTTTTTGATGGGATCCTAGTCTGGTTTGGGGATCAAGGTGATGCTGGCCTCATAAAATGAGTTTGGAAGTTTTCCTTCCATTTCTATTTTTTGGAACAGTTTCAGGAGAATAGGAATTAGTTCTTCTTTAAATGATTGGTAGAATTCCCTTGGGAAGCCGTCTGGCCCTGGGCTTTTGTTTGTTTGGAGATTTTTAATGACTGTTTTAATCTCCGTACTGGTTATGGGTCAGTTCAGGATTTCTATTTCTTCCTGGTTCAGTTGTGGTAGTTTATATGTTTCTAGGAATGCATCCATTTCTTCCAGTTTGTCAAATTTGTTGGCATAGAGTTGCTCATAGTGTGCTCTTATAATAGTTTGTATTTCTTTGGTGTTAGTTGTGATCTATCCTCTTTCATTCATGATTTTATTTATTCGAGTCCTTTCTCTTTTCTTTTTGATAAGTCTGGCCAGGGGCTTATCAACTTTATTAATTCTTTCAAAGAACCAGCTCCTAGTTTCGTTGATTTGCTCTATTGTTTTTTTGGTTTCTATTTCATTGATTTCTGCTCTGATCATTACGATTTCTCTTCTCCTGCTGGGCTTAGGGTTTCTTTGAAGTGTGTAAACCTGGCGATTCCTAGACCTGTACCCCTTGGGATAAAAATATATGTTTATAAAAAATAAAAAATTTTAAAAAAAGAATTATATAGGGCATCTCTTCTAGAAGCAAAATTTTCAAATGTCAAACATCTGAAAGCATAGAAGGAGAAGTAAGAATGTGAATTGTACTTCAATGCTCTTTTCTTTATATTCAGCAAACAGCTACCTTCACACCTTTCCAATTTTTTCAACTCTTTTGACAAAGCCTTCAGAGGAGTTACTGCTGATGACAATCATCACAGCCTAACAGGAGAAATTTTATAAAGAAAAATAATAGCATGTTTTTCCCAAATTGTTAAGGATATGGTGAAACTCTGTTGGATTCAAAGGAGGAATGTGCAATTCCATGCTCTATATAATAATAACTTATTTTAATAGTGGCTTTGCTATTGTTCAGATATATCCATTTACTGAAACCACTAACAAGTAATCAAAAACAAACAAATTAACAGGGGTTTGAGACAGGAATTATCTAATCTAAAATTAGCACATGTTCACAGAATACACAACACATATCCCAAGTACTACTATAGGTTTCAAGTAATAGTCAAAACAATAGTAAAAATTCTTCAGACCCTACCAGTCAAATCATAAATGGGACCTTAACTGTAAATCCTTATCTTTAGATCAAAGCGGGTAATTGGGTGCTGAAGATACATTATAGAACTAATATGTTATAGAACTCTGAAATGAGTCATTTATTCCACCACTTTTCCTGCACAGCTGCTGACCCATGTTTTGGTTCCTGGAAATAGCTGCTACCCTGTCATACTTCTTAAAAGCACATATATTGATAACTCGACTCATTCCTCCATTCCTCTGTGACTGTCACTGTGTTAAAATGTGGAGCCAGCTGACTCACTTGTGGTGGTAACTTGTAGAAATAATAAAGTAGAGGAGTTTGCAAAGTATTTTGTTATTTCTAAAAATGCAAAAACCAAGTTACATTGAAATCATAAGGGGTGTTTCAGGGAGAGCTGTAGGATGTGGTTTCTTGTGTAATCCACAGAGATTAGCTCCAACACATATTTAAACTCTCCTCTAGGAACAACCTTAATGGTAAAGCAAGAAGATAAACAGATGTATACACACCCTGGCACAAAATTTTCACTTATGTTTGGCTTCCTAGTCTCCTCATGTTACTTATTTATCTTAACTTCTCTCTGAAATCAGGGAACACAGAATCTCAATCAGTTGACATTTTTCTACTGAATTACCCAATAGTCTGATCACACCCCTAAGACTTTTTTAAATTAGTTCACTCATAATCCCAAATCTGCTTTGCCTCCTCAGCTCAGTACACTGTAATTTGATTTCAAAATGAGGACAGTTGTGAGTAATGCCACATTCATTAATCTATTTTACAATTCCATGTACTTAGAACTATGAAAATATGTTAATAACATCCATTCCAATAAGCCACCCTAAATTTATTATCATGAAACAAGACCTCAAGAAAGAGAATTCAAAATCATCCATGTATTTGCAATGTGTTGCATTAAAGCCTTTATCAATAGACTTCCCTGTGCACATGGTGGTCAAATTGCTGGTGAAAGCCAGCCAGATCTATTACAAGCTTTCTCATGGCTTCTAGGTACCCCAAGTGAGCCTTTATTGATACTGGGAAGGAATAAAGCAGAGAAGGGATAAACAGTGATGTAAGAATTGGCTAGACAAAAGTAATGACCCTCGTTACAAAGTGAGTATTTTAAAGCAAAAGAGCCTGTTGGGAATATTGTTTTATAAAATAGTGGTATTTTTTTTACTAACTTTTTAAAATTCAATTAGTTAACATATAGTGTACCATTAGTTTCAAATGTAGATTTCAGTTATTCATCCATAGCATATAATAGCTAATGCTCAGTACTTACTCTTATAGCTTCTTGAAAGCAGAATTTTAACCCACTGAGCCACCCAGGCGCCCTTGAAAGCAGAATTTTAGATCATATTTTCTGATTACTTCCATGTAGTACAACACTTTTCTGCTAGCAACCTTCAACACATACTGTTTGTTAGAGGAATTTCTTTAATTATATATAAATAGGAATTTATTGAAATTTATAAATATATAAAGTAAATAGGAATTTATTTAAATTGATTTAAATATTGCATGCTGTTTCATTGTTCATAAATAAGGTGATGATAGTATAGCCATTAGTTGGTAGCACTGATATATCACTTTCTTTTTTACTTCTCAGTGCATTCTCTTTACACAAAATAGATACATATTTTAAAAGAATCTGAATCTGTGGCAAACTTTTAAAAAACCCTAAACAATAAAGTTTATCATTTTAAGTAATCTCAATTATCTTCCTCAATTGTGATAGTATATCCTTCTATCTAGGCCAGATATTGTATGAGGGATTTGAAGAGACATTTCCAAATTTCATTTTTCTCATCTGCAAAATGCTGATCATGATCCTACAATAAAATACACTTACAATTTTTTTATGAGAATTTATTTATTTATTTATTTATTTATTTTAAGATTTAAATTATTTATCAGAGGGAGTGGGCGAGAGCGCAAGCACAGGCAGACAGAATGGCAGGCAGAGGCAGAGGGAGAAGCAGGCTCCCGGCCGAGCAAGGAGCCCGATGCGGGACTCAATCCCAGGACGCTGGGATCATGACCTGAGCCAAAGGCAGCTGCTTAACCAACTGAGCCACCCAGGCATCCATTTTGATGAAAATTTAATCTGTATAAACAACATATTTGCTGTAATGCGTGGTTCATGGAAAACATCTTATTTAATTATAAGCAACAACAGTATTAGAAATTAAGTAAATGTGTCTATAATATTTCAAGTTTTAACACATGATTCCAGTGCTTTGCCTTATTTTCTCAAATCCCTTTACCATTTTCACTGACAGAGTCAAATGTACTTTTTCTACTAGTAGCCAGCTCTTTGTGTTTTGTCAGATAAATGCCCTTGTGAATTATTTATAATAGAAATATTAGCAATAATAATAATAATAAATAGCAATGAAAATGTTAAAAAAAAGTATTCTTAACTAATTAGGGTTCTTAGACATCAATTAGAGGAACCACCTCTGGCAAGCAAATTAATCTGCAAAACATTCCCAGAATTAACAAGTCAATCAGATACAGGGTTGTCCGCAGACTGAAAGGTGAAGCAAAAGGACTAGGTTTGGAAAATAGGTTAGGACAGTGAAAACAATGATCAAATTTTTGGGCAAAATTAATTCTTAGGTGTCCTTTCAATGGAGTCCTGGGCATTATGTAGCAGAAACTCTGGAGATTATCTCAATCCTTTGGAGTCACACCGTTTATTAGCTTGCTATTGACAAAGTTATTTACAAACTGTAGAGCAACAGGTTTTAATATAGAAAACTGATGGTAATGCACAAGATTCTTGTTAACAATAATGCAAGTTAATGATTTTTCATTAGAAAACATAAATTCTATAACCCAAATTATGGGCCCAGAGCACTTTTGCTGCACAACTCTGCTTATATCCCAAAGTACCATGTGAACTAGTTTTAATATCTGATTCTCTTATTAATTTTTGAATAAAAATTCTTGACACAAGTATTTTATAATTGTGTGATAATCATGCATTTAATTTCTTGGAGAAAAAAACACACTTTAGCATAACTATGTTCATTCACAGAACCAGCCTTGATAACACACTTCTATATGTTAGAAATGATATAATAAATGTAGAATATTGGGCACTTGTTTGGTATTCTTTGCCAGGTTTTGCACTATCTAAAAAGAGATCAGTGAACTTGGACTGGAGTTAGTAGACATGGAAGAAAATAAAATATTACAGAGAAGAATACTCTGTGGTCCACAACCTAAACGGGCTGGGATTCCCATCATTTGGATCCCTGTAGCTTTACAAAAGTCAATTAAATTTTTGTATCTCCCATTAAAGTTGATTCCCCAGTACTTTTTCAAACATCTCTTGTAAAGTATTGTTTCCCAGAAAAAAGGGATTTTGCACATGTACCTGCCTTTGTCTCTGGTCATGATCTCAGTCAGGATCCTGGGATCAAGCCCCATATCGGGCTTCCTGCTCATTAGGGAGTATACTTCTCAGTCTCTCTCTGCAGCTACCTCCCCCTGCCCCACTCATGCTCTCTCTCTCTCAAATAAATAAATACAATCTTTAATTTTTTAATTAAAAATAAGATAAATAAAATAAAATAAAAAGTCTGGTCTTACTGCCCCATTTAGCTCCCTTTTTTTGAGTTGTATTTAAAGCAGCATGAGAGAACATGAGGCTCTCAAACTTAAAAAAAAAAAGGAAAAATTTGAGTTTTGTTAGGATTTAAGATCTTGTCTGCTATACAAAAACGTTAGCTTTGTTAACATGTGAAAATTAACAAAAGAGAATAAGGTAGAATTCTAATAATTTTTGTAGAAATTAAAAATTTCCTCCAACCCAATTACATACAGACCCATTAAGTAAATTCATTCCAATGTCCCAAACCAACCTTTTCTGATAGTAATGCATCTGTGTAAACAGGGTCAACCCAAGGAATGTAAAAATATTATTATTTGTTTCCTGTATCTTCCACAGTCACATCTGGGTATATTGGTAGCAATATCCATCTTATAAGACATGATATCATAAGGAAGGGTATTCTGTCCATTTGGAATGACTGAAAATCATTGTAATTTTATCTTGGTGCAGTAGCTTGAGATGGCACAGTGTGGGTTATGAATATATATATTTTTTTACTGGGAAAAAGAGATTATAGAGATATTGGTTATCCAAGAGAGACTGACAGGTGTTGATAGTTGCCAGGTCAATATCCATCTACTTTTTCCTTTAATATCAGAAAGCACTGAGGGACTGACAACAGGAAACTTAAAACAACATCAAATATTTTATTGTCTCTTTTCTAGTTACATTGTAACCATATGACAAAGTATCAGTCTTACAAGATATCATTCTCTTTTACCTCTATCTTTCTGCCAGAAATGTGGGCTTAATAGTGAGAACTCCAACAGCAATTTTTGCAACCGTGAATAAAAAGCCATGAAAACCTTTAAGACAGTTCACTGGACTTTCTTAAGACTCTGAACCAACACCAGAAAACACTCTCTGTAGTCCTCTTGTTAAATGAAAAACTATGGTTAAACCACTTTTGACAGTCTACTACATACAGCAAAATGTAAATCTTAATTGAAATATGTTCTCTCAGCTGTGCTTAAGCAACTGAGTCCTGAGCTTTTCAGGTTTTCAGTCTGAAAGAGTACACCTCTGGTGCTCTTAAAGGGAAGAGAAAGGATGCCCTGTTCTCCATATAAATTAAAGAAGAGAAATCTGTGCATTTAAGTGGGCCATATAAAATTTATCAAGCAATTATCTCCTAACTACTTCCTATCCAAATTACCTGATATGCTCTCCCTACTCCTTTATTCAATGTTACTGCCTTTTCCAGGATTCTGTATCACATCACAACATGTCTTCTGTTATTTCCTTCTTGCAAGCTAGATTTGTTTTCTCCATCTGAAAAAATCAATAATCATTGTGTATTTCAATTCCCATTTTCCTCAAATGCATTGATTCTTCTTATCTATTACTCGTTTCTCATACTCTGTGTCTTTGTCTTTATGGGGTTTGTGCTTTGCTTTTCCCCATCCTTTACTGCCATTATATAATCAAATCTAATAGCTTCTTAGAGAAAGTTAAAAATTCCTGCATAGCCACAAGTGTACACAAAGTCACTGATTTTTAGCAAACCTAAGAGATA
Organism: Mustela lutreola; assembly: GCF_030435805.1. Classification (NCBI taxonomy): domain Eukaryota; kingdom Metazoa; phylum Chordata; class Mammalia; order Carnivora; family Mustelidae; genus Mustela; species Mustela lutreola. The sequence continues at coordinate 53,611,258 of NC_081308.1, read as the reverse complement.
GTCAGACATCCATTCAATTTCTTTTTTTTAAAGATTTTTTTTATTTATTTGACACAGAGAGATGACAAGCAGGCAAAGAGGCAGGCAGAGAGAGAGGAGGAAGCAGGCTCCCTGCTGAGCAGAGAGCCCGATTTGGGGCTCGATCCCAGGACCCTGGGATCATGACCTGAGTGGAAGACAGCGGCTTAACCCACTGAGGCACCCAGGCGTCCCTCCATTCAATTTCTTAACTGAGTCTCAAATGCATCCTGAGTTCTAACCTAAACCTAAGTTCTACTTCTTACACGTTGTTATATGACCAAACTCTTTCAGTTCAGTATTTTGTAACATTTAAATATTAATCAATTGATGCTTTTCTGTGAATTTCTATGAAAATAATTTGAATACAGTAGATTTATTGTTATATTTGTAGATTTATAATCAAATTTTCATCAGTTGAAGTTTTTGGAAATTTCAGATATAGTGATTAACCTAAAATGATACTGCCTCAAATACCTCTGATATCAAGGCCCAACACCTGATTATAGCCACACCTGTGGTGGATAGTTCCATGGGAAATCACAGTTATGTAACACTGATAGCATCTCATGTTCTCTCTCTCATTTTAGAATGTCTCCAACACAACCCAAAAGTGTAGGAGAATTAATGTCCTCTGAGGACAGCTCTCAGTGAAGTGGAAATAAGAACCATAGATAAAATTGTCAGTTTTCAGGTCTTCATGAGGACAACTTAAAGAAGTTTCTCAGGAACTTTCAGTAAAAGCAAGCCTTCATTTTCTATCCACAACAATTATATCAACAATGTACCTTTTTGACAAAGTTGCTTCTTCACTGTCTCACTTTCCCATTCTTTTCTACCTTGGATAATCCCCCAGATAAACTAACAGTACTCAAATCCTTTGTCCTACACTTTGCTCTCAGGATAAATGGAGCCAAAAGACTTAGATTAATATCAAGTTCTGAATGGGATCTTAGAGCTATTTCTGTCCAGATTTTCATAAACATAGGGACCTTTGAATTATCAGGCTATAAATAAGTTCCAAATGGAGGGGGCAAAAGCAAAAAGTAGAAATTTTTATGTTTGATTTTTTAATCATGATTAAAATATTAACATTAAAAAGTGTGGATATTTGTAAAACAATGTCATAATGTAAGAAATAAGTTGCATAGTCCTTTTGAGAATATTAAACCAAGTGTTCAGGTGCCATCTAATTTCTTGTTTAATCCAGAACTTTGGTGTGCATTATCTTGAGGAATAGGATTTTGAAGTCCGGACAGACTAACAGAAAACTGATCCAAATGTGTGTGTTTATATTTCTGCTTTTGTTGTAAAAATCAAAGTCTGATTGCTGGTTTAAAATGGTAAAACTAATAATGTTCATGGACTCTATTATAAATTTTCTAATTGTATGGGAAGAATCCAAGAAAAATATAATTAGTTGATTTGCAAATCCTCAAAGAGCTACAGATTCAGGTAGTGGTATGTTCTGATTCAACAGCATCATAATGCTGCATTTTATATGTGTGGCTAATGGATATTTTCATGAATGTTTGCTAGCTAGTCAGCCAATACAGAGAAATATTAGGTAGGGTAATTACTCACAGTTGTGTTTAATAAAATGAGAGAAAATTATCAAATGACTCTAATAATAATAATCCTAGAGCAGGCTAAATAATTCAATGATAATTACAAGTATTAATCTAGCTTTCTTCCCTGATTATGACTCTTCTCTCCTTTATCATAATGGGAGTAGCAGATTGTCTGCAATGAGTTGTGAAAATCCAGCAGTGACTTTGGCAGTGAAGGCCTCCCATCAATTTTGATAGGTTAAAATGATTCTGGTTGGTCTTGAGTAAATGTGTCAATTTTTCTTTCTGTGTGTGTCATAAAAGAAAGAAGCAATAGTAAATTCTTGCTGTTATTCCATCGAGCCAATAAAATCATACTGCCAACAAGAGGCTGTTGACACCGTAAGTGTAGTTAACTTTCTTGAAATACTAGGCCTGGAAATAAAATTCCAATATTTCACATAACCTCTTTTTTTTTTAAAGAAAAAAACAAAACAACTATACTGCTTACATTTAGGGCCCCGCTGTTGTGTAACTATTTTTGAACATGGCTACTGTCAATGTGTATATATATATTTTTTTCTGTGCAATAAATTCATTTAGAGATAAATTTGGATTGCAAATTATTTTGGGGGAGGCATGGTATTTGTGGCTAGTTTTACAAGTTAAAAGGACTAAAAGAAAGAAGAAAAACATTTTTCATTACAGCATATTTACATCTGTCCAAAGTACTTATTTACTATAACACTGACTAATGTATAATACTGTACACAAAGAAAGAATTTAAATGAGTTATAATTCATTCGAAGTATAGCTGGCCATTTTAAAACTTACCACTGCATCTTTCTGGTATGAAATGTGATATCTGGCAATCTGGTCCAGTTCATTACATCAGGTCATTTGTATGTTCTTATTACCATTTTGATAGCATAGCACATTTTGATAGCATAGACATTTTACAATGGAACTATGATGCATATATTTTCAAAAGTATAGACATACATGAAGCTATGAGGTCAAAAAAGATGAATGTCCGTAGTACCATATAGACTCAACAAATAAAAGTATCCAAGGCTCTGAATGAGATTTATGAATATTGTATAAGATTAGGCCAACATGTGGTTTTGATATAAATAATCTGTTCTTAAATTAGAATTACAATCGTTGAGTACAGTGTTGAAAATGGCAGATAGATTTTAGCACTCTTTGCTCACTAAGGGAAATGGAAAAATGTTTAGTTTGGTCAGATTTTCACTTAACTTCTGAAAAGAGAGAACCCTTCTGAAATAAGAATCCTTAAAGATATAACCCCATTGGCACAAGTTTTCAAGAAACTTGTTTGATGTTGTAGACAATTATATGGCACATGTACTGTTCTAGATGCTTCATGCCAATAATATGTAAGCCATACCAAGGCTTCATATTCATATAGAGATGTTCCTCAGCTTACAAGGGAGCTATGTACAGAGAAACACGTAAAAAATTGAAAATGCATTTAATACCCCTAAACTATGAAATATCATAGCTTACCTTAACCTTATTTAAACATACTCAGAACACTTACATTTCCCTGCATTTGGGCAAAATCATCTTAAGCAAAGCCTACTTTATAACAAGGTATCAAATATCACATGCAATTTATTAAATATTACACTTAAGAAAAGAAGAATGTTTATATATAGAATGGTTGTAAGTATATCAGGTGTTCACCCCTGTAATCTTCTAGCTGACTGGGAGCTGTGGCTCACTGCCCCTGCCCAGCATCACAAGACGGCACCATACCACATGCCACTGGCCCATAAAAAGACCCAAATTCAAAATTCAAAGTACAGTTTCTACTGAATCACTTTCACTTTCACATCATTGCAAAATATATCATAAGTTGCATCATTGTAAATCAGGAGCCATCTTATTTGAAAGTTAAATCACAGTCACCCATATACACACCAAAAAAAGGCCTTCATGTAGGGCCATCTATGTATCTCTAAACAACATAGCATGACATATCAACAGCAAAAAATGGATGTGAAGGGGACAATTGCTTTGCGTCAGTACTCTGAGCAGTAACATACATGGCCTTACTCACCTAGCAGAACTCCAGAGCTAGCTGTCGGCAAGGAATTTTACAAATGTTTGCTGAACAGATTAAGCACTATTATTTTTAAATTAGTGTGCATGTCTGTTTTCTAAAGATATGTTAATTTATTCTATTGACTTATTACAAAACCCAATAATTTCCTCTTATTTAAGTGGCAGGAAAATAGAATTCTTTTTAATTTAAATCGAATGGCTTTTTAGGGAAAATATACCGAAAATTCTGAAACTTGTATTGCTTATGAATCTTTTATTGGAATCCTTATCAAGTTGTATTTTTCAAGATTTTCCTAAATAATCTTCAATGAATTGAAAATATTTTGGGGATTTTATTGAAGGCTATTAACACACAATTTCACTTTGTTAAATATAGTGCTAAAGTTTCAACCAAAACGTTGTGTCTTTTTTTTTTTCCACTACCACATCCTCCATCTACTGACTGGATTCTCTCCCCAACTAGCACATATATACCATTGTCTATATTTAGGATAAGTAAGGGTCATCTTTTATCTTTATTCTACTCGTCGTATGCTTCTGAACTTGTTGAATTTTAATATAGTCACACCATAAGCATCACATATTTGATTCCCCTTTAAGTAGTAAACAGTGCCCAACCAGAGCATACCTTCAAAGCTATCAATATACTTACTCTGATATATTATTTTTGTAATATAGATGTCCATCAACAAATGAATGGTATATATATATATTGTATATATATATATATATATATATATATATATATATATATATACACACACAATGGAATACTATGCAGCCATCAAAAGAAATGAAATCTAGAGGGTATTATGCTTAGCAACATAAGTCAATCAGAGAAAGACACTATCATATGATCTCTCTGATATGAGGAAATGGAGGTGCAATGTGGGGGGTTTGGGGGACAGGAAAAGAGTAAATGAAACAAGATGGGATCGGGAGGGAGACAAACCATAAGAGACTCTTATTCTCATAAAACAAATTGAGAGTTGCCGGGGTGGTGAGGAGGGTAGGGAGAGGGTGGTGGGGTTATGAACATTGAGGAGGGTATGTGCTGTGGTGAGTGCTGTGAAGTGTGTAAACCTGGCGATTCACAGACCTGTACCCTTGGGGCTAATAACACATTATATGTTAATTTAAAAAGAAGAAGAAGAAGAAGAAGAAGAAGAAGAAGAAGAAGAAGAAGAAGAAGAAGAAGAAGAAGAAAAGACTACTATAAATCCAATGCTATCGTTTTCAGCGAAGACTGTGTAATCAGGCATATTTTATTAAAGGAACCAAGTAAAATGATGGTCGAAAATTGGAATAACAGAAAACATAAAAATCAGAGATTTAAAAAGAGATATGGGACAGTGTAGAAAATATAGTCAATGATATTATAATAGTGTTATATGGTGACAGATGGTGGCTATATTTGTAGTGATCATAGAATAATATATGGAGATATTGAAAACCTGAAACCAATGTAACACTGAATATAAACTATACTCAAATAAAAAAATAGTAAAAATAAAACATTTTAATTTAAAAAGATAAAAAGAGGGACAAGAATTTGAAAAGTGAATTTCAAAAAGAGTAAAGATGAGTCTAAGACATACTCTGAACCTTGAGGAAAACACCATTTTGAAAATTCTTCCCATTTTGAGAAAACTCAAATGAATCAATACCATAAAAGAACCCATTATAACTGAGAGACGTAATGAATTCTCAAGAAATAATTTTATGACAGGATAATTCTTCCCTATGAAACAGCATACAGAAAACAGGGGAAACACCTGGAAGCAAAATAAACTATACTGAAAATAAGAATTAGGAAAAAGATAAATGATGAAAGATAAGAAAATTAGACCTGTGACAGAGACCAAGTGAAGAGAATTTTTAGCTTGTGGTTTAATGATTTTGAGGATAATCTAGAGTTCATAACTGCCTTTAGACAGGCTGGTTGTAGGCAGTTTAGGCAGACCCCTAAGACAGGCCTACTTTGGGCAGGTGGTGTTGGAGGAGGCCATTGGGCTGGACAAAGACAAATCCAACCATTTGACTAAAGTGTCTGTGAAGATGTTGAAGTCAGATGCAACAGAGAAAGACCTGTCAAACCTAATCTCAGAAATGGAGATGATGAAGATGATTGGGAAGCACAAGGACACCATCAACCTGCTGAGTCCTGCACACAGGATGGTCCTTTGTACATTATCATGGAGTATGCCTCCAAAGACAACATACAGGAGTACCTGGAGGCCCAGAGGCCTCCTGACCTGGAGTACTGTTACAATATCAGCCACAATGCAGCAGAGCAACTCTCCTCCAAGGACCTGGTATCCTGTGCCTATCAGGTAGCCTGAGGCACGGAGTACCTTGCCTCCAAGAAGTGCATACACCAAGACCTGGCCACCAGGGAAGTGCTGGTGACAAAGGACAACATGATGAAGATCTCAGACTTCAGCCTTGCCAGAGATATCACTACATCAATTACTATAAAAAGACAACCAAAAGTGGACTGCCTGTGAAGTGGATGGTCCCTAAGGCCATGTTTGACCAGATCTACATCCACCAGAGTGACTTCTGGTCTTTTGGTGTGATCCTGTGCGAAATATTCACTCTGGAAGCCTCCCATATCCTGGAGTACCTGTGGAGGTGGTTTTCAAGCTGCTGAAGGAGTCATTTGATGGATAAGCCAATAACTGCACCAGAGAGTTATACACAATAATGAGGGGTGGCTGGCATGTGGTACCTTCAAGCTGCTGGTAGAAGACCTGGATCATCCTGTGGCCTTGACCTCCAACCAGGAGTACTCGGACCTGTCCTTGGCCCTGGAACAATACTGTCTATGCTTTCCCAACACCCAAAGCTCCACCTGATCCTCAGGGAAGAATTCCACCTTCTCTCATGAGCCGTTGTCCAGGGAGGCCTATCTGCCCTGACACCCAGCCCCGCTTGCCAATGGTCGACTCAAATGACTAGTATCCCTATTACTCCTGTCCAGATTCCGTCATAAGCCATAACCCTTACCCCCCACCCTCCATGCAAGACTCACTGCCTTCTCATTTGTCCCTTTCCTACTGGCAGGAGCCAGCTGCCTACCTGACGCCTTAACCCCTTGAATTTCACCTCTCTTCCCTTTCCTCTTCCTCCTCCTTACAACCTGCTCATGAAAGAAAGGAACAGAGAGGCAGGTACTTGCTCGTGGCTACTTCCTTCCCTCCCATATGTTGGACCAAGGCCCCTCCCTGTCATCTGGTACTGCCTGGACGTCGAGGGAGTGGGGGTGAGTCATGCCAGTGAACGCTGTTGGAGCTCTCCTGTTTTGGTTTTGTCTGCTTAGCATAACATGTAAGACTGAGTTCTGGTGGCAGGGTCCTAGTCCTTGGGGCTATAGCACTAACGAGGGGAGGTCAACTGCTCTGGGCCTGAGATGGTTGGTAGGCTGAGATGTATTTGTAACCTTTGAGGGAAACATCCTTTGGAATGATCAAAGAGAGCTTCTATGTAATACCATACATCCACAATTAAACCCCAAGGCTTTCTAATTTGGAATTTGGCTGTTTTGTGCTTGGTGGCAACCAAAACCAGCCTAGGGCTTTTCTTTTGTTTTGGCAGAAAAGTAGGAGGCAGAGGACTTGAGCATTTAGACATCTTGCTGCTCTTTGGTTTAATCATACTCTACTGAGTTGCCCGAAACTAATTAAGCTCTTGGCTCTGTAGAGGAGAGATGATGTTCATTACATGTCATTGGCCACAATGTTCCTTTTTAAAATTGTTGTTAACATTTGTGTTATTTTTCAGCATAAGAGACAAGCTTTATCTTAGTTTGGGCTGATGTAACAAGAGCACCATAAACTAGGTGCTTTAAAGACATACTTATTTCTCTCAGTTCTGGAAGCTGGGAAGTCTACGGTCAAGACCCTGGAAGATTCCGTGTCTGTTCAAGTGCCCACTTCCTGGGTCACAGATGACCATCTTCTCCCTATAACCTCCAAGGTGGAGGGGGCGAGGGATCTCTGTGGGGTCTCTCTCATGGAGACACTAATCTCGCCCATGAGGACTCCACCCTCATGACCTAAACATCTCCCAAGGACCCCATCTCCTAGTTATGTCCCTTTGGACATTGAGTTTTCAACTTATGAATCCGGGAGGGATACACTGTCTACAGTGAGCTTCATCAAACATCTTTTATGTTCAAGGCACTGTTTTTTGGCAAAATTAATCATTTCCTACACATCCTTTGAAGCAAGAGTATTTCTGCACTTTGCCTTCCTTTAGAACCTTTCTTTAGAGAGGATCCTAAAATGTTCAGAAAAGACGCAGAAGAAACCTGCTGGTTAGCTCGTTTCTCACAGTAGAGCAGAATTCATTTTGAAGCAGGTTAATCTTAGAAATCCAGGCGAAGACAATTCGCTTGAAAATCATCTCAAATGATCAGTTTTGTTAGTATGAGTAATAGTAATTATAAGATCAATAAAACAACTTTTTGTTCTACTGTGGGCCTACTGTACCTCAGAGCACCTGAGTCGAACCATCTCATGATCCTTTCAACATCCCACTGAGGGTCACAGTGTCTTCTCCTCCACGTTATGGATGAGCATGAAGTCTAGGCCAGAAATGACACAACTTTCCCAAAGCCATATTGCTACTGAGGGGCCAGCTGGGATCTACGCCCACTCTGGTGCCAGAGCCTGTGATTGCAAACGTGGGCTGCACTAGCTGTTCAGAACAAAGGACTATTCATGGGGGTGACACAGCAAACCCGTGAGACCCACCACCCTTTTCCCTAAGGTCATCCCAGTACAGCCTGCAGTGATGGCCCGAGTTAAGCATTCGAACTTGGTACTGCAGAAGGCATGTTTTAGGGACAAGATTGGTGTTAAGGGGGTCTAATGAAGCCCAGAGGGAATGGAAGGAAACAGGACTTGGGGAAATATCTGGGTCCCTGGAGCAGTGATCTCCTTTTATTACTGTGCACCTCTCTTTCACATAAATAAATACATACATACATACATACATACATACATACATACAAAAATATTTGCAGACATACCACCAATTTAAGCAAATTTTTGATAAATTATAGACTCTACTACTCTACTAAATTATTATGCACATTATAAATGACATGCAAAAGCTAAACAGTTAAATGGATGACAGGAAATATGAATAAAACTTATAATATTTTCTTCCAGCCCCTTACTGGACTATTTCTCAAACTCCCTTTGGAGAAGACTTTTTAAATTTGTTTATTTATTTATTGAGAGAGGGAGAGAGACAACACGTGTGTGCACATGTGAGTAGGGGGGTGGGGCAAAGGGAAAAGGAGAGAGGCAGACTCCCCATTGAGCGCAGAGGCCTCAGTAGGGCTCAATCCCATGACCCTGAGATCATAACTTGAGGCAAAATCTTGACTCAGACATTTAATCCACTGAGACACCCAGGTTGCCTGGAGAAGACTTTTTAAGAAAGAGATAGGACACTTGGATTTAAAGCAATAATTCCTAGAATTAATCTTTAAAAGTGGGAAGATAGAAATGTTTTTTTTTTAATTTTTAAAGATTTTCTTTATTTATTCATAAGAGATGGGAGGCAGAGCAGAACCAGGTTTCCCGCAGAGCAGGAAGTCCAGAGTGGGACTTGATACCAGGACCTGGGATCGTGACCCGAGCTGGAGATAGATGCTGGAGATACTGATAAACCAAAATTTAGGGGAAAATACTGAACTTTACTAGGAAGATGAAGCAGAAAAACAGCATATTGCAGCAACATGAGTTTTAGATAGCTGTTGGTCACCCAGAAGGCTTAAGATGGAGAGAAAAACTAAAGGCTGTAGTGACCCAAAATTGTCCGAGTTGTGTAATTTGACCCAGGAACTTCCGGGTGACATAAAGATTTGTTTATTTATTACACGGACAGCGCCATGTGGGGACAGAGCGAGGGGGAATGAGAATTCCATACAAACGTGTGAGTGGCTCTTCTCCCGTCTCCAGGGGGGAAGGAAGAGATTGGGTTTACTCCAGTAAGCATGGTGATGAGTTGGTGAGGTAGGTTGACTAGATGTCTGGACACCTGAAAAAGCCAGCTAAGGGGGCTTCCTGGCCATCTTGTCAGTGTCTTATTGAAAGCTTGTCATGTGCAAGACTTTCTTTTAACAGGTTGCCAGGGGAATTGATGTACAAATCAGACTACCGGCCGCCATGTGTCATTGCTTAGGTAGTCTATGACACAATGTCCTGCAACTAAGGGGATGCACTTAGCATTGCAGAAATCGTTCTGTCTTTGTTATTTTGAAATTTAGAAAATATCTTATTAATTTGTTCACTCCAAAGAGGCAATTTATTGCTTACTATGACCGTCTTTTGGTAGAGGACACAAAATTGCTTTCTTTGTTAGGAGAATCAATGTGTTACACCAATTTTCTGAAAGATGGAAATGAAGTGCCTCCTTCCAGCTGGGTCAGGACATAAGTGTACCCTATGTATTGGTTTTTCAATAGAGTCCATTTACAGTATGTACACGTCTCTCAATACAGAAGACATTTGCTCACATTTATGTGTAGAACATTCCCAAACCTGGTCCAGGTTGCAGATGAAACCGTCACTCTGACTGGCAAGGCATAACGAAGAAGAGTTTTCCTGTAAACAATATGTGGTCATGGAAGGAATCAGCACTGCAATTCGTGGCTGATTTCAAAGGCTCTAAGAGGTGGTAGATGCACAGGCAAAGTGGTGACTTTTGCAGAGGAAGCAGGCTGGGGAGAGATAGCAAAACAGAAGTTTGAGAGGGCCCTAAAATCTCCTCCTGTGGGATTATTGGCCATTGAGCTTGAGAAAGGCTATGGTGAAAACTTGAAAGAGCATCAGATCAAACCCTTGGCCACTGGAGGTTGAAACTGACATGAGCAGCAATATCTCGATTCTTGACCCAAGGCCATAGGATGACAATCTTTGCTTTTTCAATGTGGCCTCATGTCTCTATACTGCCCTATAAAGAAATTAATACACATAAATGCTGAGAGTGTAAAGTGTAAGCAGAGCTCCCCTTGGCCATTTCCTAAGTTTTGTCCACTCCGAAGTGAGTATCACTTTGGTGAGTGCATTGCAGGAAATGGCCTTAATGATCAATGGCAGACCTCCACTCCAGAGTGACATAAAAAGCAATCTGCACCTCCTTCCTGATTTGTCTGTAATGAAACTAACTTTCCTCAGGTCCCAGCATTCGAGGCAGATAAATATGTTCCCTTTCGTTGGCTCTTACTCATACTTCAGCAAGATTTCCCATGTGCTTTCCTGGGCTGGCTGGGAAACTGGACCACAATTTATGGCATCTTAGGGGACAGGCGTGTAGAATTCCAGTGGGATCCTGGAACAGAACCTAATTGGAGATTAGAGACCATTGCGGTGCAAAGCTTTTCTTTGAGATCGAAAGAGGTGCATGTTATGCAAATATTAGCAAGTGTAAGTTCACACTGTCTATTGAAAATATATAGACTCATTATGGTCAAGAAGGCTGGAAGATAAGTAGATTTTGGGAAAGATGCAGGTAAATTCAGGGAGGTGGCAAATTACCCCAGGGAAAGTAGAATTGTGAAAGAATATGGCCCAAACTTTTAAAAAAGATTTTATTCATTTATTTGACACACAGAGAGCCAGAAAGCACAAGTGGGGGGAATGGCAGAGGGAGAAGGAGAAGCAGGCTCCCTGCTGAGCAGGGAGGCAAGTGTGTGGGACTCGATCCCGGGACCCTGGGATCATAACCTGAGCTGAAGGCAGACACTTAACCGACTGAGCCACCCAGGCGCCCCCTGGCTCCAACTTCCAAAGATGGTGTATGAGATACCTTTGGTGGGAAGGAATGAAGATCAGCAACTGTCCTTGATTCTGCTTCTCAGGAAGGCATTGTGATGTGGTGCCCAGGACTTTGGAGACAGACACATGCTTGGTGCCCTCCGGCTCTGCCGCTACAGCAACACCTTCCAGAGGGCAGCTGCAGGCACCGGGTGGCGTCACACAGGGTCAGACCAGGGAGGCACTCAGCCACATACCCCTTCCACCATCCTGCTGGGTTTGAAAGAGCACTATCAAAGTCCCTGCTGCCAAAGGACCATCCAGAGTGACATGTCCCATGGGGCACGCCGGCATTCCTTTACCCCTTCAGGTTATTGGCAGCAACGCTGGAAATTTTTTTAAATTGCCTGGGAAAATGATAGCAAAGGGCTCCAAAAAGGAGTTTCAAAACGCAGACTTCATACTATGTTTTGAGTACATTTCATTCATTTGGCAGGTACTGACAGGGTGCTTAAGTGCCAGGTGCTGCTGCATTAGAAATTGACTTTAGAAGTTAACAGGAGGGGGCTCCAGCCCTCAACCAGCACAAAGTGGATCAATGGACGCATGTGACAGACAGAGCACTGTGACGGGGAGTACTAGGTGCTCTCATAAGAAGGGTGTGCTAGGAGCTAAGGGAACACTCGGGGGGAGCCAGCACCAACACTCGGGGAGAGCTGTGGGAAACATGATGGATGCAGATGGCTCCAGGGGGAACCAGAGAACTGCTCAGATCCCTGCTTCTTAACAGCTCCAAGTGCCCGCCGCTTCAGAGTGGGGGCTGGGCGAGCAGGGAGCTGGGGTGGGCACAGCGATGCCTGAGTTCCGACCTGCAGCTCCTGTGCTGTTTCACCTGTCCCTTTAGGAGTACAATGACATAGGATGTACCAACGGAGGATCTACTCCTGCATCCTGGTACTGGGAAAACACGCGAGGGCTGCGGAGCTGAAAGCAAGAGTTGGTAGTTCCAGGAATGTGTGCAGGGTTTTAAAAAACTATACACGGGAAAATATCCGGTCTTATTTGCATGTGTTTGTATCATGCACAATTTTTAACTGCAGTCCTCCTTTTACCTTCTTCCATGTTGTTAAGACTCTCCTCGCCTCACCGCTGCCTTTGTCCCTATAATACCTGTTGACAGCCTGGTGCTCATCCATGAGCTCATTCGCCTCTATCCACGCATGCATGGGGCTCTGTCACTGTTTAACAAATATGGGCTCATTTTATCTACCTCTTGATCTAGTGATTCCCGGTTAATAATCCCTCCTGCATATCGTCCTTGTTTTTATCTTCATTTTTTATAAAGAATGGCTGCTCACCTTTTATCAGGTTCCTTTATTTTTTATCAAATGCATTTATTGCTATGGTCTTAAGAGTTTTTTCACAGTTAATTTAGTGATGAGGTAAATCTTATTGATTTTCTGGTCTTGAGCTCCCTTTATTTTCCTGGAATGAATCCAAGTTTGTCTCAGGATATAGTCTTTTGATAGATGCTTGACTTCTGATATTTGCTAACATTAGTTCAGTTTCTGTTAACTAATCTGTCCTAAGCCAGATATGTTAATAGCTTCCCCGTTCCTCCCTCTCAGGTTTGGGTATTAAAATTGTGCTCAGCTTCATCAAGTGAATTGACTTATTATTGCTTAATTGCCTGCTGCCATTTAACAGTAGAATGACAGTTATCCAGCTGCAAACCTGTCTGATCTTGGAACTCCTCTTCTGAATTTTCCATTCTTGAATCATTTGGATGATTTGGTTTTCCTAGGAAATCATCGTTTCTTCTAGGTTATCAAATTGATTAGTATAAAGTGCCTTGCAGTTTAGTGCTTCTTTTATATTATGCATTTGCTTTTATATCTCTGTTCCCAATCCTTATCTGTTTTGCAACTCTCTCTCTCCCTCTCTCTGTCCCCTCCTCCCTGAAACCCCCCTTTCCCCATCCCCCTTCCCTCCCTCCCCACCACCTCCCACACCCCATCTTTCCCCTCTCTTATCCGTAATAGGACATGTGAAGTTTTTTTTATTATTATTTCATTAGTCTTTCATAGAAACAACTTTGAGTTTATTTGCCCCTCATATTTTTTATTACTTTAAAAATTTATCTTTATTATAATTACTTCCTTTCTTTTGATTGAGCTGCCCTTTTCTGATGGGTTTAAATGAGTAGTTTCTTTTATTCAAAAAATGTTTGAAATTGAAGACATTTGACACTGAAGTCTCCTTAGAGTATAACTTCTGGTGTCTTCTGTAAGTTTTGGTATGAAATAGTCTCCTTTCCATTGCTTTCAAGATTTTCTTCAGTCGTCTTATGATTTCTTCTTTGACTGAAGACTGTATTTATTAACTTGTATGTAGTTTCAATTATATGTTACCAGGTTATCTAATTCTGATTCTACTGGATTGTGATCAAAGAACTGTTCTTTAAATCTTTAATTTGGAAGGCTTGTAAAGGTTTCCTTTGTTGCCTAGTATGCAATTAATCTTTACAAATATGGCTTTTCTTAGGTGTAAGAAAGAAATGTTTTCCGAGAGAAATAAGGATGTCTATTTTCTTTTTTTTTTTTTTTTTAAAGATTTTACTTATTGGACGCCTGGGTGGCTCAGTATGTTAAGCCGCTGCCTTCGGCTCAGGTCATGATACCAGGGTCCTGGGATTGAGTGCCACATCAGGCTCTCTGCTCAGCGGGGAGCCTGCTTCCCTCTCTCTCTGCCTGCCTCTCCATCTACTTGTGATTTCTCTCTGTCAAATAAATAAATAAAATCTTTTTTTTTAAAGATTTTATTTATTTATTTGACAGACAGAGATCACAAGTAGGCAGAGAGGCAGGCAGAGAGTGAGAGAGAGGAGGAAGCAGGCTCCCCGCGGAGCAGAGAGCCCTATGTGGGGCTTGATCCTAGGACCCTGGGATCGTGACCTGAGCCGAAGGTAGAGGCTTTAAACCACTGAGCCACCCAGGTGCCCCAGGATGTCTATTTTCTGTGTGTCCTTGTTTTTCCCTCCTTCTAGTAGATACTCCCATTTGAAAAGCTAAAACTTTACCTTGTTATTGCATTTTTAGAGTCTTTAGGTATTATGTTGTTAGATGTATACCTGCTTATACCTTTTACATCTTCTTTCCAAACTCTGCCTTTAAAATGTCCCTCTTCATCTTAGTACCTATAACTTTAGACCCAACTTGTCTGCGATAAATTTTGCCATTCCGGCTTTCTCTTTTGCATGGTATCTCCTCACCTGATACATTCTCAATCCCTTTTGCATTTTAAGTATGTTTCTTGAACAGCGTGGATCTGTAATTCCCTGATAGGCGCTTTAATAGAAAAAGTCAGTCTGTATACATTTAAATTAATGATAAACAGTCATGATCTTATTCCTCCCATCTTATTTTGTTTTTATTTTCCCCATTTTTGATGTTTTTAATCAAGTTCATTCTTTTTCTACTTGATAAATATAGAAGTTCTTTGCAATTTTCGATGACAGCTTAATTGAGATATAATTCACAGGACATACCACTCACCATCTAATGTGGACATTTTAATGGCTTTCACTATAGTTAACTATACTATACTGAACTACCTACACATTTTCATCATCCTCAAAAGAAAACTTTAGCCATCACCACCAGTCTTAGGCAACTGCTAATCTACTTTCGGTCTCTGTAGATTTAGCTATTCTGGAAATTCCATATAAATCAAATTATGCAATATGTGGTCTTCTGTGACTGACTTCTCTCAATCAGCAGAATGTTCTCAAGGCTCCTCTGAGTTGTGGCAAATAGCAAAATTCTATTCCTTTTCAAGGCTGGGTAATATTCCACTGGCTGGATGGATCATATTTTATTTATCTGTTCATCAGTTGATGAACATCTGGGTTGTTCTCACCTTTTTGCTATTACAAATAAACCCTAAACCTTCATGCACAAGTTTTTGTGTGGGCATAGTTTTTTTCTTGGCTCTATACACAGGAGTGATATTGGTGTGTCATATGGCAACTCTGTGTTCAGCATTTTGAGGAGCTACTAAACCGTTTCTAATGTGGGTGCACCATTTTCCAAGCCCACCAGCAATTTACAGGTTCCAGCTCTTCACATCCTTCCAACACCTGCTTTTGGGTTTTTTGATAGTAGCCATCCACGTGGGTGGGAGGTGGTATCTCACCATGGTTGTGATTTGCATTTCCTGAATGATTAGTGATGTTGAGCATATTTTCACGTGCTTATTGTCCCATATATTTTATATATACCTTGTATGTATCTTTAAATATATATTATATATTTCATATTTTATTTATATTTAAATACATATTTAAGAATGTAAATATATTTACATAAATATGTTTATATAAATATATGATAATGTAAAATATATTTATATATACATTTATATATTAATGTATACATTTGAATATTGGAGAAATGTGTATTCAAGTTCTTTGCTCATTTTTTTAAAGATTTTATTTATTTATTTGAGAGAGATTTATTGAGAGAGATCACAAGCAGGCAGAGAGAGAGGAAGCAGGCTCCCTGCTGAGCAGAGAGCCCGATGCGGGACTCGATCCCAGGACTCCGAGTTCATGACCTGAGCCGAAGACAGCAGCTTAACCCGCTGAGCCACCCAGACACCCCTCTTTGCTCATTTCTTAACTGGGTTGTCTTTTTATTTGAGTTGTAAGAATTCTTCACACAGCCTGAATGCATGTTCCTTATATATGACCTGCAAATATTTAATCCCATTTAGTGGCTTGTCTTTTGACTTTGTCAATGGGGTCCTTGGAAACACAAAACTGGGACATTTTGGTTGAGTCCCATTTATTTGTTTACTATTTTTTTTAAGTTGCTTGTACTTTGGTGTTATGGCTGAGGAGCCATTGTTAGATTCAAGACCACTAACATTTACCTTTGTGTTTTCTTCTGAAAACATTATCATTTTATTTTATTTTTATTTTTTAAAAGATTTTATTTATTTATTTGAGAAAGAGACAATGAGAGAGAGCATGAGCGAGGAGAAGGTCAGAGGGAGAAGCAGACTCCCGGTGGAGCTGGGAGCCTGATGCAGGACTCGATCCGGGAACTCCGGGATCATGACCTGAGCAGAAGGCAGCCGTCCAACCAACTGAGCTACCCAGGCATCCCGAACTTTATCATTTTAATGCTTACATTTATGTCTTTGATGCATTTTGGGTTATTTTCTCTGTATGGTGTGAGGCAGGACTCCCGTTTCATTATTTGCATGTGGCTGCTTGGGAGTAAAATACTGTTCTTACCCCCATTGAATTGTTTGGCACCCTTGTCAAACATTAGTTGACTGTAATTTATTTTCCTTTTTTTTTTTCCCCATTCAGGCATTTCATGTGCCATGTATATTATATTTCTACGAAAAAGGAATCCCAGGATTTTCCCTCCTGCCTGGTCTTCCTTCTTCATGGTGCATGATGCCAGAAAAATTTTTCCATGCAGTGAAACCAAACTGAGGGGATGGAAATATTCTGGCACTTTTCTAGATCTTTCAGTTATACAAGTCTAGGGCTGATCATGCCACACTTGTTTAACTTGCCCGTGAGGCTCACAGCAGTTTTCCCAGCTCTGTGGTCAATAATTTCAAATTTGCCAATGTACTCATGCTTCGTCATCACAGTGAGGAAATGGGACGATGACTTTGGTGCAGGGCCTCCTAAGAACCTGGCCTTCGCCTCCCCTTTCAGCAGTGTTAATGTTCTTGAGGGCATCTGTGGGACATTTGTTCACACTGTTACTGCAGCACGAAAAGATGGCAGAAAAGCTTTTTTCCCTTTTATTAATATTTGGTCTTGTTCTCCTTCCCTTTCTCATAACCGAATGCGTATTTCCCCTCCGTCATTTGAAAACTGCATACTGTTCACCAGCTGTTTTCCCCAGAACGAGACCTTGTGTATCAAGAATCCTTATTTCACAGTTATTATACACAATCTTAAAGATTTATGACTGTCCTCTTATTTTACACATGCATACACACGAAGCACTAAATACGGACTTTATCTGAATGGCTAAATGTTGGCCAAGACAGAAGCCAGTTGTAGTGGGAACTTCTAGGATAAAGATATAGTCTGAAGTTTTTGTTCTTTAAATAAAGCCTTCATGGGGCGCCTGGGAGGCTCAGTGGGCTAAAGCCTCTTGCCTTCAGCCCAGGTCATGATCCCAAGGTCCTGGGATCAAGCCCCGCATTGGGTTATCTGTTCAGTGGGGAGCCTGCTTCCCCCTCTCTCTGCCTGCCTCTCTGCCTATTTGTGATCTCTGTCTTTCAAATAAATAAAATCTTAAAAAAAAAAAGGTCTTCATATTTTATTAAAAATTTTAGGTGTCCAAATTCAAAAGGTTAACAATATAGTACAATAATAATAATAATAATATCATCTAATAATAATATAATAATTTCTCCTGCATAGTCACTGCTGCACACTAGTAAAATGAGATGTTTCTTTTCTTTTCTTTTTTAAAGATTTAATTTATTTTATATATTTGACAGACAGAGATCACAAGTAGGCAGAGAGGCAGACAGAGAGAGAAGGAGGGAAGTGGGCTCCCCGCTGAGCAAAGAGCCCGACGTGGGGCTTGATCCGAAGAGCCTGAGATGACCCGAGCCAAAGGCAGAAGCTTAACCCACCCAGGCGCCCCGAGATGTTTATTTTCATTTGGGATTATGGAGGGGCAATGTGTTTTTGGCTCTCCTGCTGAAGTAGGGACTCCTATCAGTATTGTCTCCACATTTTTCCCTAATAGTAGCTCTGGAAGATGAAGACGTCCCTCCATCTCCCAGACATGAGGGTTTGACCAGAACATGGGATGGTATAAGCTCATTGACATAGTCTCATGAACTAAGCCCTGGTTTATCAGCCACAGTCATTCTCCAAGTATTTTCAGGAGTAAACTTCAGGTGTTGCCCTTACTCTAATTTTTCTTTCTGAGATTTCTGACTGCAATCGCTACTTCCTGCAGTCACTCGAGGAGAAACGAGGCATGTGGCAGCGCAACAGTGTGTTTTTCTTTCAAGATGAGAGAATCACTCTTGATTTCTATATGCATCTCAGATTTTCATATACGAACATGGATTTTGGTGTCTACCCTGAGGAGATGATACGTACGGTGTGAGGCACACCTGTATTCTCATGACACGTCACCTGGGTTACCCAGAACTTTCTGGGCCCGGCAGAAAGGCAGAAACCCGGGTGAATTCCTCATTGTTCCAGCAGGCTGTCAGCCCTCAAAGGCCTTCTGGATGTGTTTGTGCATCGCAGTGTCTGCTGTATAAGATACAGAAAGAGCACAGTAGTTCAGGGGGAAAATATTTAGGAACACATTTTCCAGGAGGAACCAGGATTCAGTTTGGGTGACTCTTGATCATTTTTCATCTTCTGACGACTGAAAGTGGTAGTTAGTCTACAGTCATGGTTTTAACATGCATTTCGAATGTAATGTTAGTTTCCATCAACATAAAACTATAAGAACTGTCTTCCTAAAGGGCATTCGTGTAAGGCCCGTTATTTTCCAGCTTGATTAATGAAAACAAAATTTTTCTGTAATGCTTTCTTCCTACTCTGTATTAGTTTTCAGGACTGGATTGAAAGTGATTTATTGTGGATAGGGTTATACCTGCTCGTGGAATTTTTTTCTGTTCCTGGGTTTTTAAAGGCGGCAGAGTTGACTTTCTGATTTTAATTCATCTTCACTAGATGAAGAATTCACAAATAGGACTTTTTCTTGAAATAATCATAGCCTGGGGGCGCTTGGGTGGGTCAGGTCATGATCTCAGGGTCCTGGGATCGAGTCCCACATCGGGCTTCCTGCTCAGTGGGGAGCCTGCTTCACTCTTTGCCTCCCCCTCTGCTTATGCTTTCTCTAATAAGTAAATAAATTAATAACCTAAAAAAAAAGAAGTTGTATTTGACTGGAGCTTCATGTGGAGTGACAGATCAACAGAAAGACAAAGGGATATGAGACAGGAAGCAATGAAGGAAAACACAGAGGCGCACAGTACAGACAGATGTTCCTCAGCTTATGACGGCCTCGGCTTCTAATAAACCCATTGTTCAGCTGGAAATCTCTTTAGTTGAAAATGCATGGAAAACACCTAAGCGACTGAACATCAGAGCTTAGCCCCGCCAACCTTAAATGTGTTGAGAACACTTACAGTATTGCACAGTTGGGCAAAATCCTCTAACACAAAGCCTATTCCACAATAAAGTGTCTGGTATCTCATGTAACTTACTGAACACTGCACTGAAAGCCAGAATAGGACGGTTGACCCTTGTGATCACGTGGTTTGCCTGGGGGCTGTGCTCACTGCCCCTGCCCAGCATTACAAAAGAGGACCCTACTGTAGATCGCCAGCCTGGGAAAAGATCCAAACTAAATGCATATCACTTCTGCACTATTATAAAAAGTCAAAAAACCATAAACTGAACCAAGGTGAAGTCAGGGATCTTCTGTACCAGGTGTGTTAGGGAAGGTCAAGCGCTCCTCTCTGGCCAGGAACCATAGTGGTATGGGGGAAAGTTCCACAGTAGAAAGTTCTACAGCAGAGAACCACTAGGACTCAAGCACCAAGGGTCACAGGTTGCGCCAGGAAGACTGGATGCTCCTCTGTGGGCGATGAGAAGCCATGAGCGACTCAGAAAGGCTGCAGAGCTCTGGGCAGGTGGGACAGCTGAGGGCTGCAATGAAGAGGGACAGGTGGAGCTGGGAGACCAGGTGGGGAGAGCCCGCTACCCTCGAACAAAAGGCGACAAAGGTCTGGACTGGGATGACGGAGATGGTGGAAGGTAATGGGATATTCATGAAACAGAACTGGAAAGCCATGGAAATGAAATAAGAGAGGGAGGGAAAACCGAACATGACTTTAATTGCCATCAGTATAAAACGTGTTGAATTAAAATGAATTGGTATTTCTAGACCGATGATGACATCACAATAATGGAAGGAAACCAATTTTGATTTTGAACCTGGTTAAGGAGAAAGTATAGACAAGAGAAAAGCAGAGGCTCTGGAGTCACACAAATGTCACCGTTGAGATTCGTCCCCACTCTTCATTCCCTTTCCCTGTAAACCCAGGCAAGCGACACCTGCCTCACAGCACTGGTAACAAATAGGGAAGAGCACACGTTCCCGGGTCAGACAGGACAGCCAGGGATCAGCGGCACATGAGGAGGTGACAGGTGGTCACTAAACTGAGCTCAGGTGCATACACAGCAGTTTACGTCACCTTGAGATGGCTCCTCCTGTGACCTCTCAAAGAAGGTGGCAGTGGTGAGGAACGAACTCCAGGAGCTTATTAGCATACATGATCTTCAGGCCGTCCAGATGAGACTCAACGATCTGCTCTACAATCACCTAGCAGAAGGAAGAGCGTTTTATTTTTATTTATTTATTTATTTGTTTCTTTGTGTTTTTGTTTGTTTTTAAAGCACCTACAAGAGAAGTATGAACTATACACTACAGAGAAAAGAATCGAGTAAACCTTAAAAATGCACTTCATCCTTCCTCCTCCCCACTCAGTATGCTTTCTAAACAGGAGGTAAGTAACAACGGCACAAAAATCTAGGTCCAGGGATTTGGGAATACTGCTCCAACCCTGGGGGACACAGAGGCTGAGGGACAGAGACTGGCCTGAAGCTAAAACATCACACACACTCATCTGCTTCCCTTCTGAGCTTAAAAGCGAAGTACTGTATCTGCAGACAACAGCTCTGTACCATCTTCACCCTGGCCTTATCCTCTACCGTCTCCAGAACAGGGAAAGGGCTGAGATGGAAAGTGATGGAAGAAAACACATCTTATTTTGCTTTAGTATTTTATTTTTTTGGTGAGGCTGAGTTGCAGGAGGTGAATGACAAGCATACAAACTTAAAATACAAACGTGGCCACAGTTCATTTAACGACACGGAAGCATAAAGTACTTCCCTAATTTAGCATATTAGATTCAGTTCAATGAAAAGGGCATAAATTAAATACCTAAAATATTTTCATTTAGTGACAAAGAATAATGTGATCTTTTTCACCCCCACAGAGAGAGCTATGAACTATAATAGGATACATACAAAGAACTGACAGATCATTTACTTTTAGTAGTCCTAATGAAGCTGAGAAGATTACTGAAATTAATCCTTCAATTTCACTTCTATCACTGGGATACTGTCCCGTTTTAAAACTGGAAGCCTTTCATCCTGAAGTCATGGTGGGTAGCTTTATACTTACCGGACAGAAAGAACACTCGCACTGGCAGGTGACTGGAAGAAAGCCCTCAAACACTGAGACTGGCTTCATGACTTCTGTCAGCCTGAACTAGATGAAACCGATGCTGATTGCTGGCGGCCTCACACGGTGCAGCCCATACTCCGGCCGCTCAGAGGCAAGATACACTGACTCCCTGTATTTAACTGTATCCTCATAGGTCAAGAACACTGGGTAACCAAGTTCTGGACTTAAGGTACTACCCTGCTAACTCGCCCTTAAAAGCCCTTTATCTTTGAATATTCCCTCCCTCCCACCTTCCTAGCCTGGCAAACTCCCCCATGGTCTTCAAGACTTAGGCCACATCAATTCTGCGAAGATGCCTACCCTCACGGACTTTCCCTGAGCACAGAGCTGTCTTCCACCTCCTCCTGTGGGCATGGGCGCCTTGGTGGGGTCACGCTTTTCGGCAACTTCATTGACGTATAACTTAGGGAAATGGAAATTGACCTGAAAATGTTCTGATCCGTACCTTCTTCCTAGGCAAGTCCCTCACCCCTACTAAATTAAGATGATCCCTGAGCTATGGCATCACTGGAAGAGACCAGAGCGCATGCCTGATTCCTGGCATGCTGATGGGCACCAAGCGGGACCAACCTTTTCTTACAACCAGAAGAGCAGGCACTAGGAGCATCTTCAAGGAAGAGCCCTGAGCTCTCTCGCACCCAGTCAAGAAACGAAGCCAGATTAGATGCTCTGTGTTTGCGGAATGAGGTGCATGGGGCACAAACCTCATCCATGTACGGTTTCACCAGTACTTGACCGACTAACGCCTCTGCATCCCGTGTCTTGTCAATTGTAGCGTAAGTCCGGAGGCAGTGCCATATGATGTCCACATTGGAAGTCTGAAGCCCTTCTAGCAGCAGGCCTCCCAGGAACTGCTGCAGCATGGCCGTAATGTGGGCTATACGCTGCAAGAACAGAGAGACCAGGAAAGAAGGTCCAGGCACAACAGTTTCTAAAAGCTCAAATATATGTGTATAATTTATATACATATGTGTTATACATATAAAGCGAGCCTCTAATTCTACCAGAATATATGTAAGATTAAAATCCCAACATTTCCTAGAGAATAAGAATCAATCTCTTCTCCCCATGATTGCTTTCTTTCTTTCTTTCTTTCTTTCTCTCTTTCTTTTTTTTGTTTAAGGTTTTTATTTATTTATTTGTCGAGAGAGAGCACAAGCACACAAGGAGGCACAGGCAGAAAGAGAAGCAGGCTTCCTGCCAAGCAAGGAGCCCAAGGTGGGACTCAATCCCAGGACCCTGAGATCATGACCTAAGCCAGAGGCAGTGGCTTAACGGACTGAGCCACTGAGGCGTCCCCTCCCTGTGATTTCTTTGAAAGTAAGTCGGCTTCATCAAAGTGAAGTTTAGACAATTACTGAACGACAAAAAGTTATCTGCCTCTTAAGCTACGGAGTAAATCTGACAAACGTGCATTTAAACCCAGTCAAAGGCTTTGGATAAATGAACTCTGACTACATCATATGATGTGTCAAGTTACATGAAATTCAGAATTAATTTTACTTGCACAGTTTGGAGACTACGCTTGTGTCTTTACACAAAATCTATCTAGCGTGACATAATGGAAGCAGGGTCCCAAGCAAGAGACACTGAAAAAAAAATTCAAAGCTAGCTTCAAAATCCTATAGAGTAGCAATTATCAGGGGGCAATGCTAGGTCAAACCAAAATCATCCAGGAAATTCGCAAACAGCAAATTGAAAATCGAAACCAACACTTACTGGTCTTACTTTGTCCAGAAGAGGCAGGCCTTTGCTCTGAACAGCATGAAACTGTAACTGGTTAAATTCTGTGGCAATTCTCTCCAAAATCTCTCTAGTCCAGAGAGGGCTAGTAGAGACAATTAGAGAAGTGTAATTCCCAAAGTTAAAACCTGCCACCCCCACCGCCCCCCATGCCACCTGCACCTGCATGCCATCAATTTTCAGGACAAACTGTCTGTGCAGCAGGCCCCAGGTGCGAGGGGTGAGGAGCGGGGAGGTCGTAGAAGCCACTGACGCAGCCTGGCCCAGGCCACAGGGCCCAGGCAAGGGGATGGAGCTATTTTAGGTCAGTGTGGGTACAACTGCAAGTTTCCATCACGTTCCTCGGGCTCTCCCATTCGTGCCCTTCTTCTCCCTTCTTTTCCCATTCTCTAACCCCCTCCTCTCTCTTTCCCTGTCCTACCGTTCATACCCGCATCCCCCTCTTCTTCTCCGCCTGCCTCATTCTCCCTCCCAAGTACCTCCCCAGTACTAACTACTGCTGTCTCCTCAATCAGCTAAAACTGACCGCCTAGCAGCAACCTGGGAAATCGCTCAGAGCAGCGGACTCCAAGTTTACATTTACCCAATGGGAGAAAGAGCAAGCTCGGTGCTCTGGGAGCTGGTGAGAAATCACTCACAGTGCATCTGCCATCAAGTGGACTGGATACACTTCCCTCTTGCCCCCCACATTAGAAAGCGTCAACCCCATTCAAAAAGAAGCTGAACAGTGAAAGAAAAAAAAAACAAAACAAAACACAACAAAGACCCAAAGCCCCTGCTGGGCTCTATGAGGCATCCCACATCTGAGGATGGGCAGTCAGGTAGTGAGGAAACACACTGTAAGGAAACCCAAAATGTCTGGAGACCTGCCACGTTGTGCCCCGTCCCAGAGCATCAGAACTGGTGTGGAGGGAAGGCAAGCGCTCGGCACGACCAACGCCGAAGCCTAATCCCAACCTCTACTGATTGATCCCATGCGCATTTCCTATTTATCCTTATCTCAGCATTTCTGGGCCTGGCAGAGCATGATGGATTTGCCGTGCGCTGACGCTGCTCTGGCTTTCCTGACTCTAGAGCTCAGAGCTGCTCTTCTGGAGAAAAAAGTCCTCCAAGGTAATTCTGAGCAAGAAAGCGCACAATGTCTGTTTATCAAGGACAGTGTTGCAAAGGGACAGGATTGTAGACACAGAGCTCACCGAGGTGTTTCTATCCGAGGAGCACAGCAGCAACAGCAAAGACGGGAAGAACACTGGAGGGCCAGCTCCCCAGGGGCCGAACGTGGACATGGCTGGAGGGGCTGCAGGCGCTGCCAAGGGCCGCAGCGAAGCAGAGCCGCTGGAGACACACGGGCTGCAGAAGGGCCGTGTACACACTGTCTGCTAAGTGTGGACGAACAGGGGCAGAAGCACGAGTGCTACGGGCTAGAGACACAAGCACAGTGGAGGCTGACCACTTAGTTGAACGCCTTGATGTGAAAGGGGGCAGACACCTAGGACCAGAGAATCGCTTCCTTTGGGATGTGTCCGTTCTTAATGTCCATCATGAGACATGTGGAGCATATGGTCTCTCAAGTTCCTTCCAAATCTAAAACCTTAATTCCTAAAATTTAGAAACCTAACTCCGCCTGCAGGGGGAGGGACTGTTAGCCTCACACAACAGAGCACGCAGGGCACCAGGCGAACTTGACGCAGGCAGCCCAGCTGGCATGTGCAGGACCAGCCCGGGCTACTCCCACTGCAGCACTGTGCGTCTCACGGTGCTGACAGGACCTAACTACTCATTTTCTGAGTCACTCATCTACCCTGGCTGACTGAAAATTCACACCAGGAAGGGAACAAGACAATCACAGTATAACAAAGAGAGCCATCATCTTTTTCCTATTTCATAAGCTTTTTTTTTCCTGTTTGTAAATTTCAACTCGATGTGTCCTATACTGTTTCATAATAATATAATGCTGGTGCAAAATACATCAATGGTAATACTCTGGGCATGTCTAGGAAAAAAAAATGAGATGGAGAAAAACCAAGATGAATGGTAGGTATGCCTTAAAGATCAACAGGTCTTTGCTAGTCCTCAGGGAAGGTGATTCCAAATATACTTTTCCACTGCAAGCATAATGACGTGTTGGAACTGTGGTCTATAACCAAAGGGTTTATAGGAACGTGTTATAGATTTCACCATTTCATGCTCTCCACTCTCCTGGAGCTACATTCTAGCCACAAACCTGGATTTTCTTCTTGTTCATAAATGAATTCTAACTAAGCCGTCCCCGCCTAATTAGACTGGATGTGAAGTATTAATTTATGTGCTACTTAGTTAAAAAAAAATGCTTACCTGCTTGCTTCTAGTGCAGAGGTTTCTTTAGAACTTTGTGAATTTAAGATTTTTTCAATCTTTTCAACTGATCAAATAACTTGTATAAGCCTCAACACACACATCTATAAAAATAAAAATTAAGCAAACAAAAAACGTCACCATCTTTACTCTTAATCATCTTTATTTCCCATGCTAAATGCAGGAAAATATAAGACCAAAAGTTAACTTCAAATATATAGGGCATGCTATATTTTGAATATTTCTATGAAACACAGAATTCTCAAGAATTCAAATCTTAGTTCTAGAATAAGCATACTTCCATATTCTATTGCAAGTTTATAGAGAAAAAAAAAAACCGACTTTGCTTTCTCATATTCTATACTCTTATTTCTTCTTTTCCCCATCCTGAATCTTTCTATGGGCATTTCTTTCCTATTTTTTAAAAAAGATTTGTTTATTTGAGAGAGAGAGAAACTGCATGTGCGCATGTAGGGGAGGGGCAGAGGGAGAGAGAGAATCTCAAGCAGATATCCTGCTGAGCACAGAGCTCAATGCAGGGCTCAATCTCATGACCCTGAGATCATGACCTGAGCCAAAATCAAGAGTCGGACGTTTAACCAACTGAGCCACCAGGCACCCCTCCATTTGTTTTCTTATGGCCCTTTATTCATGTTTTAACTTTGGCTTCCGATCATACTGACCCTCTCAGTTTACATGTGCATATACCTATATACCCAAGCACCAAATCATTAAAGACCTTTTACACTACAAATATTATCAAAGAGGTTGAGGAACATTATGAAAACTCTCATCCTAAAAGAACAAAAAATACAAAGTCATCCATTCAATAAATAGTTACTGAACACCGCTGGGAGCTCGACATTCATTCCGACGGGGGGTGGGGGAGGAGGGGGGACACGAGAAAATAAAGCAAGAAATACACCCTGCTCTCATAAAGCTTACTGTTTTGTCTGGAAGCGCATGACAAGCATTCTTTGGATAAAAGCTGTGAGGAGATCCAGAGGCGAATTAAACACAAGGTCCCTCAAACAGGCTTTCTCCCCACTGATATTTTAACAAATATGCTAATAATACACATAGAAACCATTGTACAGAGCAGCAGGCGAGAGTCAGAAGCCCAGACTCCCAATTCCCGCTGTGCCCCTACATCGTTATGATCATGAATGACATCGGGGACACTTGAAACTGGAGATAGCACTAAGGGGCACACTCCCGGGGTGAGCCCTCAGATGTACAGAGCCGTTGCCTGTCTCACACACCTGAAACTAAGCCAACACTGCATGCTAACTACTGGGAATCGAAAAAATTAAAGTGAACACCAGAACATAAAGAACACAGGATCAGAAAATAACAACAAACCTATGGCAGAATCCTGAGTTTGCTTTGGAAAGCCCACTTCTCCCCTAGTCTCTAATATAGGCCTATTTTCTTTACAGGGCCGCTGACAATTAATACAGTCGTTAACTGTCAAGCGCTGCACCGACAACAGTTATCACTGTTTCTTGTTCTGGAAAAAGTGGGTGATCTTGAGATCGTGTGGGTACCTCTAAAATTCTGTCTTATTATTTCAGGTAGATAACGTGACATAATGCAGAAAATGCACATGCGTGAGAGCTTTGAAAAAAAGCTGAATAGTGCTGACAAGTTTGCAGAGACAAGAGGAGAAGGCTTCAACTGGCATACAGCATAAGAAAACTACTGGAGAGTACGTTTTTCTTCCTTATGTCCTCTTGTTTACACATTCGTTCATCTACTGCCCGAATTCCTTAACTGACAGATGACCTGAGACTCTTTAAAAGAATAATAAAGAAAACGTATTACAGACATTGTTTTGTCACATTATCAAGTTCCTACATCTCATTCAATTCCACAGAACTTAATACCTGTGCACCAGTACTATGCAGATATTGACAAAACAAAATGATATACCAGACACAGTTACTGTTGAGGGGACTCATGATCTGGGGGCATAATGACACGAAGGCAGGGTCGCATGGCCAGAAGAAGAATGACACATATACAGTGAAAGTTATGGGGATAGGGGGCTTAGAATGGAGAACAGATAATATGAAGCAAAGTACAGGAGAGTCTGGAAATGCGACGGGGGCTCGAATCAGACTCTGAAAGCCATGTGTACACAGCTGCCGAGGTGGGGAGGGGATGGGGAGCAGATATAAGTGCAGACACACTCAGGGGCAGGGGCAGACAGGCACACAGCCATGTGCACTGCAGGCTTCCTTCTGGAGAGAAGCAGAAATAGGAATGGAGGGCCAACTTCACTGAGATGAGGTCTTTAGATTCTGCATATTTTGGAGAACGGGAGAATGTCAAAGCACTGATGCATGATGATGAAATGTGGGTATGGAAATACCAGGAATCAAGAATGAAGAACAGAAGACCAGAAAAAGGCAGAGCGCAGAGGTGGAGAAACATGTCCAGAAGCTAATGAATAAAGAGATAATTAGGAATTAGGGCCAAAACAAAGGTTAACAGAAATAACTAGAATGAAGTAGGCATATCACAAAAATTCCCGGAAGGTGAATTAATTCACTCCATCAACATTATGAAACACCTCCTGGACGTCAGTATTGTGGCAGCCCACAGGGATACAATGAAGACAGATATAGTCGTATCCCTCAGTGGTCTGAGAATCTCACAGAACAGCTTCAGAGTTGGGACCACAAAGGCAGGTCAGGCCTGTGGCTGAGCAGGACCAAAGTGGCCATAAAGACAGGCCATGGAAAAGGGAGGGGATACGGTGATGGCAGGGGGTGAGGCAGGACGGGAACCTGTGTGAGTAGAGCAAATCTGCCTCCGGGGAGGGGTTCGAGAGAAGAGTGGGAGGCCAAAGGAAGGCTAGGCTTGGGAAACAACACCACTATGAGGCCCTGGGAGGAAGAGGCACACCAAGGAGGCAGTGGGAGAGCCCCACAGCGGCTGGTGTGGAATCCAACAGCGGACCAAGAAAATTCCTTCCATTGCAAGGAAAAGTACCTTTAACAAGATTTTGTAAAATTCAAATGAGACATAAACCATGGAAAGTATTGGCTACCTCAAGGCACAACTCAAGATTTTTACCTCTTTCACGAACTCTTTCCTGCCTGCCCCTCCCCTAGGCTTCTCAGCACTGATATTTCCGTTACTCTGCATTTTTCTTGGTTCTAACCATGTACTGTGTCCTCCCTTAAATTATGTTCTCCTTATATTCTCTCTAGGATGCAGGCACTGTCTTAGGGGAGGGATGCACGAGGCCACTCAAGCTAGAGGAGACACACAAGGAAGGATGGTGTCGTTTATGACAAGTTTATGACAGGGCATCAGAACGGACAGAGGCCGGAAGTCAGGGCACCAAACACAGACGGGGGGGGGGGGGGGAGACAGGGCAGCACAGTTTTCTGTTAGAAGTGATGCCACAACTCCCCCTCCACTGTTCACCCAGGTGGAGTTCCTATTCCCAATGGTTTAGAGGTCGGGAGTCCCATTCCCACAACAGAGATTTTTCTGAGAGAACATGCAAATGTAACATTTATTAAGTATTACATTTTATTTATATTATCCTTCAGTTCCATTAGGGATTACACAGTTTTTGTAGATCAGCCCAGGAACCTAACCACATGTAGATTACGTGGGCAGGGGGGGATATTTACAAGATTACAAACTGTTAAAATACAAGTCATTCGTAAGTTAGAAACCACTTACATATGACCAAAGTGGCATTAATACGTTGAATTTGGAAATATGCTTCCTCTCCCCTGACATTTTAAGGTTGTCTAATCTGAGAATATGTCTTCTTCAAATCGAACATGTTTTTTTAGGTTTTTAGCATATGCAAAAACAAAATCATTTACAACTCTTCTGAAGGTGAATATTATAATCATGAACCGTTAAAATACAACCACCAGTACCACCAAACTAACAGATGAAAAGAATTCTTAGAGAAAAGCCGACGAGGACAACAGGCATCACAGCAGACTGTTTTCATTAATTTGGGACTTACCAGAACTTCTCGTAACTGTCCCAAAGGCACAGAAAGTTGATTGAGGGCTTTGTCCATGCCAACCTAAAGGCAAAACCAGGTTGGCACAAACACATCACGATAAGGAGTAATAGTGACGTATCTATTTAACAATCAAAGCAGTACCAGATTTAAATTATGTTTTTTGGCACAACCGTATTTTGCTACATAACTAGCTAAACAACAGAAGTGTTATTTGGCCATTAATGTTGTTCATAGTATATGAAAAAAATCTGTTGAAATACATGAAACTATAAAAATAAGGGAAGTCATGAGAAATGAAAGTTTCCTTAAGAACAATTTGCCTTTAGATGACATTTTAAATGAATGTGAAAAATTTTCAGAGAAGGTGAACACTTCTCTGTCTGTAACTGATGATACTCAGCCAGCTGAGTATCGGGCTGAGAGACGGGCTACGTCTCTCTTAAACATTATTATAAGCCTTGAGAAAAATAGATATTAAACAGAAGTAAAATTTTCTAGGTTTTTAATCCTATTGGGATATTTATCTTAGTGGTATATTTCCCAAAAGCAAATGTGCATCATTAATTTTAATGCTTCTTGAAATTCCCACGGAGCTGCAACTTTCTGTGCTTCTCTGGACAAACAGATTTAAAACAAAATGAAGCCTCAACAAGGAGACTTTTCTCCCAAGTAACAAAATTCAACATTTCTAAACGGCTTTTACAAACAATTGATAAGCTCACTGCAAATCATTCTTATATTGTTATAAAACCAAACTTTTAAAATATCAATATTGGCCAATGTTCCCTCAACCTAGCTCTGGCTAACATATACCCGGGAGTAAATTAAACATTGTAAGAGTGGTGGACATTTGCTCCTACAAATTAGTCTAAATCAAGGAAGACTTCAGGGTAATCACTTAGCAACTAATAAAACAACCCCTTGGGTATTATCATCCTTTACTTTTCACTGTTGACTAATGAATTTGAAACATAATCTAACTAGAGCAACCATAAATGAATAAAAACTAAAACAAACAAAAAAATGTATTCCCAAAAGTTTAGTTCTTTTATTAATGAAATTGGTAATTTCTTCAAGTTTCTGGTGGGGTTGGTGGGGTAATCAACTGAAAGGTTTCTAAAAACTCTGCCCTTTTAATAAATATGAAGGAGAGAGAAAGTGTGTGTGTGTGTGTGTGTGTGTGTGTGTGTGTGTGTGTGTGTTTGTAGGACTTGTGAATTTCAGGTTTACCAAGTTTGTGGAAAGGTTGACAAAATCTGCATAATCCTTATTGATGAGCTCGACCATGGCTATTTTAAGATGTTTATAGTAGAGTTCCAGATCTCCTCTTAGTTCCTCCAGCTGGACATGCTTCCTATAGTCAGACACAAAGTGATCGACGTCAAAATCTTCCTGAAAATCAAACCAGAAAGAAAAAAATGATTGCAATGATACCACATTTTACATAGAAAAATAAGATCAGAGAAAGAATAAGAGGCCGTATTACTGCATGGGAACACACACAGGGACATCAGGGGGTCTGCTCACTTCCAAAGATTATGGGAAAGGGGGCCCCTCACCAAGACCATTCTCTCCTGTTGCCTAACTCTACAGGTATTTTATTTCTTTTAATTATACATTTCAAAGAGGCTCTTCTTAAAATAGAAACAGCTTTTTCTTCTTAATTTTAAAAGTAACAAATGTTCACTGTCAAACTTTCAACCAACCAAGAAATACTTATGTAAGAGAGAAAAAAAAAATCACCCACTCTCTAATGCTCTGCAGTTAAGCACTGTTAATGTTTATTTTTCTTCACTATTTAACACAGCGATTCACATTCTTCCAGACTTTGTTTTGGTCTTTCTCTTTACTTTTTTTTTTTTAAGATTTTATTTATTTGAGAGAGAGAGACTGAGAGAACAAGTGGGAGAAGGGGCAGAGGGAGAAGCCGGCTCTCTGCTGAGCTGGGAGCCTGATGCCAGGGTTCATTCCAAGACCCTGAAATCAAGACCTCAACCGAAGGCAGACGCTTAACTGACTGAGCCACCCAGGTGCCCTAGTCTTTCTCTTTAAAATATAAATTACTTTTGGGGTGCCTGGCTGGTTCAGTGGGTTAAGGCCTCTGTCTTTAGCTCAGGTCGTGATCCCAGGGTTATGGGTTCAAACCCCGCATTGGGCTTTCTGCTCAGCAGAGAGCCTGCTTCCCTGTCTCTCTCTCTGCCTGCCTCTCTGCCTACTTGTGATCTCTGTCAAATAAGTAAATAATTTTTAAAAAAATAAATATCAATTACTTTTTAAAGAAACTGACATATAATGGACACATGTTAGTTTCAGGCGTACAACATAAAAATTCCATATTTTTATCTGTTGTGAAATGATCACCCTAAGACTAGTTAACATCCATCACCAAACATACACATTTTTTTCTTGTGCTAAGAACTCTTAAGCTTTAGCAACTTTAAATATATAATAATATAGGGCACCTGGGTATCTCAGTGAGTTAATGCCTCTGCCTTCGGCTCAGGTCATGATTCCAGGGTCCTGGGATCGAGCCCCACATCAGGTTCTCTCCTCAGCAGGGAGCCTGTTTCCTCCTCTCTCTCTGCCTGCCTCTCTTCCTACTTGTGATCTCTGTCAAATAAATAAATAAAATCTTAAAATATACATATATATATATATATATATATATATATATATATATATATAATATACTATGCAGCCATCAAAAGAAATGAAATCTTGCCATGTGCAGTGATGTGGATGGAACTAGAGAGTATGCTGAGTGAAATAATCAGAGAAAGACAATTATCATACCATCTCCCTGATATGAGGAATTTGAGAGGCAAAGTGGGGGGTGTGGGGGTAGGGAAGGAAAAAAAATGAAACAAGATTGGATTGGGAGGGGGGCAACTGGGTGTATCAGTGGGTTAAAGCCTCTGCCTTCGGCTCAGGTCATGATCCCAGGGCCCTGGGATCGAGCCCCACATCGGGCTCTCTGCTCAGCGGGGAGCCTGCTTCCTCCTCTCTCTCTGCCTGCCTCTCTGCCTACTTGTGATCTGTCTGTCCAATAAATAAATAAAATCTTTAAAAAAAAAAGATTGGATTGGGAGGGAGACAAACCATAAGAGACTCTTAATCTCACAAAACAAACTGAGGGTTGCTGGGGGGAGGGGTGTAGGGAGAGCGTGGTGGGGTTGTGGACATTGGGGCAGTTATGTACTATGGTGAGTGCTGGGAAGTGTGTAAGCCTGACAATCCACAGACCTGTAACCCTGGGGCTAATAATACATATTTCTAATAAAAAATAATAAAATAAATATACAATAATACACAGTATTATTTACTACAGTCACTATGATGTACATTACATCCCCAGGGCTTATATTATTAACTGGAAGTTTATAACACTGGACCCCTCATCTATTTCCTCCACAACCTCACCTCTGGCAACCACCAATCTGTTCTCTATGACTTCATTTTGTTTTGTTTTTTAGATTCCACATGTGAGGGAGATCATACAGTATTTCTCTTTCTCTGTCTGACTTATTTCACTCAGCACAATATCCTCAAGGTCCATCCATGTTGCTGCAAATGGCAAGACTTCCTTCTTTTTATGGTTGAGTAATATTCCATCGTATACACACACATTTTCTTTATCCATTCACCCCGTTGGTGGACACTTTAGTTATTTCCAAGTCTTGGTTGTTGTAAATACTGTAATACTCACTACTGTGAGTATGAGTCTTGCTGGCCGCTAGAGCCAGGTGATCTAGAGGTATACCCTGGGTAGCAACTGCAAACCTCGGGGCATCATACGAGCATTCAAGCTCCTTTCCAGGAGATACCAGAAAGCAGAAGCGAGGCAGAGGGACAGCGCAAAGATGGTACCCATCAGCTCCATCTTTGGAGAATACCTTACTAGGCTCCTAGATCCATGTTAAATGAGATGCCTGCCCCTCAGGGCTTTAAGATAAGCAAATGGGCCTCTTTCACAGAAATCTGAACGCATTTCAGTCTGCTGCTTCTGTGCTGAGTTCCAGGGTGGGTCAGTCTACTCGCGCGACTGCTTTAAGAACTCTTTCTCAGTTTGCTATAGCCTTGTGGGTCTCATGGGTGCAAGCTCTGATGGCTTTCAAAGCTGGATGTTTTGGAGTCTTGTCTCTTAGATGTACATCTTGAAAGTTGGGGTGCCAGAAGTGGGGCTCAAAGCCTTTACTCCTCAGGGAGAAGCCTGGGGTTGTGAGTACCCTCTCAATCCCAGGTCGCTGTACCAGGGGTGGGGTTTATGGCAAGAGTGATTCTTACTTCAACATAGGTTTTTTTCCTTACTCACCTAATGTGTAGGAGTCACTCAGCTAGTTGTAGGGTTTTTTCCACAGGAAATTTTTCCATATGGAGCTATAGATTCAGTGTGTATTTCATAGAAGAGATGAGTTCAAGATCCTCCTATGCCACCATCTTGAATGGAAATCCCAGACCTTCTCTATGTATGTGTGTAAACATACACACACACACAAATATTCATGCTCTTCTAAACTATTTCCCATCTACGGGCACCTGGGTGGCTCAGTGGGTTAAGCCTCTGCCTTCGGCTCAGGTCATATCTCAGGGCCCTGAGATTAAGCCTCACATCAGGCTCTCTGCTCCGCCGGGAGCCTACTTTTCCCCTACTTTTCCCCCTCTCTCTGCCTGACCTCTCTCTCTCTCTGTCAAATAAATAAATAAAATCTTAAAAAAATTAAAAAATAAAAAACAAAAAACCATTCTTTAAAAAAAAATTTCCCATCTAAAAATATAACTTGAATGTCTTTACGTAAAACACATACATTTCTATTAATATTTTATGTGCATGCTGAGTGTCCCATTGAACAGATGTTCCAAATCTTTCATAACCTATTTCCAAGTATTGGTCTCACAGGATTAGCTATCCTGTGTTTCCCCTTTACAATACTGTGATACCCCGGTAGGCTTATATGCTTAGAGGCAATAAATTACTATCTACTTCCCCTGTGACTCTGCTACTCCATGACCTGTTTAGTCAGCAAGAATCAAATGTGATGATTCCCAAACTAGTTAAGGACACCTACACTTACTTCGTAATTATATAGCTTCATTAAACACTATGTAAACCAACAAAATATGACTGCAAAAAAAATCACTGTTCTTTTGAAAACTAACACAGCTACTTTGGAAAGATTTGATACAAAGAAATCAATAAGAAAATTTTTGCTAAGTTAGGTATGGGTGAGATGACCACATGCCAGGCAGGGAGGGAGTGATCACAGGATTCTCACTCAATTCAGTTAAAGAAACTGAAACTGAATGCAAAAAAAGACAACATAGAAAGCTTTTTTAAAAAAGATTCTTTTTATTTATTTGAGACACAGACAGACAGTATGAGCAGGGAAAGGGGCAATGGGAGAAGGAGATTCCCTGCTGAACAGGGAGCCCAATGCGGGACTCTATCCCAGGACCCTGAGGTCATGACCTGAACCGAAGGTAGATGCCTAACCTATTGAGCGACCCAAGTGCTGTGATAACTCAGAAATCTAATCTGCAGGCCAGTTTCCAAAGAAAAGACCTGGCACTGTTTCAATGGAGAATAAATGTACATATATTTTTTCCAAATAAAATGCTAAAAACTGTATATACCATTCCCTAAGAGTACTTGTTTAAACTGACTTTCTTAGTTAATCAACCAAAGACTGACCCTGCTAGTGTCGAAGAGAAGGACTTCATACCAAACCGTAATTTCACAGTCATCTACAGAAAGCCACCTGCTTCTTACACTGGTGACCAAATTAGCCTGGACCTTTCTCTCCTGAGACCATCTCAGACCTTACATCATAGTTATGTAGTACATCACGGGAGGGGGTCTCGGTTCATAATCCTGGCCATCCTACTCACCAACTGTATACCTTTAGGGCGATCACTTTCCCTGCCTCAGTTACACATTGTTGAAGTTCTTGAACTTCATGATGGCATTCTAAATTGTATAACTGGGGTGCCTATGTGGCTCAGTTGGTTAAGCATCTGCCTTTGGCTCAGGTCATGATCCCAGTCTCTTGGGTTTGAGTTCCACATCAGGCGCTCTGCTGAGCAAGGAGCCTGCTTCTCCCTCTGTCCCTTCCTCCTGCTCCCGCACTCTCTCACTCTCAAATAAAATCTTAAATAAATAAATAATTCATATAACTTAGCCTCAGTGAACAAATGCTATTAGGTAATATTAGTACTCAACTCACCATTTATGCATTTGTTCTCAGATAAACAAAAGTTGCATAACACATGACTAAATAACTCAGAACATCTGTGAATACTGGGTTAGGCAGCGTTTGCTGTGAAAAGCAAACCCAAACTCACAGTGCCATAATAGAGACCCATTTCACTTAACCAAGAATGGTTTTACTACTTTAGGAATGGTTTTACTTTATAGTGTAGATTTCCCAAGTATTCAAAAAGAAAGTATTTACAACCCATACATTTATGGTCAACTGATTTTTCACAAGGATGCCAAGACCATTTAATGGGGGGAAAAACAGTCTTTTTGAGTGCCTACTACTGGGACAAATGAATATCTACATGCAAAAGGATGAACTTGGAACAGCAACGTCACACATACACAAAAATATAACTCAAAATGGATCAAAGATTTAAATGTAAGAGTAAAAACTGTAACACTCAGAGAAAACAGGTGAAAATCTGTATGACTTGGGATCGGGCAAAGCTTTTTTAGACATGATACACAAAGCAATAAGAAATATTAGATAAGCTGAACTTGATCAAAATAAAAACTTTCGTGTGTCAAAGGACACTACGGAGAACGTGAAAAGACAACCCACAGAATGGGAGAGAGTATCTGCAAATCATTTGTCTGACAAGGACCTAATAACCAGAATATGCAAATATACTCTTAGAACTCAACAACAAAAAGACAAATAATCTAATTTAAAAACAAGCCAAAGACTTTTGAATAGACATTTCTCCAAAGATGATACACAGACGGTCAAGAGCACATGTCGGGATGTTCGACATCCTTAGTCATTGGGGAAATGCGAATCAAAAGCACATGCAGATGCCACGTCACACCCACTAGGACAACTATGGTAAAATAAGAAAAAGAAAAAGAAAAAAAAAGAAGAAGAAAAGTGCTGGCAAGAAGGCGGAGAAGCTGGAACCCTCCTGTATTGTCGGTGAGAATGTAAAATAGTGTGGCTAAGGCAGCAAACAGCTCGGTAGCTCCTCAAGAAGTTACACACGTACAATTACCCAGCAGTTCTACGTCTAGGGGTATGACGCCGACAGAACTGACAACAGATGTTCCTGCCACAACCTGTACATGAATGTGCACAGCAGCGCTGCTCGTAACAGCCAAATGAGTATATACCCAACGTCCATCAACTGATGAATGGATACATAAAAGGTGAAAGAGCCTCTTACACAACCACAAAAAGGAATAAACTGTTACATGCTACAACACGAGTGAAGTCTGAAAACATTCTACTCTCAGGTTAAAGGAAGCCAGACACAAAAGGTCACGTGTTATACAATTCCACTGATAGGAGATGTTCCAGAAAAGGCAAATCCATAAAAACAGAAAGTAGATTCATGATTGCCAGGGAATAAGGGGAGGGGAGAATTGGAACCAAGAGGTTTATTTTTCGGGTGATGGAAGCATTCTGGAATTAGACAGAAGTGACGTATGTACCATATACACAGTAAATATACTAAAAACCAGAGAAGAGTACACTTTCAAATGGCAACTATTATGCTTTGTGAATTATATTTTGATGAAAAATGAAACAACTTAAATATCAACAAGTTAAATGCTAGAATACATTAAAAAATAATCCAAAGTAACACTAATCACAGGAACAATGGAGTAGCTACATGAATTTCAGACAAAGCAGATTTCAGAGAAGGAAAACTATCCGGCATAAAGAGCAGCATTACATAATGATAAAGAAATCGACTGACCAAGAAGACACAATTATCCTTAACGTATGTGTGCCTGATCAACACAGGTGAGACACAACCTAACAGAACTGTAGGGAGAAATAAACAATTCCATTTTCTCAGCTGGTGACTTCAACACTTCTCCATCAGTATTGGGCCGATCCAGCAGCAGGGCAACAAGGATCTGACAGATGTGGACATTCAGTCCAGACATGGCACACTCAACACCACCATCAATTACCATACAATAGACGTACACAGACAATTTCGCCCAGTAATAGTGCAACACACATTCTTAAGCTCATATGGAACACTCATCAAGACAGAATAATTCTGGGCCACAAAACACAACAAATTTTTAAAACTAAAAATTATACCAAGTATGTTCTCAGACCGCAATGGTATTAAAAATCAGTAACAGAAGATAGCTGAAAAAGTCCAAAATACATGGAGATTAAATGACACACTTCTAAATGACAGGAGACCAGTCTCAACAAAATACAATGTAGCAAAATGTGTGGAATGCTGCTTAAAGGGAAAATACAGTACTGAATGCAAATATTAGAAAAAAAAAGATTAAAGTTAATAATCTAAGCTTCCATTTTAGGCAACAATGACAAATATCAAATCTAAGGTAAGGAGGGGCTCCTGGGTGGTTCAGTTGGTTAATCATCTGCCTTTGGCTCAGGACATGGTCCTAGGGTCCTGGGACAGAGCCCTGCATCAGAGCTTCCTGCTCAGGGAGGCTGCTTCTCCCTCTCTGATTCCTCCTGTCTGTATTCCCTCTCTCACTGACTCTCTCTGTGTCAAATAAAATCATAAAAAATAAACCCTAAAGGAAGTAGAAAAAAATAAAAATTAGAGCAGAAATCAATGTAATTAAAACCAGGAATTTTTTTTTTAAATCAATAAACCCCAAGTCTGTTTCTTTGAAAACATCAATAAAACAGATACACCCTTAGCCAGGCAAACAAAGAAAAAAAGGTAGAAGACATAAATTACTAATATCAGATGAAAGAAGGGAGGGCCACTGCTAACAATCTCAATCACTGTAAATTCAACCAAACATTTATGGAATACTACACAATTCTCTAAAATCTCTTCCAGAAAGTAAAACTACACGGAATACTTTCTAAATCATTCTAGGAGATCATTATTACCCTGACACCAAAACCAATACTACAAGAAAAGAAACTACAAACTAGTATCTCTCATGAACACAGACACAAAAATCTTCAACAAAAATTAGCAAATAAAAGCAAACACTATATTAAAAAATTATACACCAGGATCATGTAGGATTTATTCCAGGTATGCAACGTTAGAAAATGTTCAACATTAGAAAATCAATGTGATCCATCATATCAACAGAAAAAAAATCACATGATCATATCAATGAAGGGAGGAAAAAAAGCATTTAACAAAATCCACACCTCTTCATTATTAACCCTCAGGGAACTAGGAATAGGAGGACTTCCTCAACTTGATAAGAATGTCTCCAAAAATCCACAGCTAACATGATATTAATACTGAGAAAATAGAAGACAGGGAATCAAGGCAAGGATGTCCCTCCTACTACTACTATTCAATACTATACTGGAAGGCAAAACTAATGAAATAAGGTAAGAAAAGGAAACAAAAGGTATACAACCTGGGAAAGAATAAAACTTTGTTCACAGATGACATG
Source organism: Mustela lutreola (assembly GCF_030435805.1). NCBI lineage: Eukaryota > Metazoa > Chordata > Mammalia > Carnivora > Mustelidae > Mustela > Mustela lutreola. Next base: position 53,571,803 of record NC_081308.1, on the reverse strand, counting down.
ACTGTCTACAGAAATTACAAAGACTTCACACCCCACACCTACACCCTCCTGAAACTAGTCAAGTGATTATAGCAAGATTGCATGATACACAGTTAAAATACAGAAGTCAATTGCTTTCCAATGATGTATCAGACAAAGGGCCAGTATTCAAAATTTATAAAGAATTTATTAAACTCAACATCCAAAAAACAAAAAAATCCAGTCAAGAAATGGACAGAAGATATGAACAGACCAAAGAAGACATCCAAATGGCCAACAGACACATGAAAAAGGGCTCCACATCACTCAGCATCAGGGAAATACAAATCAAAACCACAATGAGGGGCGCCTGGGTGGCTCAGTGGGTTAGGCCGCTGCCTTCAGCTCGGGTTATGATCTCAGGGTCCTGGGATCGAGTCCCGCATCGGGCTCTCTGCTCGGCAGGGAGCCTGCTTCCCTCTCTCTCTCTCTCTGCCTGCCTCTCCATCTACCTGTGATTTCTTTCTGTCAAATAAATAAATAAATAAATAAATAAATAAATAAATAAAACCACAATGAGACACCACCTTACATCAGTCAAAATGGCTAAAATTAACAAGTCAGGAAACAACAGATGTTGGCAAGGATGTGAAGAAAGGGGAATCCTCCTACACTGTTGGTGGGAACGCAACTCTGGAAAACAGTATGGATGCTCCTCAAAAAGTTAAAAATGTAACAACCAAACGACTTAGCAATTGCCCTATTAGATGTTTATCCAAAGTACACAAAGTGATTTGAAGGGGCAAAAGCACCCCAATGTTTATAGTCAAACTATAAGAGCCCAGATGTCCATCAACAGATGAATGGATAAAAAAGATGTGGTGTACACACACACACACATTACTCAGCCATCAAAAAGAACAAAATCTTGCCATTTGGAAGGAAATGGATGGAACTAGAGGAAGACAAATACCATATAGTTTCAGTCACATGTGGAACTTAAGAAACAACAGATGAATATAGGAGAAGAGAAGGAAAAATAGAAACAGACAGGGAGGCAAATCACAAGAAAGTTAACTACAGGAAACAAACTGAGGGTTACTGGAGAGGGGAAAGTTGGGGTAACTGGGTGAGGGGTATTAAAGAGGGCACTTGTTGCGATGAGCTCTGGGTGTTGTATGCAACCAATGAATCACGAAATTCTAACCATGAAACTAAAATTACACTCTATGTTAACGAGATTGAATTTTAATTAAAAAATTTAAAAAGTCAATTGCTTTCGTATATACCAGCAATGTACAAGTGGAATTTGAAGTTAAAAACACAAGACCATTTACATTAGCATACCAAAAAAAAATTAATACTTAGGTGCAAATCTAATGAAATATGCACAAGACCTATGTGAGAAAAAGTATAAAATTCTGATGAAAGACAACAAGCAAGGTAAGATGTGAAGTGGAAAGAAAGTCCATAATCTTGAGGAAGAACACTCAATACTGTTAAGAGGTCAGTTCTTCCCAAACTGATCGACAGACTCAATGCAATCCCAATCAAAATGCCAGGAAGTTATTCTGTGGATACCAACATGTTGACTCTAAAATTTGGATGGAAAACTGGAAAACCAAGAGTCCCAGAGTAGTCAACAAAATATTAAAGAGCGGGGAAAAAAAGGAAATTGAGGATTGCCACCACCCATCTCTAGACTTACTATTCAAGCTATAGTGATTAAGACAGAAGGTGCCTGGCAAAAGAGACAGGTGCTTGGAACAGAGTGGAGAGCCCAGAAAAACATCCACACACACAGGCAAAGGCAACTCAATGGCAAGGACAGTCTTCAACAAATGGAACCGAACAATGGGACATTGATAAGAAAAAACAAACAAATGAAAAGAATAAAAACAAACTTTTCACACCTTTCACAAAACCTAAACGTAAAATGCAAAACTTCTTAAAGATGACAGAAGAAAAAATGTAGGGATCCTTGGATTTGGCAATGATTTTTCAGATATAAAACCAAAAGCATGATCTACGAAAGAAAAAATTGATGAGAGGGACTTTGCTAAAATTAAACTTCTCTGTAAGACACTGTTAAGAGAATGAAAAGACGGGACACCTGGGTGGCTCAGTTGGTTAAGCAGCTGCCTTCGGCTCAGGTCATGCATGATCCCAGAGTCCTGGGATCGAGTCCCACATCGGGATCCTTGCTCCGCAGGGAGCCTGCTTCTCCCTCTGACTCTGCCTTCCACTCTGACTGCCTGTGCTCGCTCTCGCTCGCTCGCTCTCTGACAAATAAATAAATAAAATCTTAAAAAAAAAATAGAGAGAGAGAATGAAAAGACCAGTCACAGAGTAAATATCTGCAAAACACATCCATGGTAAAGGACTTAAAATAAGAAATATAATATAAAGAAGAACTAATTCCTATTCTCCTGAAACTGTTCCAAAAAATAGAAATGGAAGGAAAACTTCCAAACTCATTTTATGAGGCCAGCATCACCTTGATCCCCAAACCAGACAAGGATCCCATCAAAAAAGAGAGCTATAGACCAATATCCTTGATGAACACAGATGCGAAAATTCTCACCAAAATACTAGCCAATCGGATTCAACAGTACATTTAAAGGATTCTTCACCACGACCAAGTGGGATTTATTCCAGGGCTGCAAGGTTGGTTCCACATCTGCAAATCAGTCAATGTGATACAACACATCAATAAAAGAAAGAACCAGAACCATATGATACTCTCAATAGATGCTGAAAAAGCATTTGACAAAGTACAGCATCCCTTCCTGATCAAAACTCTTCAAAGTGTAGGGATAGAGGGCACATACCTCAATATCATCAAAGCCATCTATGAAAAACCCACCGCAAATATCATTCTCAATGGAGAAAAACTGAAAGCTTTTCCGCTAAGGTCAGGAACACGGCAGGGATGTCCATTATCACCACTGCTATTCAACATAGTACTAGAGGTCCTAGCCTCAGCAATCAGACAACAAAAGGAAATTAAAGGCATCCAAATCGGCAAAGAAGAAGTCAAATTATCACTCTTCGCAGATGATATGATACTCTATGTGGAAAACCCAAAAGACTCCACTCCAAAACTGCTAGAACTTATACAGGAATTCAGTAAAGTGTCAGGATATAAAATCAATGCACAGAAATCAGTTGCATTTCTTTACACCAACAGCAAGACAGAAGAAAGAGATATTAAGGAGTCAATCCCATTTACAATTGCATCCAAAACCATAAGATACCTAGGAATAAACCTAACCAAAGAGACACAGAATCTATACTCAGAAAACTATAAAGTACTCATGAAAGAAATTGAGGAAGACACAAAGAAATGGAAAAATGTTCCATGCTCCTGGATTGGAAGAATAAATATTGTGAAAATGTCTATGCTACCTAAAGCAATCTACACATTTAATGCAATTCCTATCAAAGTACCATCCATCTTTTTCAAAGAAATGGAACAAATAATGCTAAAATTTATATGGAACCAGAAAAGACCTCGAATAGCCAAAGGGATATTGAAAAAGAAAGCCAACGTTGGTGGCATCACAATTCCGGATTTCAAGCTCTATTACAAAGCTGTCATCATCAAGACAGCATGGTACTGGCACAAAAACAGACACATAGATCAATGGAACAGAATAGAGAGCCCAGAAATAGACCCTCAAATCTATGGTCAACTAATCTTCGACAAAGCAGGAAAGAATGTCCAATGGAAAAAAGACAGCCTCTTCAATAAATGGTGCTGGGAAAATTGGACAGCCACATGCAGAAAAATGAAATTGGACCATTTCCTTACACCACACACAAAAATAGACTCAAAATGGATGAAGGACCTCAATGTGCGAAAGGAATCCATCAAAATCCTTGAGGAGAACACGGGCAGCAACCTCTTCGACCTCTGCCGCAGCAACATCTTCCTAGGAACAACGCAAAAGGCAAGGGAAGCAAGGGCAAAAATGAACTATTGGGATTTCATCAAGATCAAAAGCTTTTGCACAGCAAAGGAAACAGTTAACAAAATCAAAAGACAACTGACAGAATGGGAGAAGATATTTGCAAACAACATATCAGATAAAGGACTAGTGTCCAGAATCTATAAAGAACTTAGCAAACTCAACACCCAAAGAATAAATAATCCAATCAAGAAATGGGCAGAGGACATGAACAGACATTTCTGCAAAGAAGACATCCAGATGGCCAACAGACACATGAAAAAGTGCTCCATATCACTCGGCATCAGGGAAATACAAATCAAAACCACAATGAGATATCACCTCACACCAGTCAGAATGGCTAAAATCAACAAGTCAGGAAATGACAGATGCTGGCGAGGATGCGGAGAAAGGGGAACCCTCCTACACTGTTGGTGGGAATGCAAGCTGGTGCAGCCACTCTGGAAAACAGTATGGAGGTTCCTCAAAATGTTGAAAATAGAACTGCCGTATGACCCAGCAATTGCACTATTGGGTATTTACCCTAAAGATACAAACGTAGTGATCCAAAGGGGCACGTGCACCCGAATGTTTATAGCAGCAATGTCCACAATAGCCAAACTATGGAAAGAACCTAGATGGCCATCAACAGATGAATGGATCAAGAAGATGTGGTATATATACACAATGGAATACTATGCAGCCATCAAAAGAAATGAAATCTTGCCATTTGCGACAACATGGATGGAACTAGAGCGTATCATGCTTAGCGAAATAAGTCAAGCAGAGAAAGACAACTATCATATGATCTCCCTGATAGGAGGAAGTTGTGATGCAACATGGGGGCTTAAGTGGGTAGGAGAAGAATCAATGAAACAAGATGGGATTGGGAGGGAGACAAACCATAAGTGACTCTTAATCTCACAAAACAAACTGAGGGTTGCTGGGGGGAGGGGGTTAGGGAGAAGGGGGTGGGACTATGGACATTGGGGAGGGTATGTGCTTTGGTGAGTGCTGTGAAGTGTGTAAACCTGGTGATTCACAGACCTGTACCCCTGGGGATAAAAATATATGTTTATAAAAAATAAAAAATTTATAAAAAAAAAAGAAATATAATATAAAGATGTCTTAGTAGCAACAAGAAATCAAACCTAATTTAAAAATGTGAAAAGAGCGGTGGCTTGGAAACCCAGTCAGTTAAGCATCTGCCTTTAGCTCAGGTCCTGGGACTGAACCCCACACTGGGCCCCCAGCTCAGCGAGGAGCCTGCTTTTTTCCCTCTCCCGCTGCCTGCTGCTACCTCTTCCTGTGCTTGTGCTGTTAATAAATAAATAGAATCTTTAAAAAAGAAAAAAAAGGATCTGAAAAGATGCTCAACTTTGTATGTCACTAAGAAATTGCAAATTTAAACAAGGTACTATTACATATCACGTAGAATATAAAAAATCCAAAGCACTAGTAATACCAAATGCTAGCAAGGATGTGGGACAACTGAACTCTCATTCACTGTTTGGTCAGAATGCAAAATGGGAGGCACTGTGTGAGACAGCTTGGCAGTTTCTCACAGAACTACACACATTCTCACTGTAAGATCAGTAATTGTGCTCCTTTGTATTTACCCAAAAGAGCTTAAAACTAGTGTCCACACAAAAACCTGCACACGGATGTTTACAGCAGCTTTATTCTCTGAAGTGCCAAAACTTGGAAGCAATCCAAATCTCCTTCAGTAGGTGAACAGGTACACTGTGCCACACCCACACAATGGATTATTCGACAATTAAAAGATGAATTATTAAGCCACAAGACTTCGAAGAACCTTAAATGCATATTGCTAAGTGAAAGACCAGTCTCAAAGGCTAAATACTATATGATTCCAACTCTATGGCATTCTGGAAAAGGTAAAAATTAACCAACATTTTAATTTTTATTTATTTTTTAGGTCATCTCTATACCCAATGTGGTGGCTAGAACTCACAACCCCGAGATCAAGAGTCAGATGCCCTAGCAACTAAGCCAGCCAGGTGCCAATGAAAGACCCGCGGATCCCCTTACCCAAGAATTCAACACTGCCACAGGATGCAAACAGCAAGAGGTTCTTTATTGTTACGCAGGCACCTGCGGGTGGTCAGCGCGCACCTGTGGGTGGTCAGCAGCTCCTGCTAGCTGAGCACACCTGGCTGGGGTGGTGCAGGATTTTTATAGACAGGTACAAACAAGTCCCGGATGGGACGGGGCCGATTGGCTGACAATTTGAACATTTGAAAAAAGGCATACTTGGTGTTAGCGGATTGGCCTTGGAAGAACCCCTCACGCGAAGAGAAAGGCGGGAAGGGGAAACAAAGAGGGGAAGTTTGACCTTATTGCTCAGCAGAAAGACATCCTGTCTACGTGACTATGCAGCCCCCCCCCCCCGTCTACGTGACCTACGTGACCATGCAGCCCCCTTGCCTATGTGACCATGCCTCGGCTATTAGGAGAAGGTATCTTGTTCAAACAGGAGACAAGTGTCATGCCCCAAAAGCCAAGCAGCCACAGAAAGGCAAAAGAGCAGCCACACTGAATTCAACCCTGGGGGAAGGGTCCCTTCACTGCAAGGGGAGGAGGGGCACTTCCACACAACAAAAGAGCAGTTAATTAGTTAACGAGGGGGGGGGTCTTTCATTCCCCCCTTTTTCTTCATCATGGATAGAATCTTATATCCATTTGTCCTTTTCTTGCACTAAGTGGGGTGCAAGGCGCCAGGTTTTGCTTTCTCCTCAGCCAGCCTCCTGCTCCTTCATTTCCCCCTGAACAATCTTGACCCTGAAATCTTTAAGGGGGTTGAAGGTGGAAGGTCTCATCTTCTGTAACTTCTTCGTGCTGAATAGGGGTGTAGAGCTGTCCCTACCTACTGGGGTCAATATTGATCAGGGTAGGAATGTATAAGGGAGTTAGGAAAGGTGGAGGCAGCTGAATCCAGCGCTGACAGTGAAGAGGCGTCCTCTCGCGCGACAAGGATCGTCTGTCGTGGTGTAGTCATTGTAGCAATGGAGTCTCGGCACCAAGTAGGGAAACAGTGAACAAAGCAACATATTAAAATTAATAAGGCAATAAGAATGAGAAGCCCGAAAGGGAGATTCGGCCATAGTCCTCCTTCAAATTAGGAACTTAACCATTTACTGAGAGAGAGAAGGATCTTGTAGGGCCTTAATCTGTGCATTTATATCCTTTATTAGTTCTGTGATACTTTTGTGATAGTCTGGGATATAAACACAACATTCTGTCTTGATAATTGCACATGTGCCACCCTGGGCTGCTGTCAGGACATCCAAGGCCATCCTATTTTGTAGGACTGCCTTGCATATCTGTGACACTTCGGTATTAAGCTGGGAGATGCTATTTAGTGAATCATTGAGTGCCTTTGTAGTATATTTATTAAGGGCTTCTACATGCCACCTGACATCCTCTAGTCCCGCAGATGGAACAAAGATGGATGCTAAGTGATCATACCATTTAAAAACAGATTGCGTCCATCTTTGTTTCAAGTTGGGGAGATTAGGTGGAGTTGTAATGGTTTTAGTAATGCGCCCATGGATCCAGGCAAATCCTAAAGTACAGCGACCTATCCACCCTAGAGGAAGCCAGGGCCACAGGTTGGTTCCACATATCCAGTGGGTTCCGTTTGGAGCTGGCCATCTGATGCCAGGTCGCCTTGCCCAATCAGTAGCAAACCAGTCAGTAGCCTGGAGTACTATTACTTGGGAACACATTTCTAAAGACAGCCATCCTAGATGTCGTGTGTTATTTGCCCAAGTATCATACATATGATTTCTTTGTTCCCAGCATAAAACTGTCTTCTGACTGAGCCATCCAATCGTGTGTGTAAGCCACAGATATGTATCCCAGATTTGATATATGCCATCCTTAGTATAGCGATAAGGAGGGTTTTGTAACTTAGGCCCTAGCCGGTGAGTATCATCTTGTGAGCCTGTAAAGCCAGTTAGAATTTTAATAGTTTGAGAATATGAAAAACTTTGATTATGTCCTGGTGAATCCCATGTTTTACTGATCATGGGCCAGGAAGAAACATTTTGATTAGTAATAGATTTATCCCGGAATGTGCTGCCTCCATCTACCATCTCTGAGATATAATTTTGTAGAGAATGCCAATCAGTGCCCTGTAAAGGAAAAACCCACCAGGGTAATCCAGATGTACTTGAAATAGGCAAACTTCCGCAGATCCAGCAATCTGTCTGATTATGCCGATATGGACCTTTCCATCTTGGATGTAAGTTTTCAGTTATATCTGACTTCCAATTTTTTAAGTAAACCATATCTCCGGGATTTACATGGGGTGGGCTTTCAGTTATAGTTAAATCAGGTTTGGGAAGAATACGATTAGTATACTCATTAAGTGACTTATGAATTAACCCAGCTTCCAGCGAATAATTTAGTAATGCATTATAATCTCCATCTAATAGCAGATCTACAGAAAGAAATGGTCTTCCATATATTAACTCAAAAGGGCTGAGTCCTATAGGTTGTTTTGAAGCAGTTCTCATCCTAAGAAGTCCTATTGGTAGGAGAGTAACCCAATTTTCCTGGGTTTCTAGACTAAGTTTAGTAAGATGACGTTTTAAAGTATGATTAGCTTTCTCCACCTTCCCGGAGGACTGTGGATGCCAGGCTGAATGTAAGAAATATTTAATTTTTAAGGCTTGAGCTATCTGCTGAGTTATCTGAGCAGTAAAAGAAGGACCATTATCACTTTGAAGAGATTGAGGAAGGCCAAATCTAGGGATAATTTCTCGCAATAAAACCTTAGTTACTTCTACGGCCCTTTCAGTTTTACATGGAAAGGCTTCAACCCATCCGGTGAAGGTATCAACAAATACTAATAGATATTTATAGCCTTTGCAAGGTGGCATTTGTGTGAAATCAAGTTGCCAGTCCTCTCCTGGATAGGATCCACGCCTCTGGACTGGTTTTAAGAGAGGTGGGGGGCGAGCCGCACCCTCCGGATTTACTTGGGCACAGATGCTACAGGATCGACACACTTGTTTTATTGTGGTTGTTAAATTCACTCCATCAAATATATTTTTGATTAAATGTTTTAAGGCGTCTTTGCCCAAATGAGTAGCCTGGTGCAAGCCCTGTATTATTTTCCATTGACTAATCTTAGGCATAAAGAATTTTCCCTCATCGTTAACAAGCCAGTCTTGTGCATTTTTAGTATACCCTCGCTCCTGAGCAATATGAATTTCTTGCTCTGAATAGACTGGAGTCATGGACTCCATTGGAGTCAAGACTGGTATAAGGCTTAATATCTGCTTACCCTTTGCTGCCTCTTTGGCTGCATGGTCTGCTAGATTGTTTCCTTTAGATTCCAAGGTCATATCCTTCTGATGTCCTTTGATGTGAATCACCGCTACCTCCTTAGGCAAGTGTACAGCCTCAAGAAGGGCTATGATCTCAGGACCATATTTGATTGGGGAGTTATGGCTTGATAGCAATCCCCTTTCCTTCCAAATAGCTCCATGGGCATGTAGTACCAGGAAGGCATATTTGGAGTCAGTATAAATGTTAATTCTTAGGCTTTGGCAATTGCAAAGTGCTAGTGAGCACTATGGCATACCTAGCTTATCTTATTTTTTCTATGAAAACTACTGTTAACAGAAATCCAACTGTCATTCGTATTTTTAACAGGGGCATCTTAAATCTGGACCAATAGAGTAAGCAAGATCAATAACCTCTGAACATTTTTGCTCTATAGAGAAAGAAGTACAGTGGTCAGGTTCAGGCATACAGGTAACTAAGTTTAAAGTTTGACAAGTTTTAAGTATTAATTCTGGCATATCTATAAGTATAGTCCAATACTTAATTAGTTGGTTTCTATCATCCACTGATTGCCTTTGAATTCTAAGACAAATCTGGACCTGATGTGAAGTCATTACAGTCAGGGACTGTCCCATAGTGAGCTTTGAGGCTCCTTTTATGAGGGCTGTTCTATGCTTAGCTAAAGCATCTATTTGCAATTGCACCTCAACAGAGGTGGCCTCTAGGATAAATATGACTAAGGGATGAAACCAATAAGAAGACCTTTGAGTGGTCCAGCCTTAACAATATCCTGATTACAGAGGATCATTGGCAAGTGAGAAAACTTGTCAAGAGATAAGGGGAGTTCCCCATGCATCATTCAATCCACTCATAAAGAAAATGGGGTCATCCACGGTGCCTCCAAGTCCATAGTTAATCCTATGGAGTGTGACAGGTTGGCTTTTAGGCAATTTCATTATCCCCGCCACACACAAGGTGTTAGTTAAGTTAAATAATTGTAGGGAATTAATCCCATTTTCCAGTTGTTTAATCATGTGCCGTGGGGTCTGCGAATATCCCCACAAAACAGTAAGATCGACGAAAGGAGCTATTGTACAACTTCTCTGAAGTTTACCTCAAATTGTTTAGCTTAGGTAAACAAACATTTAAAGACAATCAAATCTAGAATTTAACATCCATAAAGGTGTGTTACTAAAACATAATTTTTCTCTCTAAAATAACCCTCAATTACAGAGATAGCCAAATCAGGACTAATTCACTTGTGAAACAAGTCCAGTTTTAACAAACTTGGCCTAATTATTTAGATAAGCTCAGCAAGAACCATTGAGTGTGATCAATAGATCTTTTAGCATCTGCTTTGCTGGAACTTTTTATAAGGAATCTCTAGGTTAAACTTTTAGTAGCCTCTCCGGGCCAGAAGCCAAGCCCTGTACTTGCCATCAGGCATGCCTGCAATACCTGTTGATTTGGGCGAATTCCTCTTCTGAGACTGCACCTACCAAGGAGTGACATTCTTTACTCACCTGGTGAGGCTGCTGGGAACTCTGTAAGCAAGGTATCAGGCCAACAGTCCCAAGGGGCTTTATGGCTCCAGGTTTCATAAAGTCAACCTTAGTTCCTTTAAACTGTCTGGTCATATCTGAGTCTTTTCAAATATGACATCCCAGTCAAAGCCTTTGTAAAATAATCAGTTTCCAATGGTGTCCTGTTACAAGGAGAACAGATTCTTATTGAACTTATGCAAATGACTGATTGCCATGGAAGAATGCTTCCTGAGACCTTTTGGTTTCAGAGAGTTCATATAGAGAGAAAAGCTTGAATGCTTTGAGCACTTTTACAAATGAGCACTTATACAACTCTATAAGTTACAGATAACTAGGAGGAAGTATCCCTAGTCTGGAAGAGCGAACATTATAGAGAACCAGCAATGTTTAAAGTAAGACAAAACATTAAGAGACACAACATTATAATCTTTTAGTTCATTTAGTCCCATGTTACTAAATCTGGTGAATGCGGCTTTAGTCAGTTTTGGAAATTCTTACCCATTTCAGTTTTAGGATTTTCAAGTATATCAAATATCTGTATTTGTCCTGAAAGTCCTTTATAGGAATCTCCTTGAAGATAAAACTCATTTTACAAGAAAATTAAAACAATTATAAATGACAAAAACTCAGAATGGATATGGTTAGAGCTAAAGAGACACGGGAGTTTACAATTTAGCTGCAAGGAAATCAGGTTATTTCTGTGATACATAACATTTCCATAATTACAGTATCAAGCGATGATCTCTCAAAACATTAAAACTTTAAGAAGTGCATAGAATCTCTAGAATAGTTATAGCATTTTCCCAAATGTAATCCAAGGTTTATCATTGGTTCAGTAGTACTTCATGAGCAACTTCATATACCAAGGAAAAGCCTGAGTTAAAGAGATTTACAATTTAAATCCTGTCAACATTTCCTAAAATCTTAGAAAGTGTTGAAGCACATGCCTAAATATAACTAGGGATGTTAAACACCTGATAAACAAAACATAGAAACTGGTTTTTCTGGGAAGGCAAAGAGAAAACCATTTACATTTTCTTAACAGCAGATCAATTGATCTAAGTAAACATTGTCCTTTTGAACAGAGACAATTTCAGTCTTGTACCAATGTACCTTTAAAACCCATTCATTTCAATCTTAGTTCATTCTTGATCATAGCTAAAATTCCTTTTCTTCAGATTTCCCTTCACAAACCTTCTACAACTTTCCTTTGCATTCAGGTTTTGTCCCAAGCCATTTCCTTCCAAACAACCATCTCATTTAGGACAAAATTATTTTCCCTTACCTTCAACAAAATGTATTCCCATTCCTTAAATCTTTCTTACATATCTCCTACTTTCCTACATACAGTTTCCCTTTATTTCCATCAGTCTTAGTTACACTAAGCAGAACTTTGTATTCTTAGAAACACCTTTAGTTATTAACCAATTGTGAACTGTTACAACAGAATTCTTCAGGTGGCAATTTATCAATCAGTTAAGTGGCAAACAAGTTTACCAACAGATTTAAATACTCTTAGTTTCCTTGCAGTAAGAAGTCAAAAGCACAAACCTACATCCAGTAATTAACGACTTAGCTTTATATGCTGTTTGGTTAAGATATAGATGTCCACAATTTAATTCCATTGTCATCCAAGCAAAACTTTAAAACTTTCAGGTTACCAAAGACTTTTAAAGTTACTTCAGCAATTACCCATTAGAACTTTGAGACAATTAACCATCAGTTTAGTCATTTCTTTGCTAACATATTTTAATAACACAAGCTTATCTGACCTTCAGTAAACTTTGATAGAATAAAAGTTTCACATTTACTGCTGTAACTTCAAAGACACATCTTATCTTAATTAAACCAACAAACTCAACTTAGTTCCAACTCTGATTTATGTTCCACCTGGACCCACTCCACTTTGAATGTTTACGTTTACCTGAGACATGCGTGGGAAGATCTGGAGTGGGGAGGTGTTAGGTCCAGGAGGTGTTGTTCTTGCTCTTTGACAGTGAAGAGAGAAGGAGCTGTGGTGCATGATCTAGAGGCCAGTCATGCAGGCTGCACACACGTTGGTACAGAAACACGTAAGGGGAAAACAGAAGACACAAAGTGCCGCCAGGAGGCAGAGAAAAGATTCCTGGTTTTAGAGCTCATAAAGCCCAACAGAGGAGCAGACACCATGTTTTCCCCTCAGCCAGGGGGGAGGGGTTAGGCAGTCCAAGTCAGGCCAGAGAACACAGGGAAACTTCCCCGAAACAAAGAGAGTTTCGGCAGCTGCTTGGGAATATTCCTTATAGTCTCTGTCTTGAGTTAGACTAACCCCAGTTGGCTCCAGTTAACCTTAATCAAGGGAAACACAAAGGGCGACGAGAAAGACACATAAAACAATTAACAAGCCGGCAAAGGAAAACGCTGCGTGATTTCGGTGCAACACCGAAAGTACAGATTCAGAAGGCCGCGAGGAACTGCAAGTTTCCTCTGAGGCCTACAGACAGACGTATCCCTCGGATACTTGTGGGGCCCCAAAAAACCGGGCCCCTCTGATCCCTGGGGCGTCCCCCAGGGTGGCAGGGGAGAAGTCCGAGTTCGTCAACTCCTTCTCAAGCTGCCCAGAATACAGAGCTACTACGCGTAGTAGTACAGTCCTATACAGGCGTATAGGCAGGACAGAGGACAAACAAGAACACGAGACAGGAGACAAGAACACAGTTATTAAAATTTAAATGCTGGCCAGCTTACCTCCCAGTGGGAGTCGGTTGGATCCTTGGGCAGGAGTCCAATGATCTCCGTGGGACCTCCAAATGAAAGACCCGCGGATCCCCTTACCCAAGAATTCAACACTGCCACAGGATGCAAACAGCAAGAGGTTCTTTATTGTAGCGCAGGCGCCTGCGGGTGGTTAGCAGCTCCTGCTAGCTGAGCACACCTGGCTGGGGTGGTGCAGGATTTTTATAGACAGGTACAAACAAGTCCCGGATGGGACGGGGCCGATTGGCTGACAATTTGAACATTTGAAAAAAGGCATACTTGGTGTTAGCGGATTGGCCTTGGAAGACCCCCTCGCGCGAAGAAAAAGGCTGGAAGGGGAAACAAAGAGGGGAAGTTTGACCTTATTACTCAGCAGAAAGACATCCTGTCTACGTGACTATGCAGCCCCCCCCCCCCGTCTACGTGACCTACGTGACCATGCAGCCCCCTTGCCTATGTGACCATGCCTCGGCTATTAGGAGAAGGTATCTTGTTCAAACAGGAGACAAGTGTCATGCCCCAAAAGCCAAGCAGCCACAGAAAGGCAAAAGAGCAGCCACACTGAATTCAACCCTGGGGGAAGGGTCCCTTCACTGCAAGGGGAGGAGGGGCACTTCCACACAACAAAAGAGCAGTTAATTAGTTAACGACGGGGGGGGGGGGGGGGGTCTTTCAACTCTGAAAAGGTAAAAGCCTAGACAGTAAAAAGATCCTGGGCTGAGGGGTGAGGGAGGAGGGTGCAGAGAGAGGAGAAGAAACAAAAAGATGAGGAACAGGGGTTTTCAAGGCAATGAAACTAGGCTGTAAGATACCAACAGTAGGTAAATAACATTATACATTTTTCAAAACCCACAGAACTATAGAAAGAGGAGTGAACCTTAATGTAAACCATGGATTTTAATTAATACTGTATCAATGCTGGTGGTTCATCAGTTGTAACACATGTACCACAACAATGTAATACATTAATAATAGGAGATAGTGAAGTTAGAAGAAAAATAACTTCTCTTTGTACTCAGGGGTATTTCCTATCTGAACCCAGTTAAAGTACAAATCCCCCAAAAGGCCAGAAGTTGGGAGATCACAAGAGGTGTTGAAACACAGGCAAATAAATGAGCAAACCAGACAAGCTGCAGGTAATTAAGAACCATTAACCATAACAGAAGCAGTGACATCACTCAAAATTAAAACCAAGTAGAGTTTAAAAGTTTAGCTACTTTACTAACTAGCTGCAATCAGGGATGGCAAACAAAGACTAATTCAAAGTAACCTGGGAATTAATCATTTAAAACTTACCAATAATCTGAAATTAGTAGCTTTAATGCTATGAAAATTACATGGAATGTGGAAAGATTGAAGTTCTCTAAGCTGCCAAGAAGTAAAACACTCCTTCCCAGATACATGGACTTATAAAATCACTATATACTATCTCCACGAGAAGCAGAATCCCCCAGAACCATCACTCTGTAATGATGAGAAGTACTAAGAGGGCATATGAAATTTATGAGCTCTGCCCTGAAACATGTCCCATTTCATCGAGACAAAAAACCAAAATAGTTAAGCACTAATCTGCACACTACATAGGGGTTGAAAGACATAGAAAGTTTGTGTGAGCTCACGTATGTGTGTATTTCCAACCATTCTTGAAAACAATGGACAACAGAGATGAATAAATGTCCCTGTATATCCCATAAATATTCCTCAAATATTTATCATGCAACTCCAGCTCTGCTCTAAGACCTGGGGACACAGTCATGAAAAGAAAAGACAAGGTCTCTGCTTTTAAGGAGCAGATATTCTAATGCAGAAATGAGAAAATAAATATGTAAACAAACATTATATTAATGAACAGTGATCAAATAGTGCTTAATGAATAGTGATCACAGCTAAAAAGAAATGAGGACACAGTAAAGGTCTGAGTGACAAATGGGATGTATTTAAACTTGGATGAACCCGGAAATATAGAACAATGAGTTGAGATCCAAATGACACAAAGGAGCTAGCCACAGGAAGTGTGGGAAGAGTGTTCCCGCCCAAGGTATCAGCATGTATACAAAAATGTCCTTGGAGCTCCTCCCTCCAGCCCCTGCTCTCAAATCTCTGCCCCAGCTAGGTGGGGACATAATCTAGGACTTGTGTCTCCCAAAACTCATTCTAAATGTTTGTTCAGTGACTAAATTATTCAAGCTTGAGAAATTAAAAACATATGCTAACAAGATCTTCCCACCATCTACAGAGAGATCATCTTAAAAGCATCATGAAATAGTAACACTAAAATTCTAAAAAACTTCTGTTCTAACATTTTAATCAATTTTATATCAAACTCCTTTGTTGAATTTATATACCCATTTGACATATTTATGAAGAGACAAAAAAAAAAAAAACCCTACATTCCGTAAATGTATTTATCCATCTAACAAATATTTGAGTACCTAATTACACTCTGTTCCAGCTGATTTCTTCTCTTTATCTCTTTTTTCCCCTCAATTTAACACCAATCATAAATTATGTAGGCTTTTAGTTCGCTTTTCAAAATTAATTTCTTGAGCTATTTAAAGGAATTATCCAGTGCTAGAGTTCTCAACACTGGTCACACATTACAATCACTTAAGGAACTTTTTTTTTTTAAGATTTTATTTATTTATTTGACACAGAGAGAGAGATCACAAGTAGGCAGAGAGGGAGGGAATCATGCTCCATGCTGAGCAGAGTGTCCCATGCAGGGCTCGATCCCAGGACCCTGAGACCATGACCTGAGCTGAAGGCAGAAGCTTAACTCTCTGAGCCACTAAGGCACCCCCTCACCTGAGGAACTTAAAAACAAAAAGCCCAAAGGGCACCTGGCTCGTTCAGTCACTGGAGCGTGCAGGTCTTGATCTCAGGGTTGTGGGTTCAAGTCCCCTGTTGGGTGTAGAGATTACTTTAAAAAAAAAAAAAAGAAAAAGCCCAAGCCCAAGTTTGTGATTAATTTGTTTAAATGTTTCAAGAAATTTGATGCTAAATGTTGTAAAACTAGTTAAATAACAAAAAGATATATTTACATAATACTTCTTGCTCTCAAATTTTGAACAAAGAACTTACTAATAATCAATAACTTAGTAGGCCAACATTTTATTTAAATAAGTTTTATGGTACTACACAGAATGAATTATAAAATCAAAAGCAAGGAGAAATGGGCATGGTGTGAACATGGGGAAGCAAGAGAAAGCAAGCAAGTATGTGACCGGGAAGCGAATGCTTAGCTCTGAGATCCTTCTCCGAGAGAAGGACAGATTAAAACCTAAAAAGAAAGAAAAGAAGGATCCCATGCACTCAAGGAAAGAGAAGTCCCCCAACACCCCTCCTGCTTTTTCCAATATAAACACACAGCTGGGCCGACTTACCACATCCTGGTTGGTACCGACTTTATCAACTTTTCTATTTAGGCCAAACTTGACCGGTCAATGATGGACGGGCTGTGTGCCAAGTGTACCAGTTGTACAACTGACTGTGTAATGGCTGAAACCGGGGTGAAAGTATCAAGAGGCTCTAAGGATTGCGAAAGAGCCAAGATTCAAACAATTACCACGTACACAAAAGACAAACTATGCAGATGACTGCTCAGTACGGAAGCAATTCAGAGTGTTACACTGTGGCATCAGCTGACCCAGACCCAGAAGATTGCTGGAGTTCCCATCATGGACATCTCTAACCATATAGACGACACTGAGCGAATGTCAGATGATGACAGAGCCCCTCACTCCTATGTCTTAATAGAGTTCCTCAGCTCTCCTTTACCAACTTTTCCTGTTGCCAGTTCATACAAGCAATTCTCCTTACCCAGTTCCTCTGTTCTGAGCTATGGCTAAAGACACTCACTTTTTTATGTTTTGAAACTGATTATCTTGTACCATTTTACTTTTTGTTGCATCTTTTTATAAATCAGATGACCGCTCACAAGACAAAAAAATAATAATAATAATAATAATGGAAAGGAAAGATCAAAAGGGAGGACAACAACAACAGAAAAAACAGTTCTTTTTTGCCGGGAACCCTTCTTACAAGTGCCAATCAGATAAACTTTATCTGATGTTACATCGTCACAACTCCTCTATCATCAGGGAAAGTAGTTCACATAAGAAAATTTCTCTATAAAATGAGTTGCAGGCTTACATTCCATATTTGGCTAATTAGAATTTCATTAAGATATCTGTCTCAAACTGATGCGGAAGAGAATGGAATCTTGTCATCAAGCCGTGACATCGAACTAAGAACCCACAGGGTAAGGACTCAGCTCCTGTGATACGAAGACGGCTCCTGGGGATGGGCGAGCCTGGGCAACAGTGGCTGACCTGCGGGCCTGCGGCTATCTGCTGTCTGTCACTCTTCCCTCTTCCTCCTCTGTCAGCTGCTATCCCCAGCCACCTCAAAGTCCACCTCAAACAGCCATCACTTCCCTCTGGTCCCGTTTACCGTAGCTAAGCTCCAGGCCAGGCATCCAGATCACCAGCCCTGTGGGAACTTCTTCTAAGGTAAGAGGTGGCCCTATTGGTGAAATGCAGGTGCCAAGGCATGCGGACATTGTGCCATCTTCTGCGCTATTCTTAATGTTCTGATTGTCCCACTTCCCTCAGTTCCCACCTGTGGCCTCTGGAAAGGAACATATTACAGTAGGATTTCCAAGGACTGATGTGTGGGGGTCAGGAGATCTGGCCTGTGATTGGCCCCAACTAGCTGTGTGGCTTTAAAGGAAGTCATCACACCTCAGGCCTCAGTTTCCTTATCTGCAAGCCAGGTTGGACGAGTCTTTTCAGAGGATCTGGCAAAGATCACATAGATAAGCACCACCTCATTATACTAACAAGCAAACAGAAGGCCGGAGGCGAGTGATTTGCCCCAAGTCAGACATAAGCAGGCAGAGAGCAGAGCCGAGGATGGGACCCACATCTGCAGGTCACAGCTAATCAGCCAGCACAGTACAAACAGATCTGAGCAGCTGCTCATTCTTCCCCTTTTCCGTTTTGTCCATCAGAATGCATGCTCCCTGCAAACAAGGACACACATGACCTGCTTCCTGTCTCAAAATTCCCAGTTCACCCAATTAGAATGGGGAGGAGCCTCAAGGACTTATCCCCCCCACCCACACACACGGTTCTTTTACCTATGGAACATGAGGGTACATACATTCACCATCCAGAGGGCTCCTGCCTTTACTTCTCATGGAAAAGGTCATCATGTGCCTACCTGGGGTGCCAACGAAGCCACAGGTTCCAGAGAGGAACTGACACAGAGAAGTTCGAAGGAGGCAGACTGGCTCAGCGCAGAAACAAACTGTCTACCAAGGAAAACTACCCCATGGGGGACTGATTCTCTTTGAAATACGTTCGAGTGCGTGGGAAAATGGTTTTTCAAGAGCCGGTGGATTGACCAGTCACCTGGTACATACAAGATCACATCCGCATTCTGACAAGAGTGGCTAGCCTGCAGTGTAGACCAGGGGTCAGAAAGACAAGGAAGGCACATGGAGACTGGGTGAGAAGCTTCTACGGTGTGATGGCAAGGGCGCACTGCAAAGGTATGAGAAGAGATGGAAAGAAGTATATGGGTTCAAGAGGTTTAGGAAGCGAAATCCACAGGACTTGGTGTGACAGACTAGATTTTGGAAAGGTGACAGAGTAGGAGTTGACTTCTGGTTTCCCGACTCCAGGCTAAACGGATGAAGTGTTTACCGAGAGAGGCAATAGAATAAGAAAGGTGGCTTTTAGTGGAGGAGGTGCTCATGAATTCCGTCTTGAACCTGATGAGTCTGAGGGGCCACAGACACATCCGAGAAGAAAGGTCAGCAAGTCCGATACACAGAACTGGTGCTCAGGAGGCGTGTGGGCCAGAGACAGGAATCTACCTTACCTGCTGATAGGTGGTCATGAAGCTGCACAAAAGGTCATCTAGGGAAAGAAAGCAACACGGGGCTGAGCCCATAATGAGCATTCAGTGGCTACCAGGAGCATGACTTTGCACAGGAGACACATCAGAGAGGTCGAAGAAAGACAGGAAGCAATGCAGAGCATTTGGTCTACTGCGATGTCGAGTAAGGAGACAGAGAAAGGTCAGGTGCGCTGACTTAGAAACAGTTTTGGTAAGAACTCTTTAGTGGAATGACAGGGCCTGAAGGGTGGAAGGTGGGAAAGTCAAGTCAACCCCTGAGCACTGGCTGTGATGTGCGACACTGACAGGGCAATACCTAGAGGTGGGGCATTCAAGTGGGAGAGGATCAAACAGGAGCACGTGATGGGAAGGAGTGCAGGGGAGAGGATCCTCGCAGGCTCCTGGAAGGGCGGGAGGGCATGGACTCCGAGCCAGAGTGGAGACTGAACCCGAGGAGGAAGGAGAGCCCCTTCCCGTACCAGGCGAGGAGGAGAAGGGGACAAATACAAGAATGGGATCATGATCAGCAGGATGGAGGAGGTCCCGTGGGATGGCTGCTAATTTTTCTGTACGACTGGAGATGAAGTCATATGTTGAGATGGAAGAGGAAGGCTACATGTGATGTCAATAGCACACCCATGTAAATGGTCTAATTTATCTGTTATGCCACTTTCTCCCCCTACTACCAATACCTTATGTCCTGCTCATCTATTAGTTGGCTGTCAACCCAAAGGATTTTCGTATTTCTAAGCCGACAAAGTATGATGTTGCCAGTGCCTCTGCCCCAGGTGACCCTTCCCCATCTGCCATTCCTGCACTTTGATCACCTACCTCTTTTGCATACCTTTCCCGTTCTATTTCTCATTAGATCTCATAAACATGACTTTTTTTTAAAGATTTTATTTATTTATTTGACAGAGAGAAATCACAAGTAGATGGAGAGGCAGGCAGAGAGAGAGAGAGAGAGAGAGGGAAGCAGGCTCCCTGCTGAGCAGAGAGCCCGATGCGGGACTCGATCCCAGGACCCTGAGATCATGACCTGAGCCGAAGGCAGAGGCTTAACCCACTGAGCCACCCAGGCGCCCCTAAACATGACTTTTTAAGTAGTCTCCTGCCACCAGTCCACTCGAACTCAACAGATATGACCATGCAACTTCCTGCTGTAAACCTGACTGCAGCTCTACCGTGAAGACTGCATCAATGTGGACCCCTCAATGTATGCAGTGTCCAAGGTGCAACCCGCAGCCCCACCCCATCTCCCTTTCTACCATCCCAGTCTCATTCCAAAATGTGCCAAACAAGACACCTATGTAGAAATACAACCCCGACAGCAAGCTCTCCACTCATTTCTGCCTCGCAACTGTAACTTAACAAAACATCTCTCTGACGGAAACACAGATTGCAAATAACCTTTATCTCCAGCTCCCACATAGAAGATCAATACCACTTTACACAGAACAGCTGTTCCATGTATTTTTCTTCTATGTATGAAGGGGTCACGTTCATTAACACTACAAATTGTACATTATATTCAGAAATTTCAGAGCCTTGAAAGAATATGGAATTGCTGGCATTCTAGCCACTTTCCCAGTTTGCTCTCTCCCTACCTCTAAGTCCTACTTTAGAACTGCTATTTTGAGATTTCTATTTTCCGAAGCTGCTTTGACCAAAGGCATTCTGTCAGCTCAGAGTGAGAAAGATGGCGGGGCGAGGAAGTGTGAGAAAATGCTAGTGTTAGGCCCAAAGAAAGCCTGACGAAGTCCAAAGACAGACAAGCTAAAGAGACTTCCGTGCTTTGAGATTCTTTAAGTCTGTGTGTGTGCTTTTCTTCTTCCAATGACCTCTCTCCTCATCACGTGTCCTTCGTTAAAAAAAGGTTTCTGGATCAGAGAATTCACTCTGTGCTCTCCTTCAGACACTCCATTCAATTTACACCTTTTATTACAGTGGCTTAACATCACCATACAAGAACAAGAGTACAATATACCTTCATCTAGACATCCCTACATATTAAAAATGATATGGCCACACCGCAGAGGATCCAGACATAAGCACTTTTAAAACCAGAGTTTGGGAGATGTGATCTGAATGCAAGTATCAAAAAGGAACTAGCTGGTTAACCCAAAAAAGAAAAAAACATATTATGACTTGAAGCCATAAAAAAGTAAGAAATTCAAACTCTTTTCAGAATTTTAGGTACCGGCAGAGCCAAAACTTTTTAACACTGAACCCAGCTACTAAATCCCAATCCTTAGAAATTAAACATATACGTTTTGATAGTTTAAGTACAGACCCAGAGGGATACAGAAAACAGATAAAGCTCCTCCTGGCTCTGATTCAAACCTTGGCACATTTTCAAGGCTATGTCTGATGAACCTTTCCTGTCAGTAAAGTCTTTTCAGTTTAAATTTCTATTCTGTAAGTTTATGTCCTACAGTTATCTGCTGCCAGCTTCAGGCTGACCTCACCAAGAGAAGTAGGGCAACTTTAGAAAAGGAGCTTGGTATGCTTTGTAGTACTGGACCAGAACCAGTAAGGACAGTACAGTCTTTCAGATTTCTCATTCCGGGAGCTTAAGACGAAAGTCAGGCATAAACGTTAGGTTAAGTGCCTTTTTGACCCGATTTCTGGTAAGTACGTGCGTTCAGAGATGTGTTCAACGCACAGTCGCTGAGCTTCTAGGCACAAGGCACTGGGAGACTTCTGTCAGGCCGGGGGAGCGGCGGTCTGACTGTGCCGCACGGTACCAGAGGCGGATCCTACGGGTCCGGGGCTTTTACGTTTAGCTCAAAACCACTTGCCCTGAACGTTCAGGCCTTTTCATTCAATGTGTACGATTTCACAGGAGTGCTTTCTTCAGGCTGCACCTAGCCCACCCGAGGCCAAGAGACTCACTGCGAAGTGCAGTGAGGTCCCGGCCGAGGACCCCTCCGGGGCGGGGACGGCCCAGGAAGCCCGCAGGAGAAGCCCGAGGAGAGGCCCCGGAGGGCCAAGGAGGGCAGGCCACACACGGCCCGGCTCCGGGGAGCAGAGACCAGGCGCGCACCTTCATGAACTCGTCCTTGTCGAAGCAGAGCGTGTCCGGCCCCTTGGGCAGGTTCATCCTACTTCTCTCCATCCCGCCGGCCGCCGCCTCTCAGCACCAACACTCCAGCGAGAAGGAAAGGTAGGAGGCTGCGCTCCCCAACGCTATGGGTGAAGCCACGGCGTTTCCACCTCACAGAAGGCACCGCTTCCTCCAACATGGCAGCGCCCTCGCCGCGGCCAATGAAAGAGGACGCCGCAGGCGCGCCTCCGCCTGCCTCCACCAAGAGAGGAGCCCGGACCGATGCCGCCGAGCCAGCAGGTGATCCAGCCCCGTGTGGCGGAGGGCGACACTACAACCCCGAGTACGTTTCTTCGGAACAGTCCTGTCGCCTGTGCGGCCGGGTGAGCGGGAGAGGGGAGGGCGGGGAGGGTCATGGGCGCTCCCTCCCCACCTCGCCGTTTCCCTCGG